>NC_134271.1:42357472-42668555 GCF_031893055.1 Leptodactylus fuscus | reverse complement strand
CCGGCCCAGTGTGACTGTGAGCCAAGACTAAATAGGGGAGGAAGAACCCGCCCAGAACCTGATAGGAAGAAAAGCTGTCAATCACAGGCAAGACAGATTAACCACTTAATGAACAGAGGCAACCTTGGCAGAAGACGGGTGTGGTGCAAATCCAATTAAGGACTAGAGCCGTGTTCACACAGTGCAACTAAAAACCTTAAGCAGATTGTCAAACTGCACACGCCTCCGGCGCCGCAGCATGCGAGCAGAGGGTGGCGCAGAGGCCCGAACAGGTAGAGATGTTACAGCCTCTATGCGGAATGTCCTTAGTGAACGGCATGTAGTGAGATCATCTAAACGTTAGTTCATACCACGCTGATTCAAAATCTATGTGAGTATATGAAATACGCTTGATCATTATATAATAAAAATTTGTAAAATGATGGCCATATTATCTCTATTGATTATCTTTTAACATTTAATGGATGCTACTCTCAAAACACTAATATGGCAATGATGTAGTAAGAATGTGTGGAAATAGAGGTTTTTTGATATATATATATTTATCAGTAAACGCACTATGTGTGAATAGAGTTTAAATATAAGTTTATATTTTTAAATTATACCGGACATTGAAGATATTTTTATCAATAAACACACCTAATTGGAATGGTGTTCTATTACAACTATATGCTCGAACATAAGAGAATTGATAGTCAGAGTCCAAAACCTAGGATGGTTTGATATTAGAAAAGCAATGTTTGTAGTCTGCTTAGTATGCATAATTATGGATGAGAATTCTTTACATTCTAGTGCTTCTTGAGACATTTATATATTGCTTTCATGTTATTTATTTTTATGTACGGTAATATTTAGTTACCGTTATGATGAATATTCACTTTATAATAGTTCTTTTTGTTAGGAAGTTTTTGTCTAGCGGTGCAGTTAAACTAGGTCCATGTTGTTATGTAACTACACCCTCCTCCCCTTTTTTTAGGTGGAATCAATTGATATTAATTAACAGAAGTCCCTATATGTTGGGTTCCTATATATATCCGGATTTATTCAGACAGTATACGCTCTGAGGAAGGAACAGATGTTACGAAACGCGTCTGCGTTTTTTAGGGGAATTTTTCTTTTTTCTTTTTTTGATTTATTATTTACATCAAAGTTTTGTCATTTTATGATGTGTTCACAATAAAAGTTATATTTTATCTACGGAGAGCTGCCGGTGAACTTTCTCTTCTTCCACTGGATTCCGTTACGCTCAAAGGAATAGAGCGTGCCGTGCACCCCGAACTCATTACTACAAGCCGATATTTCTATATACAAGGGTGAGCTGAAAACTTTTTTCTATTTTTGTGCAGGAATAGAAGGTGTCCATTTTGTGGGGAGAGATTAAAGAGATTTAATTTATAGTGATAGGAGTCTCTCTGTTTGTCACACTGTATGTCAGTAAAGTAATGTGCTAATGTTACTGTGCTGCAGCAGAATCAATCTCTGTCCCAATTCTGAGAGTCAAAACATTTAAATTCAATCTTTATGATGTCCAAAATCCAAGAATACACAATGTAGTCACACCATACTGCACTCTTTTTGTACATATCTGCTGTAAAAAAAAAGTAAAAAAAAATATTCTACAGTGTTAGAAATCATGGAAAACTAATGTGGTTAATGAAAATGGTAAAGAGTGCAATGAGTAATAAAAAGAAGCATTTAAAGTACGAAAACAAATAGGTAGTGACACAGCTTAATACATGACAATGTGGTCCCTTTCAAAAATAATCTGGGTGTAATGGTGGAGGAGGATGAGGAAAAAGGTAGGTCTATACAAGAAAATACAATAACCAAGCGCATGATAAGGGGTAAGGTAAATTCTTCAGTAAGTCATCTGTTTAACCAGGAGCAAATGCTGCAGCGTCTTCAAAATAATAAAATGGAAAAATTGTCAGGACCAGATTGCATACTGCCCCAAGTTCTAAGGGAATTTTACAAAGTAGTAGATAGACGCATATATATCGAATATTTAAAGGGTTATCCCATCTCAAGGACCTTATCTATGCTGTTAGCTTATGTAAATTGAAGCCTTTTTTCAAAATATATTGCTTTAGAAATTCTCCTTTGTTTGCCTGGTATGTGAATTTATTCCTCCCATTGTTTACACTGTGTTGCTATAGGACAGGTGACGTCACTCACTCACTGATCTTGCTGGGTTCATCTAATTGCACTTTGCTGATAAAAACTGGTCTATTGTCAGATAACTCTGAGCCTGTTCTGTACAAGAACCTGTATAATATCTGACCTGCAGAAGTGTTCTTTGTCCCGTTCAGCAGGAGGGAGGAGGGAGAGAGAAATACAGGAAGTGAGAAGCAGACACTGCATACAGCCTAACTGAAAGGCTGAGATGGAAGAACCCCTTTAAGGAGTCAATAATTACTGGGTCTGTTCCACAGGATTGGCGCAAAGCAAATATTCAAACATTGAATGACTTTTTCTAACTGAGGCCACATAAAAATGGCCTACCTTTTTGGAGAATTTTGGAGAATATGCTGTTCTCCCTACACATGACTTCAGTTTTTAGCCACATCCATGATGAATTTGATGTAAAAAAAAAAAAAAAAACTGCAGCCAAAAATGTTGCATTTCCACAAGCCATAATGTTTCTGTTAACAGAAAAGATGCATCATGGGAGATAATAAAGAATAATGCAGTGATTGATTTTTATTTTACAATTCGCCATCAATATCTCCATTGATGCTCTATAGGGCTCCTATCTGTGTAACTTGATATATGGATGGAGTGCTTCATTAAGTTTTTGTAAAACGATTCTTAACCTGTTATGGAATTGAGAAACAAACACAAAAAAAAACTATTAAAATGTATTATTTAAACAGAATGATATCTATCATTCTAGTTAGACGCATCTACTCCAATTTAATCTATTCAAATATATTGCAGGCAAATGCTATCATCTGCAGGGTATTGTGAATATTTAATTTCATACAGGGAAGATTTTCTGTGCTCCTACAATGAAACGCTAAGATTAGACACACAACATAATTTCTATTATGTTAATGTAGCCTTAAAATATATTGTACTGAGTGCTGTAACAATCAAATTATCAATTATAATGTCTACACAGGGTAGGAAAGTGTTCCAAAAACACAGGGCTGATTATTGCTTCAGTACATCCAATCTGCATACTCATTGTTTGGTACAGGGAAAAACAAATTATCTTCTTCTGGCCTTAGTTCAAATTTAATTAAACGAGTGCAAAGCAATTATAATAAAGTACAATAGTTGAGTAATGAAAGGAAGATAATTCATTAACCTATTAATCTTTATTTATGTTACCCTCAAATAAGTATGTAATTTCTTTATTGCATCCCTTAAGAAAATGAACACTATTCTGTCTATGAACTGGTATAACCCTTTCCATACTATAATTGCTGCAAATACTGTATTTTAAGTATTTACCTAGGAAATCTGTCTAATTACTGCTTCATTAATATATAAATAAAATATAGATTTACTGTAATTTAACAATGAGTTGAAGAATGCTGGATTCCAAAATGTTCAGGATAGTCTATGAAGAAAGCCCAAAACATTACAGGACATTATGTTGGACAGCGCCTTGCCCATCGTGGCTCTCTCTACAAACTTTCACAGGATCTAATAATGACTCCCTAGTGTCCTGATTGGGGTTGAGCCGATCTTGAGATTTCAAGATCGATTTTAAAATCCGATTTCCGATCATTTTCCAGCCGATCTCGATCCTGATCGTGATCGTGAAATTTGCTCGATCGCCGATCGGAATCCGATCCTTTCCAAACCCGATCCTCAACCCTAGTCAATGCTTCTCTAAGGGAAAAGTCACTTTCAGGGTTGAGCCGATCTTGAGATAACCTCCAATCTCAATCCCACTGGAAAAGATCGGGTCGGAATTCCGATCACGATCATGAAATTTACTCGATCGCCGATCGAAATCCGATCTTTCTGATCCCGATCGCTCAACCCTAGTCCTGATATAAAATATACTGCTCGCAATACTGTATACTGCCTTACACAGACTATTGCCCCCTTTATGATCCCCACACTTCCTGTCATGGAATGTCTTCATGAGCTGCTGCACTTTACGTCCAGATGCTGACAGGTCTGGACCTCATGTGGGGCGGGGGGATAAGGTTGAAGAGTTGAAGAGAAGAATTGGTGTGTATTACTTAATATCAGACATTACCTATTGAAATAAAGGAATAGGTAATGGAAGATTTTAAATAATCTACTGGTCAGCATATGGTAAGTAAGGGACCCCCTAATTTCTGGGGCACTATGTAAGCGTTCAGGTTGCATGGTGGCAAACACTGCTAGTAGTGGCAGTGTATGGTTGAGATTTGTCGCTATGGCATCCACCAGGTTGCTACTGTACATTACAAGAGGTTAGCAGCTCACATTGTGCACCCCCTCTGAGTACTACCCATTTGTTCCTAGCCTTAGGATTTATTCAAATGTTATAATCCTTATCTTGCATTTTCAAAATAATGTTCATAAAACTTGATGTGACCTCAATATCAAATATACCCTTGAGACAAGTACATTTGTCCTTGCAGTTCAATGGGGCACTGCTATGAGGTACTGCAAGCTGCTGAGCAGTGTAAAGGGGCTCTATCATTGGCAAAAGTCATTTTTAACTAATCACATACTTGCATAGCGTTTAGAAAAGTTATTCCACACCTATCTTTTGTATGTAAATTGCCTCAGTAGATTTTGTATGAGCCCGTTTTTATTCATATGCTAATTAGCCTCCAGGGTGCACAGGAAGTTGTCAGCCAGCTCTCCTCTCTATGCTGTGTGCTATGTCTCTGTGTGTGAGAGCAGGGAGGAGGAGTCAGCAGCGGAAGCCTGTTCTGTATATACAGAAGACAGTGCACGAAGAGACTTCTGGGGTGTACAGAGAAGCTAATTAGCATATGAATAAAAAAGGACTTCAAAATCTACTGAGACTATTTGCATACTAATGGTAGGTGTGAAATAGACTTTCTAAAGCCTATGCAAGGATGTGATTAGTTAAAAATGACTTTGTCCATTGATAGAGCCCCTTTCACTTTGGGGGACTCACAAAAGATATTTTTTCATATGTATACAACATGTTTAATTGTGTCAATATGGGAAATATTATAACATTTATATTATTAAAATTTAGATCAATCCCTTTTAGCTTATTAAAATTTTTCTTTGTGTTCTTTATGTAAAACTGTTTCACATGTAACACGTATAACCATTCAGTGCATAACAAGTTTGTCTCTGTTGACCCTTTATGCCATTGCACACATTTGTCTTCCTTCTAAACAAGAGAGACTGGAATTCTTAGTCGCTGACAGACAATAAATCTGACAGTTACCACAGTATCATCCATTTGTCCACTATTTTCTGGAGTGCTTTGGTTTGTATGCCTGTGTTTACTTCAAAGGTTACTATAGAATATGCCGTATACACATAATACAACAATTGTAGATATTCCCCCTTTACTACTCTGTTGGACTTTATGTATATATATATATATATATATATATATATATATATATATATATATATATATATATATATATATACAGTCCTATGAAAAAGTTTGGGCACCCCTATTAATCTTAATCATTTTTAGTTCTAAATATTTTGGTATTTGCAACAGCCATTTCAGTTTGATATATCTAATAACTGATGGACACAGTAATATTTCAGGATTGAAATGAGGTTTATTGTACTAACAGAAAATGTGCAATATGCATTAAACCAAAATTTGACTGGTGCAAAAGTATGGGCACCTCAACAGAAAAGTGACATTAATATTTAGTAGATCCTCCTTTTGCAAAGATAACAGCCTCTAGTCACTTACTGTAGCTTTTAATCAGTTCCTGGATCCTGGATGAAGGGATTTTGGATCATTCCTCTTTACAAAACAATCCAAGTTCAGTTAAGTTAGATGGTCGCCGAGCATGGACAGCCCGCTTCAAATCATCCCAAAGATGTTCAATGATATTCAGGTCTGGGGACTGAGATGGCCATTCCAGAACATTGTAATTGTTCCTCTGCATGAATGCCTGAGTCGATTTGGAGCGGTGTTTTGGATCATTGCCTTGCTGAAATATCCATCCCCGGCGTAACTTCAACTTCGTCACTGATTCTTGAACATTATTCTCAAGAATCTGCTGATACTGAGTGGAATCCATGCGACCCTCAACTTTAACAAGATTCCCGGTGCTGGCATTGGCCACACAGCCCCAAAGCATGATGGAACCTCCACCAAATTTTACAGTGGGTAGCAAGTGTTTTTCTTGGAATGCTTTTTTTTGGACGCCATGCAGAACACATTTTTGTATGACCAAACAACTCAATCTTTGTTTCATCAGTCCACAGGACCTTCTTCCAAAATGAAGCTGGCTTATCCAAATGTGCTTTTGCATACCTCAGGCGACTCTGTTTGTGGCGTGCTTGCAGAAACAGCTTCTTTCTCATCACTCTCACATACAGTTTCTCCTTGTGCAAAGTGCATTGTATTGTTGACCGATGCACAGTGACACCATCTGCAGCAAGATGATGCTGCAGCTCTTTGGAGGTGGTCTGTGGATTGTCCTTGACTGTTCTCACCATTCTTCTTCTCTGCCTTTCTGATATTTTTCTTGGCCTGCCACTTCTGGGCTTAACAAGAACTGTCCCTGTGGTCTTCCATTTCCTTACTATGTTCCTCACAGTGGAAACTGACAGGTTAAATCTCTGAGACAACTTTTTGTATCCTTCCCCTGAACAACTATGTTGAACAATCTTTGTTTTCAGATCATTTGAGAGCGGGTTGTCCATGCTCGGCGACCATCTAACTTAACTGAACTTGAATTGTTTTGTAAAGAGGAATGGTCCAAAATACCTTCATCCAGGATCCAGGAACTGATTAAAAGCTACAGGAAGTGACTAGAGGCTGTTATCTTTGCAAAAGGAGGATCTACTAAATATTAATATCACTTTTCTGTTGAGGTGCCCATACTTTTGCACTGGTCAAATTTTGGTTTAATGCATATTGCACATTTTCTGTTAGTACAATAAACCTCATTTCAATCCTGAAATATTACTGTGTCCATCAGTTATTAGATATATCAAACTGAAATGGCTGCTGCAAACACCAAAATATTTAGAACTAAAAATGATTAAGATTAATAGGGGTGCCCAAACTTTTTCATAGGACTGTATATATATATATATATATTGCTCAGAAATAACTGTAGTGGATAGATTTATTTTACTGTCCTTTACTAAGAAAATAGTATTTTTAATATACTTAGATTTTGGTAAAATATGCATCTAATGCCATGTAACATGGATTAAAGGGGATGTCCAGGTTCAGGAAATAAATGTTATTGTTTGTGAAGTGAAAAATACAATTTTTCAGTATACTTCCTGCATCAATTCCTCCAAGTTTTCTAGATTTTAGCTGTAATTTTTTGTTTAGTTCCAGTGAATACAAATCAGTCCATTGATGTTTGTAAAAACCACGGCACTGCTGATAACTTGGTTGGTGCACTTGATAGGGTTTCACCCCAGACTTATGTAGAAAAATATATCAGGCACTCAAAATCAACCAGAATTCTTTACTTGTGCCAAAAAAAATTGAGCTTTATTATGGAAATATGCAATTCAATAACATGGGGTAAAACGTTTTTCGGTCTATATTAGACCTTCATCAGACCCGGATTGCCATGCAAGAAGAACCAAAGGAGAAAAGAAAGCATCAGTGTAGCAGTAGTTTAGGATAATTGTCTAAAAATGAATATGCAGACTCTCATCAGAGAAGCTTCCGGGTCTGATGAAGGTCTAATATAGACCGAAAAACATTTTACCCCATTTTATTGGATTGCATATTTCCAAAATAAAGCTCAATTTTTTTTGCACAACTAAAGAATTCTGGTTGATTTGGAGTGCCTGATATATTTTTGTATACACATCAGTCCATTGTCACACAGGTGCACGGTTTGTTAGGTGGCATTCACACTACCGCTGCTGTCCATCTAGAGTTTTCCATCCTAAACCCAAGGAAACTGGACAGGGAATGGCTTGCCGGCGGTCAGCTTTAGAACCCATTCATTTGAATGGGTTTTTAAAGCTGACCACCAGTGTCCATATATGGCCTCTCTGCCTGGAAGCCCTTTTTATTTTTGCACACACACAAAGTCCTGCATGTATGACTTTGTGTCCCCGGGTTTCCCCAGATTTAGGGTGGAAAACCCTGGGCGGTAGTGTGAATGCCCCCTTACAAATGTGTTATTACCGTGCTCTGTAAGGTGGAAGACCAGGAGATCTGTGCACATTGGGATGCAATACAACACGGTCCAGTATTCTTTATCCAAAATCCTTTTATTTAATACAAAAAATGGTCATTACGACGCATTTCCAGCTTACCCAAGCCCTTTATCAATCAATTGCAGTTTCTTCAGAATAATGCACCAGACTGTAGCTGATCTTGCTCCAAAATGTAACGTGTCCTTCCTCCTCTCAGCGGATGGCAGTGGGAAGGGGGCAGCAATAATCACCATTGTTGGATGTAGGCTCCGAGAATCTGTCTTTTCCTTGCATCTCTGGTAGCACAGACAAAATGGGGTTTTCTCCTTGCCCCGGTTTGTTAACAGTGAAGCATAGCAGAGTCCTTTCAGAGAGATTATACAAATAATAACATTAATTTGCTGAGATGGGACAACCCCTTCAAGTTATCTTCTCCTATGAGTATGATAGAAACCCTTAGATATTAAGATATTTACACACGGCTTTGAACATAACTGCAAGGTTTGTGTAAGAAAAGCTCCAACCTTGTAACAATTTAATTCTTAAGATGGCACCATTCAAGACATTAGAGTCTTATATAATAGACAGTCTCCAACACAGTTACTACTAGGAGGAGAGAGGATAAGCAATAATAACAATTCTGCTATAAAATGTAATTCTACTTCAATGAAAAGCCTCTTTTATCTAACTGCAATATATTGCCTTCTAAAGGAACTCTTACCTTCTGCAACATCCAGTATATTACTTCCAATACTGCTAAATTACAGCGGTGACACAGCCGTCCATCTTTACATCCTCTACATTGATGATGCTTCATGATTTGCCATGAATATCATTTCTATGTATATTGCTTTCTCTGAAGATATTCAGTTATTTTTATTTTAAATTAAGAGATCTTAAGACACTTAAAGCGATAAAGCTCAGTCTCTCCATCAGAGAAAAAATCAGCACACAGCAATGTGTCAAGGCTGAAAAAATGTGTTTTAATTATTCTTTTACAACCGATTCTATTATTTATAACAGGCCTGAGCTTTCCAGTGTAATGAAAGGACCATAAAATTGTCAACCGTGAAGTAAAACTGTGTGAGAGAAGATTGTCAATTTTACAGTATGCCAAAGCAGATCATTAAACTGGGTTACTGTAATAATGAAAAAGAGAGGACAAAGGCAATTGGGAAAAAAATACAATGTAATATAAAATAACATGCAATAATATGTGAAATGTATAACATATTAACTGTATACAATGATGACATTGTTTAAGTAAATTCCTTAGTTTTCAATAAGTCATATGAATAAAGATAATATTACTGAAAGATGACTATGGATGAAATTATATTATAGACAATATAGAAAATATATACTTATATACACATGGAAAGAGGCAAAAAGAGATAAAATATACTCTGTATTTCACTTGTGTTCTAAAGGATAGGCAAGGCTTTGTCATCCATTGGAAAAAACGGTAAAAAGAACCTAAGAGTGCTTTCGTCTTTATGTACCATTACAATTGATGATGATGAATGGAATTGGAAGTTGCTCTGTCTGCATCCATTTTTCTTTTAGCTTCTCAGGTTATTGTTCTGATCCTATGAAAGATCAGTGACAAAAGAATGTGTGACCAAGTGATAATGACTATTGTGGGGTATTCTGTGTTTTTGTGGTTGTAATTGTATGAGAAGATGAGTCATTGTCAAGAAGAGTTTGAGTAAAAAAGCAATAGTGTATTGTATTGTGAAATGCATTGTATATCATATTTGTTTTATATATTTGTATTTGCTAGAATGGGAAAAAAATAGGCATTACATGCTGAAGGGATAAGTGATGATAGGAGAAAAGCTTAGAAAGGTGTATATTGTGTATATTACACAGGTACAGCCTCTTCTGCCCCTCTAAAGACAGATGACACTGTAGGCTACCATAATATAATGTTGACAAACTTAACTAATCAAGCGCTGCTGCACTAGTTGTATTGTATGAGTTGTCTCTCAGAGGCTGTTACTGCTAGCACAGACTTCGGGCCTGTATGGTACTGCTAGAACAGGTTTTGGGTCTGTATGGTAATGTCCCAGACCGTGTGACGTCTGGGACATTACCATGCAGGCCCAAAGTCTGCTAGGATTAACATCCCGTAGAGGTGAGTAACACTGTTTATTATGTTCCCTCACCTCCCCTTATACTCGGGGATCTGAAAAGACCCCTAAGTATAATAATAGCGGTAGTTGGGGTTCGTGGCCTGGTCTCGGGCCTGCTCATGGCCTCCCTAGAGCAGAAGGAGAAGTGGGGGGCAGCCATGAGTAGGCACAGGGAGGTAGGTAAATAGGCTGCTACCTGCTAGGGATACTCCAGCAGGTAGCGGCCTATTATAAAAAAAAAAAAAAGCATGTTACTTACCAACCTCACTGCTGCTCCCACTTCCTCTTTTCACCCAGCAATAAGATGTCTGTGTCTCAGTGCAGGCGGCGTGATGAGATGCAGAGGTCTAAACCAGCACAGGAGAGGGCCGCTGAGTTTGTTTTCAGAGCGGACCTCTACTGCACTAGTTTAGAAAAAAAAAGTAAAGAAAAAAATAAAATTTCCATGCCTGCCGCCCCTCCGGAGTGCCGCCTGAGGCCTCCGCCTCACCTCGCCTCATTGGAAGTGCAACCCTGTTTATGCAACCTAAGACTCTATTCAAATTATGCTTTTTATATCCATTTAGTATATCCATTTAACGTAAATTTTAAAAAAAACCCATCCATTTCTGTCTGTTTTATTTTTGACAGACACAAAATTATGATATAGTACGTTTTTGTAGCCTTAAAAAAAAAACCTAAAAATGAACAGAAACGTATAAACATTGATGTCCATATAAATGGATTTTTCATCTGTTAAATAGACGTGCCAAATAGATAGTAAAGAACATGATCTGAATAGATCCATTTTTACTTAATTATATCAAGAAACGATAGAGTAGATTCACAAGATGGTGAATTAACACATTGGTAAACACATTTTGTATAAATTGTGTATTAAATGTTTCATATGTTTGATAATTTTAGAAATGTATACATTCAGTGGCAGTGCTTACAGTACAGTACTATACGAGTAAGGCTCTTAACAGGACTGATAGGAGGCCTATTGTGGCTCTGTCACCCAGGCGTCCGCCAGAGGCCTGGAGCCGGCCTTGTTTGTAGGCTAGTGTGATAGGTGCGTTTGGATCTTTTATAGTTCAGGATCATACTTTTGTGGTCAATAGGTATTTCAATCCACCCTGACAATTATGTATATGAAAGCCAAATTACTAATGTAGACTGAGTTTTTTCCCATGTTTTAAGATGGTTGGCAATATTGACAGGATCTGACATACAAGATAGAATATGCACACAAACTGAGGTGAAGAACAAACCAATCCGATCCTCCAATCCTGAGGGTAAGACAGTATGCCTTTGCCTATGATTATGATTGTTGAGTCCATGGGGAAATCCATAAAGTGCTGGTTCGCAAAATGAGACAAAAAGTAGACTCGCTGATAAGGCAGCCAAAGCTGCTACATTCCTCCTCTTAAAAAGAAGGGGTACATGTGTTGTATCTGGACCCAGACCCAGTAGATTTGGTTTGCTTAAACAGGCAAAGAAAAGGATGCAATGTGGAAGGAAGGTAAGAAGCTATGCCTCCCCCAAACTTTGTACCCCATTATGGTTCAATTGAGATAAAGCCTCAGGCAAGTATCCAGGGAAGGAAAATATGATGTAGTGTTTGCATGGTTGGTGGACCTGGATCCAGCAATGCTACTACCAGAGCCAGTTTTGTATAAGGCTATTATTTGTACCTGCCATAATCCAGGCACGACTGTGCCATTTTCAGGATGACATGTTCCTACGGCTGCTTATCCATTTCAACAACTGCAGAAAGACTATAGTCAACTGCCAGCAGTTGGTTACTATGAAAGTGTCTTTGTTATTGTGGATTTGTTCTTAATATGGACAAATGCTTGGCTAATAACGACAAAAAAATGCTAAACTCCCAGTAAAAAAGACTAGCCAAGGTGGTTTATAACCTTAGTGTCCTTAGAAGGATAGAAAAGCACATGGGTAGATCTTTAGGATTTGGATATAGAGCAGGCTTTCCATGGCTGGAGAGAAATTACAGAAAAAGACAGGTGTTAGCTCTATGCTCTGTAAGAATAATCTCCCAAACAAGGAAGAGGACTTTAACCTTTGAGGTACTTGATTCTACTTCCCCCAGATAATGGTAAAGATGTAAATTCCTAATTAATAAGGAGTTCTCTGAGGAAGTACCTCATGCGAGAGCATAAACAGATTTATGAGATTTATGACTCTATTCCAGACCCTGGAGAAAAACCTAAAGCCAGGAGACTTTGCAAAGCATCATGTTAAAAGGTTTTAGATAAAAGGATTGGTGGTCTCCTACTTGTGCCTGGAGGGTTTAAGATGGAAACAGCAAAGGAAAAAGAAGACATACGCAAAGGTGAAGAACACTTTGTTTAACCAATGGGGAGTGCGATAAAAGGGATAGCAAATCATGTCACACGAGCAGAAAAATGTTAGAAATTAATATTAACGTTCATTGATTAGAATTATATTTATTTCATATTAATATGTGAAATACAATTGTAACATGATTTGCTTTTGTCTTACTGGAAAATTCTATTTTAGAGATTCTGTGATAGTTCTACTTTTTCTGCTGACCAGACTACGATGGTCAACATTAAAGAGGTTGTTTTGTATTTTTTTATTTTTTTTTAATGTTTTAAATATGCCGGGGAGGTGGAAAAAATATAAAAAATAATAATACTCACCTGTCCCTGGTGCTCCAGTGTCATCCTAAACATGGTCTACTTCTGCTCTCTCTTCTCATGGGTCTCTTCTTGAATTCCGCTGAAGCTGCTTATTGGCCTCAGCTGCCAAGTGACTGCTAAGACCAATCAGTGGCCTCAGGAAAGACCAGTGATGTCACAGGTAATGACACCGCCTGCTCTTCGCTGAGGCCGCTGATTGGTCTCAGTGGTTATGTGTGGATGGGATTTCCATCACATGTCATCACTGGACCGAGAAGACCGGATCATGCTGGGAGATAATGGAGCATCATGGAAAGGTGAATATGTTTTTTTTTCACTGTCCCTGAATGATTTAGACATTAAATGGGGTGTCCATTTTTGCCTGGACAACTCATTTAACTAAGTTACACAAATCTGAACTTGAGATCTCAAATATAAGCAGGTTCATGTGAATACATGGAAAATACTAAAATATATCATATCTACATGTGCTTAATAACTCATTCTGCTGACTACTAACATTATATGGATCATATATGTGCATGTCATTTAAATTGAATGTGATTGGTTGATCAGATATCATCATGGTACGAGACATGGCGTTAGTATTTCAATAAATGTTTGGTTGTCTGAGTGAAAACTCTGAGACAACTATATTGATCACTCCTGTGCACTGGTAGTTTGTCTCCCTCCGGCCGGTGACAAAGCTCTTCCAAAAGATCAAGGCTTAATTATAACTTGATATATTTAGAATTCTTCAGATAAAATATTTAATAGTTGGGGCTTATCAAATTCTGAATTCTGCAGCAATATGCCTCAACTCAGGATTGGATAAAGACGCGAGGCTGCACTCTGGTTAGTTCAGCTTCTCAGAAGCCTGGCTGTCTGCAGACCTAGTCTGTGGTTCACTTGTAGGCATAGCAACTTTAAAGTGATGGCTGTGAGTAGTGTTTCAATAAAAATCATGATGGACACTGTATAACTACACACATTGAGATACCCAACACTAAAACAGTTTAAAGAAAAAAAGTACACCAGACAAATGTATAATAGATGTATAATCTTTCATCCTTACTTGATTAATGATAGTCTATGGATGTGCTAGATACTTGTTGTAATGGAGATCTGCTGATTGACAGGACACCTGATAGATACAAGGATTCCTGTTAACGCAATGTTATACTGGGGTTTTTGGGCCATGAAAAGATTACATACAGAGTATATGCATACACACTTTAATTGTTAAAACTTACTGATATATGGTATGCACTGTTCACATACGCAGAAAAGGAGTCAATCAATAAGAGATCAGGGGGGTTTGGCACCCTTGAGACCCCCTCTGATCAAGTCTTGGAAGGGGCTGCAGTACTTCAGTTAGTACTATAACTCCTTCACTGTTTACATCCCACACAGTCTGATTTATATCGGCCGAGTCATGTAATTACAGCTTAGTCCCATAGAAGTAAATGGGAGAGATTTTAATTATACTGCATTGCTGCTATGAATCAGTGAAAGGGTCACAGCTCTACTGCGAGCACCGAAGGATTAGTTATCAATAAAAGAAACTGAAATAACCCTTTAAAGCACCATAGGAAGATATTATACAGTACTAGACATGTTAAGGCTATGTATGGGCAGCCTAAAGAGAAGGCGCAAATGTGCACCTTCATACTACAAAACTTAAGAAATTTTTTCTTATGATGGATGAGGGGCATCACATAAGAATTCTACACAGGATGCCACCCAGCCTAAGGTCAGCCCTATAATTATTGTGAGAGGATAACAGGCAAAGTGCCGGAGTACAGGTATATTCTGATGTATGTGTGGTTGAGGGTAGATCTGGAGTAGGCTTCAGCCCTGGTGTAGATCCTGGGCTCTTTATTGACCCATAAAAGGCTGCAGAGCATGGGACGGGCCTAGGCATGCAGGAGTAAAGATGTGTCTCGCAGTAACTCCCAGACCCCGACAGCCTTTCCACAGCATACCTGGGCTTTCTCAACTCACCAGCCCCGTATCAAGCGATGGTAAGTCAGCTGGGGCAAAAAACTTCCTCATTCGCCCGGTTGGAGCTGCAAATGGCCCGCTTCTTACTGTCGGTGACACAGCATCCCCAGCTCCCTGGCGGTTTCAAGATGGCGCCGGCGCGCGCCGCCACCTCTGACACCCGGGACCTTCCAGCGTCTCCCTCCGCATCCACACTGTCTCCGTCCCTGCAGCTGATTTCCCAGGGACCTGAGGACCTACTTCAGAAGCCCTCTGCTGCAGCTGGCTCTGCGTCCTCCACCATGCAGGTACCAGCTGTCTCCCCCTCCGGCACTCAAAATGGCGGCTGCTCCGTCCTCCTTGCCCTCCTTCTTCAACCCTCTTAACTGTGCCCCGTCTCTGTGGGCACAGAGCCCCTCATGGCTGCCCCTGTGTTACCTCCTCCTGGGGCCCCTGCAGTGTTACCTGCTGTCTCCCCCTGCAGTCCTTGTGATTTCCCCTGCTCTATAGTGCATCACTGCTCCACAGCCTCTCAAGACATGTGGGGGGCTCATGGCTGCCATGTCCTCTGAGGCTGAGGCCTCCTCCAGACCGTCTGGGCCTATCCCTGCCTCCTCCCCTGTAGGGTCACCTGGTTTGTCCCATGTTTCTCTGGACTTTCTGCTCTCTCTGAGGGACCTCAGCCTTCCCTGCAGTTGAACTCTGCCTCTAATGTTGCATTAGCCTCCGGACAGGAGATGCACTGTTCCTCTACTCCAGCGGTCCTCCATACTCCTTGCTCTTTTGATTCTTTTGATTCTTCCCAGCAGGATTCCCTGTCAGTGGCTCGCCGCTCCAAACGTCCTAAGTTGTCTGACATCTGGCAACATGCCTACTAAAAGTGACCTGGAGGGGTTGGTATGCAAATTTGAGGAGAGACAGGATAAGATTTTCTCCGGGTTTAAATCCGAGCTTCAGTCTCTATCTGAGCAAGTCGCCGTGCAGCAGCAAACCACCATTTCCATTGATCACCACCTGGAGGCTGTTGAAAAATCCTTGACCACCCAACGTGACTTTAATCGACACATCTTGCTCCAGGTGGACGACCAGGAGAACCGGGGCAGACGAAACAATATTAAGCTGCGTGGTATCCCTGATGCCGTCCCTACTGCTGAGTTGCGCTCTATTGCTGTCTCCATCTTTAATACTGTCCTCTCCCACACGATAGACTCAGAAATTGATATTGACAGAGTGCACCATGTTCTCGGGCCCTGGCATACCACCACCACAGAACCCAGAGATGTCCTTTGCAGGGTGCACCTCTATAAGGAAAAAGAGGAGATCCTCCAAGCAGCTTGGAAACACAGCTCAGTCCCCTTCTTGGATGGTTATGTATCCCTCATTCCGGACGTATCTCGCCGCACTCTGGCCATGAGGCGGCTCCTGAAGCCTACCCTACAGCTCATTCTCGACTCTGGCGGGACTTATCGATGGGGTCACCCCTTTCACCTTCAGGCTCGTAGGAATGGAGCTGTGTTTGTCCTGCATTCCCCTGATGAAGCGGCCCAATTGGTGCAGTTCCTGGACTTACCGGACTTATCCCTTCCAGATTGGCTGGAGTACCCGCTGCCACCTCCCCCGCCATTTGTGTCTCGGCTTGTATCCCGGCCCTCTGGAAATCCACTAACCCCCCACCCCCTCCCTCCACCATTGGGTTCATAAAGTGGAGGATATCAGGACCATGGAGGACCTTACTGCCTCATTTCGAGATGCTCATGTGGCCTTTATGGACACCTGGATGCCCTGGCTTCTTTTCCAGGGCACTCAGTCCTACAGAGATCTAGTTGGTTGAGGCCCCCGGTGGACAGGCTGAGAGACTCTGGACCTGGAGCCCTGGGTTCCCCCCTCCCCTCCTTTCTTCTCTACCCACTCCCACCCCCTTTTTTTTCTCTTTCTCCTCTTCCCTCTTCCCTTCCTCACCGGTTCTCATTATTGTGATTGTAATGTACATGCTATGTTTTGTTTTGCTGTGTTTTCTCCCCACTGTTACTATGCCCGTTCATACTGGATGTGTTCTCCATTGTTGTGAAGTTGGCTGGGACCCGCCTCCGGCCCTGCTCTGCCTCCTTGCTGTATTTACCCTTGTTTTTATTTAAATAAAGAATTTATTATTTTAAAAAAAAGGCTGCAGAACCTGCAGTTCATGGCAGTGAAAGGAGAGGTGAAAGGAGGTGTATGGTTCTGTCTTGTAACCCTGAGACCGGGGAAACAATATTGCTCCTGTTTTGTTCGTGTGGCTGGAAGTAAGCCACACATATAGTTAGGTTATCCATTCTGTTTAGTTAGTAGCTCAGACGAGCAGGTATTTATTTAGATTTTGCTGAAATTAAGGCTATATTTTGTTTTATTTATTTTGAGCCTAAAGTAAATTTTTATTTATGTTCTTGTTTTTTCTAAATAAACCTGTTTTCTGTATATTCTGTGTCTCTGTCTTGACTGTTTGGGTCTGCACCACTGCTTTTACCGAACTAACATCCCAACACTATAAATACACATATAAATAAATATAAAGATAGATAGATAGATAGATAGATAGATAGATAGATAGATGATAGATAGATAGATAGATAGATAGATAGATAGATAGATAGATAGATATTCCTGGTATCAGGAAATAAACTGCTGTAGATATATACATTATAAAATGAAATAAAGATTTTCTTTGAGGTTACATAAATCAATATGCGATACTTTTTATTCTCTAAATAAATAATTTTGTTAACTTTCTATAAAAAGTACAGCATGTGACATAACCAGTATATTTTTATTCCATAGATTTAGAAAGTCACATGCCTAAGGCAACACTGTTAAGTGGGACATGGAAAATGGTTGAATGTTAGTTGTTGTTATTTATTTTCCTCTTTTTTGATGGATGATTCGAGCAGACATAGTGCAATATAAATTCTAAAACATTGCCAGCAAATTAAGTCAGTACAAGTGGGGGCATAATCATATCTCTGTTTTTATCTTAAACAAATTTTGCTTAACTTTTTACAATTTTATTTCTAAATTTTAAATTCTTCTGGTATTTTTTCATTAGAGTAGAGGGCATTGAGGGAGCTCCGATCAATGTAGAGATTCATCAACATGACCACATGCCAGATCTATTGGTATTCATTTATATTGTAAGTTCTTTAGAACAGGGACCTCGCTCTTTACTATTGGCGTATTGTTTGTGCATTTCTTTAAATTCATTACAATTTCACTATTTTGTAATTTTGCCAGTTCTACAATGCTTCAGAATGTGTTGCTTCTACATATGTAAAATAGAATATCATTATTAAAAGGGTTGACCCAAGAAAAACATGTCACGTATATAGGATAAGTAATACATGTGTGATTACTGAGGGTATTCGGACATTTGTTAGTCCAAAATATTGACTGGAGAAGAAGTCTACATGTATGATCATCATTCTATTCAGAATCCTACAGCATCGTTGCTCTGGGCCCCTGTTTTAGTGATCTTTGTGGTCACAATGTTTGGAGCCCTGCCATCATACATCTATTCTGATGAACTCACAAAGTAATCATATGGTGGTACATGTAGCTGTAATACCAGACAGAATCTGTGAACTGAAGACGCAGCAGCCATATTTTTCTTATCCTATACACCTTTTTAAGCTGTTTAGTCACTTTTCTGATACTGGAGAAGAAACAAATGATTGTCTTTTTACAAGGGCACCAAACAGAATGTTAAAGGAAGCTTTTACTGTATATATGAATTGATAAAGCAATGGTAAAAACTCACATAAAATATAGAATCTGCAGTTATAGTACTTTTAATATAGATTTAAATAAAAAAAATTAAAAAATAGCTGTTTCTCAATGAAGCTATTATGAAATAAAGCAAGAATATCAATAGCACAATCCCCAGGTTCTATTTACAAGACAATATTTTTATTTGTATTTTTTTAAATACTTATTATTTTTTAAAGTATAAATTGTACAGTGCTGCAGAATACGTTGGTGTTATATAAATAAAATGTATTACATTATTATTATTATTATTATTATTATTATTATTATTATTATTATTACAGTGTTCCTTTGGCATTTCATACCATCTAGGGGATAAATGTCATTGTGGAAAAATCCTTTAATTGCTATATTGTTTTAAATATATGGGAATCTATTTGTATCTTGTTTTGTTACAAATGGAGTCTTAATTTTATACTTCTTTTACGTAGTCTTTTTCAACATTGTGCCCATATATATTTAATTAATTTCGGGGTTTACAAGATGAAATGTTCTTGTTTGTTCAAACCCTGACCATGATGAGCTCAATTACTAAATTTCTGAAGATGGGAAGGTTATAGTGCTCTACCATGCAGGAATTTATATGAAGTCCTTTAACATTGCATTGTATACAGAGAAACAATAGAGAGATTCTTTTTTTTAGTGTCTAGTGCTTATTTATTGTATTATTGAATCCAAAACAAAATCTCACATAAAGTAGGCCAATAAATTATATTGAATTTCTTGTAGTGACAATAGGTTTCATTTGACAATATTATAAATCCATATCTGTGAAGCATAATGATTATAGTATACAATTTGGTTTTGATGCTGGAAAATTGCAAAAAAACAACAACCTGAAAACAAAAAAAAAACACCCTTTAGAATTACTTGGATTTCTATATTGATTGTGTCCTGATTGTTATCTTTGCTACAATTATAGACAAACACAATCTATCTAAAGCAATAATACACAAACAATTGTACTGTCATGTTCTTTACTGAGCACATTGAGTAATCGTCCACAATGCAGGGAGTAAAAGTAAGTGAACCCTGTGACTTCTCTAAGAACTAATTGACAGAAGTGTTTCAGTTAGGGAGATGAGATTGGAAGTATGGTTTCATGGGTGTTTTGGCCATGAAATAAAGACACATAAAGCCAGGTTAACACATCTGTTCTTGTATTGATCTGCATCATGATAGTAGGCTTATTAACTGAGTCATGCATGATGTTAAGGAGGCTGCCCTCTAGAGGGCAGCATACAGAGGCACTGTTCTCCTAATTACATCCTGGAGAATAGATTTGCATATTTTTTACCCAGAATCCCTAGCGGAGCAGGAATGACTTGTAAGTCTCCGTACTGCCTATGTAGGCACACACTCTCCCTAATGTGTATGATTAAAAGAAAATGAACACTGGACACCAATGCCAAAATCTTATCTCAGCTGTAAAAATTGGTGGAGGGAGCATCATGGTTTGGGATTTGTTTGCTGCAATGAATGAACAATAAATTTAAAGGAGCATCACAACATTTCACATAAAAATGTAAGGTCAGCAGTCCATCACCTCAAGGTAAAGAGATGCTCAATGATTTGACAGAATGAATAACAAAAGTACTCAATTCATTCAGATGAAGAATGATCTTCATCTGATCTTTTCTTGAAAAGAAAGATTTGTGTTTTGTTATAACCAACTTCAAGACATGATGTTAACCCTATTAATTCATATGACAGTCCCAGAAATATTGTAAGACTTAAACACATTTGCAAAGAATGGTTGGTAATTTCTCCTTAACCTTGTGCAAATTTCAGGTACGGGACCTGTTTGGTGGAGGTGATAGCTGCTACAGTGGGATTTACAAGTTATTAAATTCAAGAGCTCACTCGCTTTTTCTCTCGATACTCTGGATTCTCCTATTCAATGTGCTCAATAAAAGATATGGAGAGTTTGTGTGTTATTTTCTTAGTTATATGCCTTATCTAGAACTGTGACTTACATAGTAATCAGATATTTTATTAGTACTCAATATAGAAATCCAGGTACTATACCTGAAAAAATATTGTTACTGTTTTTTATTAAATGAATTTCCACTAAAAATGAAACTAGAAAAAGAAAAAAGAGTATACATTAGCATTGAGCTTTTATATTCATTTATATACTGTACTTGTTATATGATGCATATAATTTTGATTTTATAATTGTCAGTTGACTAAATGGCATTTTCTTAAGGTCAAGTTAACACAAAGCCATGCAATAACTAGTGGTTCTCCACTCTGACTAATTGTGGTGGTGATGAGCGTGTGCATAGCATCCCACTTCTCTTCTCTCATTTGACATCTGGCCTGGGCGTTTGACATAAGAAATCTCTCTGAAGAATAAGCTGCATTAAGTTGACTCATTGTTACAACTCTTATCCATCAGATGCAACATGTATGAAAATTCAATAACGAATATTTAGTCTTAAAGATATAAATTTATTGACAATATCAAGAACAAACAATACATGATATAAATAGTACAATCACAAAATATGCTTGAACTAGGCAAAAATCTATAGTTAGACAACACGTAGCCGAAGATAGATTCAAAGGAGGATGATAGCCAGCCGCTACAAACCCTATGGAATTGATCTACTGTGTTACAATGGATGGCATTCATTTTCGCACAAACCATATTATCCGTGATATGTGCAATCACCTCTGCCCTCTGTAAAGAGGGAGAGCACCATTTAGAGGTGACATTAATCCTGGCAGCCAAAAGTATAAATTGGATGAGGAGAAACTTGCGGTGTAGTCTCAGGGGTTTATATTCCATGAGGAAGATGGATGGAAGCTTTGGATGTTAATGGTAAGTTACACTCCGGATAATCTGTAGGATGGAATCCCAAAATTTGCTTACTATTGGGCACAACCACCAGGTATGATACACAGCACCTCTTAAGGCAAACCACTGAAAACATAGTGGAGAGAGAGATCAATAGATAACATGTTGCATCATGGGGCCAGTTACGCAAAATAAGGGTGGTGTGTATATCCTCCTCCCACTGCTTCTTCCAAAAAAGGATATAAAACATAGTATGCCAATGCATACTCAAAGTATGGATAGAATATAGGAGCATATGGGCCTAACAGAGAACTATTATACATCTCTGACAACCATTTCTATAAACATTTTTGACCCAAACTTTCCCAAAATTCAACAATCATCTACTAAGGATGTATGTAGATGAAGGCGACAAATTAAAAAAAAAGGAGATCGATCCGATAAAATTCTCTCCTAATTCCAAACGGCACATACATTGTTCCATAGATATCATTTATATAAAACATGTAAAGTCCAGCTGCTTGTTCTGAATCTAAAAATCCATTGTGTTTCTTGCAAAATAAAATTGTCCCAGTCACCTCGCCTTTCTCAGGGGATGAACGTGTTCGATAGCCTGGAATTTTAGGCTCAAAATATCCCTCTGATGAACCTGTGTAAAGTAACGAACCACTGCTATGTCCCGCTGGTTATTGGTGTATACATAACCATGGGTCCGCCTTTTAAATTGTCGTGTTTTGCCAATATAGTTATATGGGCATGGGCATCTTATGAAGTAGATAACCCCCATTGTGGTGCAACTGACTAACTCCCTATATCTGTAAAGGCATCTTGTGGAGATAATCTTGAATTCCTTACTATGGCAAATAGTCACATGCACTGCAGTTTGCACATCTAAAAGTACCCCTGGGTTGTATACATAACCATGAGATTGACCCCTCAAGAGGTGCCAAGTGACTATGCATCAGTCAATCTTGTAGGTTTCTCCTACGCTGATATGTAACTTGTGGTTGATGACACAGAGTATCTTTAAGATATTGATCATCTAGTATATATATCATATACTTCCAATAAGGTGCAAGTATGTTCTTATCTTTACTCTCCATCACATCATATGTACTAATAAAACAGAGAGTATGTGATGGTTTAACTTTGGGTACCAGAAGGGTACCCAAGATCTATTGGTGGATCTGGCTCTAACATATGCTTTCTACACCACATTCTCTGGAAAACTCCTCTTGGAAAAATCTGGATAGGTCTTGGAATTGTGATTCAAAATCAGTCACTATGGAGCAATTTCTGTGGGCTACAGATGTAGTCCTGTTGGTATACCAGATTTTAACCGAGGTGAATGACAGCTATCCCAATGTAGAAAACTGTTGGTGGCAGTTTTTCTCCTATGGACAGTAGTCCTAACTGTTCCAACTGGCAGTTTAGAAAATCCTTAAAGGGTTGTTCCATCTCAAGGATTCTATCTATACTGGTCGCTTAAGTAAATTGAAGACTTCCTAAATATATTGCTTTAGAAATAGAAATGCTGCTTTGTTTGACTGCTATGTGAACTTATTCCTCCCATTGTTTACACAGCATTACCATAAGCATTACTCTACTGCTCTACACTGCTCTGAGAAAGTCAAGTCTGTTATCTTTCTATGTAAACACACAGATAACACTGAGTCCATTCTCTACAAACATGTGAATATTATCTGATCTGCATAAGTATTGTGATACCAGATAGTGTTCTTCAGCAACCTGTAGAAAACTGTTGGTGGCAGTATTTCTCCTATGGACAGAGAGATACAGAAAGTTAGAAGAAGAGATTGTAGGCAAGCTTCTGTAACAGTGAGATGGGAAAACTCCTTTTAAGTCTAAAAGGGCCAACATGGTATGTGTCTCAGAGGTGAAACAGAGGCCCAGCTAATTGATATTCACAATGCCAACATATCTCTCAAAGTCCACCTCTGAGCTCCACCAAAAGATTAAGGCATAGGCTAGAAAACAAAACCATAATGCCACATGAAGGGGCAACGGGCTCCTCATAGCTGTGCCCCTCAGCTGATGGAAGATCCACCTCTCAAAAGTGAAGAAATTCCTTTTCCAATACAAACTCAAAGAGTCACAGAATGATGTTTTTATGGGTTTGAAAATGTATAACTTTTGATCGCAGATGTGTACCTCTTGAACAAACTCAATGGCACTATCTCCCATATCATCTGAAATCGAAAAATATAGGGACTCTACATCAAGATTAGTCAAGAGAAAGTCCCTCTCAAGGGAAATCCCCTCGATCTTATTGAGTACATCCATAGTGTACCAGACCTAAGATGAAAGACCCAGAATGAATGGTCTGAATATAGTATCCAAATAGATACGAACATTCTGGATCAAGCTGTCTACCTGGGATACTATAGGTTGACCCTTAAGAGGGGACAACCCCTAATGGACTTTGGGTAGTATATAGAATGATGTCATAACCAGATGAAGCGGTAGTAACAGAATTTCTTCTTGTCATGAAGACCTTCAGTGTTTGCCACCACCAACAGCTCTTGTTTGAAGCTATTGATAATGTTGCAAACCCTATCCATCTGAATAGCATTACAGATATAAACATGCTATGTCCTGGCAAGGATAACAATGTTTACCCCCCTTATCAGAGAGCTTAGACACTACATTGTGTTCCTTTTACAGGGCCAGCAGGTCTTGTACCTCCAATCAGCTAAGATTCATGTGGTGGTCATTGCAACCATCTTCAAGTTTCTGAAGTTCTGCAGTATCAAACTGAACAAATCTGTCAATGTGTGTAAAATCCCTACTGCTTGGTCTTAATTTAGTAAATGGCCCCTGAACTGGTTCCCATGATGATTTATCGTAAGGGTTTTCAGCCCTTCCAATTCAGTTTCTTCCAGACCAGTCTCTCAGAATCTATCTTTGTCAAATCTTTTTTATAACTTGTATGTCCTTCACCCAAGTAGAGGCATCATATTTTACTGGAGGTATATATGATATTTAGAGATGAGCGAGTAGTATTCGATCGAGTAGGTATTCGATCAAATACTACGGTATTCAAAATACTCATACTCGATCGAGTACCACTCACTATTCGAATGGAAAAGTTTGATGCAGAACCAGCATTGATTGGCCGAATGCTATACAGTCGGCCAATCAACGCTGGTTCTTCTCCTACCTTTAGAAGGCTTCTCTGTGCAGTTTCCCCGCGGCGTCTTCCAGCTCTGAATTCACTCTGTCAGGCATCGGGCCAGGGCAGAGCCGACTGCGCATGCCCGCTTGTAGTACGGACATGCGCAGTCGGCTCTGCCCAGGCCCGATGCCTGGCAGAGTGAATTCAGAGCCGGAAGATGTCGCGGGGAAACTGCACGGAGAAGACTTCTCGGAGGATCCAGCCCAACCCTCACTCGTGGACTTGGTAAGTATAATTTGATCGAACGTTGCCTACCCCTGAAATGAGCATTTTCCCCCCATAGACTATAATAGGGTTCGATATTCGATTCGAGTAGTCGAATATTGAGGGGCTATTCGAAACTAATATCGAATCTCGAACATTTTTACTGTTCACTTATCTCTAATGATAACCCCTCACCCAACAGCAATATCTCAATGTTGGTGAAATTGTGTGAGGACAAATTTATGACCTGAAGGTCGTCACCCTGTATTAAGTTTCCATCAGACCCCTCAGCAAATACTTCGAGATTGGGGGATTTTTTATTTGGATCTATTAAAGTTAAGTTTTATTATTTTTCCTTCTGACAATACTCTTGGTGAATTCTTTGTTAAGTCAGAAGACATTGTTTGGTGTTAGAAGTTGCAAGAATGATTTATGATGCATGGACTTATGTGTAATGAAGAGAAAATGAGGGTGGAGTAGGGTCACAAAAAGTTATATCTTGAACATTATAAAACATAGAAACATTAATCTGGTGAATTCTCATCTCTCACATGACAATAAGATTCTGCCTGTATTATTTCCAGAGATATCAGTGTCTAAATTGTCCAAACTGTTTTAGAAAATAAGTGTCATAGTTGTTTATGAAACTAATCATGAGCGCTATTCTGGGAGTCCTATTAGTGACAAGTCAACATTTTCTATGAGGCAGATTTCATACATAAGGGCCACTTGCCTATGGCACAATGAAGGATTTTTTTTTTTTAAATAAAAACAAGAATAAGTGGCACTGTTTTAATTATCAACCAATCAGAATTCAGCCCTATATGGCAGGATTCCATTGGCAAGCATCTAAAATGACTATTAACTTATTATAAAAATGAGCAGTTAAACCTTCAGCCTATGAATTGTTTAAAAGTTTTCATATGAGTAAACTTCATCTACAAACAATAGAAAGAATGCCCTAGAGAAAGAGTACACTGTATATCTGCCACATGAAAATGTCAAGGCAAAATGTTAATGTGTTATTATAAAATCATATAGAATGCTAAAGTGATAAAAAAAATCTATGCAATCATTTTGTTGTTGATCTAACAGAAAAATAGAATGTCGTTTGTCACTGAAATACATTGTCTATTACCCAATTTCCCCAAGTGAGGAGCATATATACTAGAAATAACCTCACTAGAAATACAATTTGGTTTCCTAATTTTCAGGTACTTTGTTAAAATTGTACTTGTGAATTCTAACTGGTGATGAAATCCATTGCTTGGAATTTAGAGAAATCAATATTTTTAGCTGGACATTGCAGGAACAAATTTAAAAAACAAAAAAGGCTCTGCCTGTGGCCTGATGGCAGAGCCGACTGCGCAGGCATACAAGTGTGACCCCAATGTCGGAAGAAGACACATGAAGAGGACATTCCAGAAGAAGATGGAGGCGTCACTGGAGAGTTATCTTGCAGCATTGGGGACACCGAAAATGGAATTTTAACCAAACGGTGCGGCAAAGAAGACATCTAAAGGTAGGAGAAGTATAGCCTTTCTTAAGGCTATTCTGTCGTGTCAACAAGAAAAAAAAAGGTTTTAATGGTAGAATCTCTTTAACACCCTTGAGCTTTATAGCTATAGGACTCTGTAAGGTATATTTGACCACTGCCTCTTTACCTCATTGTATCATTTTACAGTTGTTATATTCCATGTAAAGTCACCACTAATTAAACCCACATCCTTCGCTGCTGATATCTGACATTGGGCAAACATTAATGTTAAGTCTCTGTTTCAAACATTATAGTCTAGTACACATTAAAATTGTTAATATTTGAGAATTTTGAGGAAATCCAAACTTAAAGTGTTCCTAAATCTTTCAGTTTAGGATTTTCTGTCAGCATTTGTGTCATTAATAAATGTTTTACTTTACATTATTAATGATTTTTGGCTCCTTTCTGTGAAATCCTCCCTTGGAATAAGTTTTCTGTCTGTTTTTTTATTGGCAGAAGAATCTTCTCACTACAGTACAAATAGAATTGGTGCTCGTTCTAGTTTAGTCTCAAATGCAATTCTACCTGTATGAATTCTGGAGATATTACCAGTTGAAAACACAATAAAGACTCGGATGTTTATAAGCAGATCCCCCCTATCTTAATGGTGTTTTCAACTAGTGATATCTCTGGAAGTAATTCAAGTAAACTTGGTGTAGTGAGAATTTCATCTTTCAAGACCACAGTTTTTAGTTTTATAATGTCACAATATAACTATTTGAAGTGCCCTCAATTTCAGTTTTCCAGCACCAACACTCTAGTGAGAAGGGGTACACAGGTTTTTGCTGACAAAGGAGACATAGACAGAAGGTGGATTTAAAGAGAACCTTTCACCTCCTGGGGCACATGCGGTATAATACACTGCAAAAACGCAGACAGTGCACTGAATTCAGCACACTATTGGCTTTCACGTTTTGTGCCCCTGGTGAAGAGTTATCGGTGACAGCACCATAGCTCTTCACAGTCAGTCAGGAATGCCCTTCCTCACAGCAGCATCTATTGCGCTGTACTATGAGAGGCAGCATTGCTTACCGCCCAGTAATGACGCTGAGAGATCAGCAAAGCCCCCCAGTACTCGTCTATGGGTGAGTACTATCAGGAGAGGAGGGAGGTGTTCCGCTCTGCTCTCACAGTACAGTGCAATAGACAATTAATGCAGCAAACAGGACACACTGGGTTTAGTAAAAAAAAAAAAAATTTACTCCTTTTCAGACTGAAGTCCCTATTTGTGAAAATGCTGTGTTTTTGCCAATGGCAGAAATGCTGTAGCAAAAAAAAAAAAAACACTGAATTTTACAGTATCTGCAAAGTGGATTGGATTCTGGCTAATTCCATACATACATAACAAACAAAAAAACATGAAGCGTTTCTTAATTGCATTTCACTACGTGGGGCCTTGGCCTTCATTAGAATATTTTTTGAATTACAATTAGACATTAAAACATGTCTGTTAACTATAAATTGTACTCCAAAGCTTATGTTTTTTTTGGTGTAATAGTTACAAATTTAAGCTTTTAAACATCAACATAAAGTATAGATGGATTTTTTTTTTTTTTTTTTTTTTTTAAATTTCAGTATGCAGTAGAATTGTCCTAACAAATGACAATAGAAATATACTGTATTTTATACTAATCCCTTGGGTTGAATTTTTAATATAAAACAGAAATATATTTTTTCCACCAACTCTTTTTTTCCAGCAAAATTGACAGGTATTTGTAACATAATGTATTTGGAATTCAATTCCTTTGGCAGTAACGCTTGTGTTTTTGGCAGAAAGCATTTTTTTCTTTCTAATGTTATTATTTAGGGACGTGACTCCTGTAACAAAACACACATTTATTGTTTCATTGAAAATCCAAGCAACAAAGTCCTTTCAATAAATAGACATTGCTTTAGCAAACATGACATTTGAACAATATATTGATTTTTTTGTTACATTCAGATTAATTAGGTAATGTTGAAAATATGATTTTTAATGTATGTTCTACTCTATGAAGCAAAAGTGGTCATGGTATCCCAGAAGCCCTGGTTGTTATGAACAGATTGTATCTTACATCTGTATTCATGACAGCATCTGGTTCTTAGTTTTTATTTATGAATTTATTACTTAGGACTATTTTTCAAGCTTCCTTTTGTTGTATCATGTTCTGTTTTTCTAAGAATGTTAACAATGATCAAATCCAACTAAATATAAAAATGTGAAATTAATATAATGTATTAAAGACATAGCTGGGGGGAACTGAAGAAACATATGTTATGAGTATTTGTTGCCAGGAATGTGCCAGCAAGCCTCCCTGCCTTGGCCTGGGTGTTTAGTCACAAGGCTATGACAAGGACTTGAATCTTTGCCCCAGCTGAAGGGAACCTATTCACATCTATAACTGTAATGTATGTCAATCAAAGGGGTTGTCTCAGGGACCTTAAATTATCTATTGTAATCTTTACCAACAGTGATTTGCTGTACATAAAAGAGGTCCCAAGAAAAAACATCCAAATGTATACCCTATTAGTATTATGTATTAAAAATATTTTAAAAAGCTCCTAGCATATATGTATATATGTATATCCATGTATTCATAGAGCTCGATCTAGAGCTTTTCGTAATGTTGCAGCTGAGAGGAAAACACTGTGGGCATTGATTAAAGGTTTATTCACATTGATTTTTTTATGGCTGTGTGTTGTCCATTTGCTCTGTGAAAGAAGAAAAAGATGGTCCGCAACACACCAAATTTTCTAAAACTTGAAAATCTTTAATTCATCTTAGATTAAAATACAAAGTCCAAACAAATAAGTTCAATAGTAGGAACAACATACATGGTGAATAGGGATAAAATTATCGCTGACGCGTTTCAGGGTAAATACGCCCCTTAGTCATAGCGACATAGTCCATGTGCTTCATAGATACCCTAAATTATCGCTGACGCGTTTTGGGATAAATACGCCCCATAGTCATAGCAACATAGTCCATGTGCTTCATAGACATCACACAGTCCTATTGATTTTATATGGGTGGACGCATATTTGTTTAGGTTCATTTTATACACTAATGATGCCCATTAATATATATGGGTCCAGGGACAAGACAGACAGCAAACTTACATGAAATACAGAAGTATGAATATGAATTTAGAATCAAGGTAGGGGGTGCATAATGAGAATCATATCCAAATCAGTTTTTTGCCCCCACATTCTGCTCTTTGTTATGATGGTCTCCAATATTCACACACCCCTAGACCTGAGGATAACCAGAGTGGAAGGGTAGACCTCATTCTATCACCACAATGCACTTTTCAGGTCATTCCCCCAGTACCATCGCTCTTCTTCAACATTTGAGGCCCACACTGTCAGACTTTTCTGCCCTAAATTAAGCACATCTCTAGAATTTCTTCATTTCAAGTTTATGCTCGGGGTTGTGTGGCTTTAGCATTGGAGCAGGGCAGTCACGTTTTTCAAGAGCTCCTGCCTTTGCCTGTTGTAATCCAATATTCTAGTGGACTATAAAACTTTTTTGGGTCCAAGACCCCACAAGAAAGCTCTCCTGTGCCTCCCCAAGTTTATACTCAAAGCCTTCAACTTGCCAAACAAGTCAACATTACTACTCTCATCTCTTCTTTCCCCAATAACCATAAATGACTCTTTGATACCTTTTACTCCCTCCTTAGGGCACCTGAAACTGACCTCAGTGCACAAGACTTGGCCATGTACTTTAAAGATAAAATTGACAAAAATCTATAAGGAAATAACAAAATCTCCAAGCAGAATCTGTCCCCTTCCCTCAGGGGTGAACCTGGCCCTTTCACCGCCCGAGGCCAACAACAGAAAGCCGCCCCCCCCCCTGGAGGAGGGGGCAGGGCAGCGTGGGTGGGGCTAAGTGAAGGGGTGTGGCTTAACAGCGTTCGCAGGCAGAGAGCAGGCACGGAGAGGACCTGCTCTCTGCCTGAGCGTGAGGGGAGGCTGCTGGAGCAGCGCTGCTCCAGTGGCCTCCCCAATCCACCGCTCGGTGCTAAGCCAGTCCAGGACAGCTTGTCCTGGACTGGTTTAGGTAAGCAAAAGTGCCGCCCTCCCTGGGGCCCAGGCGCTGCGGCGCTGCCTTCCCTTCTTGGTTCAATACTTGACAAGAAGCAGTCTCCAAGCTCCTTTCTTCTTCTTTCCTTACTCTCTTTCTGCTCATTTATTCATGTATCTTTCACTGGTGCTATTTCTTTTCCTCTTCTCCTTGCTGTTGGGGTTCTTTGTGAACATTTTTGTAATATAATTTATTAACCAAATTCTACCAAACTTCCTTTTAATAGAAAACAAGCTCTAAAGTTCCTATTAGCAATGCTCTAAGCATTGCCAGGGAGACTCTGTACATATACTTGTACTCAATACAGCATGTACAACTGAAGCATATACCAAAGGGGGATTGTCATTTCAAATGGCTGCATCTCTGTATCTTAAATGCCTGTATCTGTCTCTGTACCACCTAGAAAAATGGTTCTGGTATCACAAGAACACTGAGATTGAAGAACTAGCCAGAAAAGAATTTGAGATATCACTATTAACCCTTTACTGACATAATAGTACTCTGAGTGTGGGGTATTTAAATATGGCGGCTTAGCTCCTGTATTATACAACAGAGGCCTGGCACTGATCTTGGTCATTAAGGTGCATCAGCCAAAGCTGACCAAGGTGAAAAAATTGCCATGACAGATGGAAGCCTATTTAAAGCTTATGCAGCCTGTTATACAAATGCAGATATTCTGCAATGCATTAGCTTTGTAATGCATTGTATTAGTGATCAGACCCCTTGAGGTTCAAGACCCCTAGGGGTATAATAAATGCAATAAAAAAGACAAAGAAAAAAACACAAATATTCACTTGTTAGAATGGCCCACTCAAAGTCCAGTCCTAAATCCCATTGAGTATCTGTGGCAAGACATGAAAATTGATGCAGATGTTCTCCATCCAATCTGGCTGAGCTTGAGCTATTTTGCAAAGATGAATGGGCACAAATCTCAGTTTCTAGCTGGTTGAGACAAACTTCAAAAGACGTGCAGATGGAATTGCAGTGAAAGGTGACTCTATGAAGTATTGATATAGGGGGCTAAATACTTTTGCACATCACACTTTTCAGATTTTTATTTGATTCAAATTCTGAAAACCATGTGTCATTTTTGTTCTATTTCACAATTATCTGCTACTTTGTGTTGATCTGTGACGTAAAATCTCAATAAAATAAATTTAAGTTTGGGGTGACAAAATGTGAAAAAGTTCAAATGATATGAATACTTTAGCAAGCCACTGTATCTCAGGTTCTCTTATAGCTAATATTTCAATTTTGAGCTTAGTGTCTTGTGATAGTATTTTTGTAGATGGTAACATCAGCTCAGTTAAAGAGTTCCTAAGGAGAATGTGCAGCATGTTTTCTATTAAAAAGGAAGTTAGATAGGTTAATAAGTAGAGATGAGCGAGTAGTATTCGATCAAGTAGGTATTCGATCGAATACTATGGTATTCGAAATACTCGTACTCGATCGAGTACCACTTGCTATTTGAATGGAAAAGTTCGATGCAGAACCAGCATTGATTGGCTGAATGCTATACAGTTGGCCAATTAACGCTTGTTCTTCTCCTACCTTTGGAAGACTTTTCCGTGCAGCTTCCCCGCGGCGTCTTCCGGCTATGAATTCACCATGCCAGACACAGAGGATCCAGCCCGACCCTCACTCGTGGACTTGGTAAGTATAATTTGATTGAATGTTGCCTACCCCTGAAACAAGCATTTTCCCCCCATAGACTATAATAGGGTTCAATATTCGATTCGAGTAGTCGAATATTGAGGGGCTACTCAAAATGAATATCGAATCTCGAACATTTTACTGTTCGCTCATCTCTATTAATAAAGTATATTGCAATATGGTCACCAAACACTCCCGACACAATAACAAAAAAAGGAAGTTGCACTTTAAATCAGTGAATCTGGCTAAACTGTGTTGTAATTCTCCTACACCTAACATTGTCTAGCTTGTTAGCTCTATTGGATAGTCGCAGATCAAACTGCTCTATTGCATCTATTGCAAAACAGACAAATATTACATTATTGGTTTGTCTATCTCTAATTAAACATCTGTAACAAAGGGTTCCCTAAGGGCTCGTTCACACGGTATAATGTGCCGCGAGATTTGGCACGTGTATGCCGCGTGACCCTTTGAGTGCCGTACACGCTCCCATTGAGTTCAATGGGAGTGGGGATCGTATGCGCCGCGCTAGTTTGCGGCCGTGAATAAATGCACGGCCGCAAACTAGCGCGGCGCATACGATCCCCGCTCCCATTGAACTCAATGAGAGCATGTACGGCACGCAAAGGGTCACGCGGCAAACACGTGCCAAATCCCGTGGCACGTTACACTGTGTGAACGAGCCCTTAGACATGACGTTCTTCCCAAGACTGAGAACACATTGCTGAATATCACGTGACTCACCAACTGTACGCTTCAACAGGTGGCGTTTTGGGTGATATTTGTGACTATGTGTAGTACCTGTGTTGAGTTACTGCAGATCAGAAGTGGGGACCTGACAATTACCTATTTGATATTGAAGACCTATCCTAAGGAAATGGCTTCAGTGTAAGAGTCATGTTACAATAAAAACATCTAGAAGGGAGGCTATTTTTCCCAACACTGTAAGCATACTTGTCTATATTTGTGTTAATTAAATTGTAGTATGTCATGCTACTAAGAACATATGGATTCCAAGTTGTCATTTAACATTCCAAAGCCTCATTTCCCTGAAGGATAAAAATGTAGAATAATTCATTTAGAGTATTTATAAAACAAATGAATTCACTAACAGCCATTTTACTTCTCAATGTCACTCAATATGTACATGCACATTTTGTTCCTGAGTGATTTAAGTATGGATTTAGTAGACTGTCAAATCTCGGGAGAAATAATGTGCTATAAAAATGCTGACCTTTAAGTGTTTTATTGTAGAAGTGACACAGAAAAATAACCCACAACATAATTCAAAGATCTCATTTATTCATCCTATTTGGTAAAATGGTGCTATTGGCAGATTGTCAATTTATTTGATGAGTTTCTGTATGTTTTCTATTGACACATCAGAATTATGCAGAATTGCCCATAAGGAATTCATTTCTGAATACTTAAAGGGAAAAGTCATGAAAAAGTAACACTGAGATAATTCTTAAATATGTACAGTTTATTCATCCAGCACACTTTTCTTCATTATTTATGTGCATAGTAAATTAAGACTTGGAAGTCGCTGGTTCATTATATTCTTCAATTCAAGTTCTTAGTTATTCTGGAGGAATTACAAAGTTAATGCTAACAGTATTGGAATAAAAGGTGAAAGCAATACAAAGAAGACTTAATTTCATGTGCAGGTCTAGATATGACACGAGATATGTAACCCAATGCACCACATAGTGAAGGTCCACTACAAAGATCTGAATTTATTTAAGAATCCATGATCATATAATCCTTCCTAGATACTCTAGTATACTAATACAGTATTCAATATCAAACCCCCAATAATATCATGCAAATGTGGCTGCATTATGTAAATCCTTAAAGGGGTATTCAGATGACATTTGTAGTATATTCTTAGGATATGTTATACAATTTTAATAGGTTGAATTCTTACCTTTGGAAACTTAACCTTTGGGGAAAATTGGGTCTGATGATTCCTGTGGGCAATGGAGTATGGCTGATATCAATTATAAAGGGTAGTAGAAGAAGGAGATAGAAACCAATGCATGTGTAATGGTCTCTCGAATACTGCCAGCTGGGTTACCAATGGATTTGGCAATAGGCTAAACTGAATGATGGAGTCTAAAGGATTATGTGCTTTTCACCATGAACCTTTTCATGGAGGTATAGACTTGTCACAGAGAATCGCCATATCACAATTCCTGGAATACTCTCCATTTGCAACTACTGATTTAGGGGTACCAAGGCAGCAAATGGAAATAATAAGTCTACTGGCAGAGCTCAGGTCTCATGAAGTTCAGCTTCATAGGAGATAGATAAGTTATAACAAATGTATCTTAAAACTAGTGTGATGTACAGTACTAACAATAATACAATGACTGGGTTAGCGTTTATATATTTATTTCTCAAATGAGGACAGCGTTTATATTTATATATACATTTATAGTGTCTTATTTGGGCAATGAATCCAAAGTTTGGGCTGGAATTGCCAGAGTAAATAGCTATTAACACTTAATACTAATATACACATATTTACAAAGTGTTAGTTCCTGCATTGGTTGTACACCTACAGTCTATCATGATGATTGAGTAGCAGAGTAACCCCTCATTCATATCTGCGTTTGATAATCTGTTTGGGGAGTCCACATGGGGACTACCGAACGCAGATGTGAACGAGGAGTTATTGCGATTGTACAATCATTGACAAGAATAATGGCATAACATGGAGCTCTGGGCCCCAAAACAAGATCGGTAGCAATCTACCATGCATAATATATAATTTAGAGACATCTTAAGGCTCCCATTTCCTGGGTGTGCACCCCTTATAACTCTGTATTTCCCTGCACAAGTGTGTTGATAGTTTGGTCTAAAGCCATGGCTCCACGTTGCGGAAACGCAGCCGAAAAATATTACATTATTTTAGAGTAAAAGCAAAGTGACTAAGATTCTGGTCAATCTCAACCACACATTGTAGTGGCATTTTTTAGCTATGTTCCGCAATGGGCTAAAACCCCATGTAGCGTGCCACAGCCAAAAAGTGCTGTGGGAAAAATGGTGTCAGCAATGCATTTTAGTGCATTAGATTTTTCCTCTGTGGATTTTCTTCTTCAATTATACTTCTATGGAAAACATCATTAATTCTGTAGGTATAATTGACGTGCAGCGATTTACAAAAACACAGTTTGCATGTCCGCTGTGGATATTTTTCTGCAATGTGTGGATGGGATTAGCCAGTATCCCATCCATTTTGCTGGTACTGTAAAACACCATGGTTTTTACTGCAGCAAAATTGTGGCATTGATGTTACATGAATCTGTGGCTTTAAGCTAAAGGTCAAAACGACCTGTTTATAAAGGTGCTTAAAAAATTCTTGTATTTTACTTACATTTCTTCTAAAAAAAAATATCTGAAGATACATTTTACTGCCGACATAAACCCTCTGCTGTGAATATTGCAAAAATAAATATATTTTCTATTTAAAGTGAGATGATACAGAAAATGATAAACAGTTACTCTCTTTACGTTTTATTACATTTGATACAATTGTGAGGTTGAGATTCTGCTATTTCTTAGCATTGCCAACTAACAAGGAGCGGCCATTAGATGTGTATCCTACATGATATAAAATGATTTTAACACCTGTGCTTTCTATTTAGCTGCGTTAACAAAAGCAGTGATGACACACACAAGTTTTCACTTGGTTACCATTCATCCAAGATAACTACCAAGCAATTATTGAGCTTGAAAAAAGTGCCCCTGTTCCAAGAATCTTGGAAAAGCAAAATCCAATTATTTTGAGTTTTTTTCCCCTACTGCAGTAAAAGCTCTTCCCTTCTAATGCACAATTCGCTATTCTGTAGATTAACAGGCTTATCTGTCACAGTCAGTTATCACCCAGTGTCATTATTCATGTACTCTCTATCAATTTTTCTATATGCTTCTGGTTTCCTTCTGATCATGTTGAAATAAAATATATTTTTATCCAAGCGATTGACACGTGCTTTATTTATCAGCCCTAGAGCAAGGATGCAGTTTTTATACATTCATGAGGAATGATTTGCTCTACACATCTCGCTAGAAGCTGAAATACTAATTTGTTTGCAATTATGTCGCAAATATCAATCTGTAAATCCGGCGAAGATAACAGATAATCGAAATATAGGAAAAATGTTTCATGTCAATTATAGTCAGTGATTTTGGTTTCATGGATTTTCTCTATAATAGGGAACATGTTTTCAGATAAACCTTATTTATTTAAGTGTTTACATTATTACACTGTGGTTTGCTTAGAAAATTTTATATAGACACCAGGTAAAATGTCACACGATACTCACTGAATATGCAGTACTGGGCCCCAATGCAAAATATTTATCAGGGACCCTTCTTACCATATACAGTCCTATGAAAAAGTTTGGGCACCGCTATTAATCTTAATCATTTTTAGTTCTAAATATTTTGGTGTTTATAACAGCCATTTCAGTTTGATATATCTAATAACTGATGGACACAGTAATATTTCAGGATTGAAATGAGGTTTATTGTACTAACAGAAAATGTGCAATATGCATTAAACCAAAATTTGACCGGTGCAAAAGTATGGGCACCTCAACAGAAAAGTGACATTAATATTTAGTAGATCCTCCTTTTGCAAAGATAACAGCCTCTAGTCGCTTCCTGTAGCTTTTAATCAGTTCCTGGATCCTGGATAAAGGTATTTTGGACAAACAATTCAAGTTAAGTTAGATGGTCGCCGAGCATGGACAGCCCGCTTCAAATCATCCCACAGATGTTCAATGATATTCAGGTCTGGGGACTGGGATGGCCATTCCAGAACATTGTAATTGTTCCTCTGCATGAATGCCTGAGGATTTGGAGCGGTGTTTTGGATCATTGTCTTGCTGAAATATCCGTCCCCGGCATAACTTCAACTTCGTCACTGATTCTTGAACATTATTCTCAAGAATCTACTGATACTGAGTGGAATCCATGCGACTCTCAACTTTAACAAGATTCCCGATGCCGGCATTGGCCACACAGCCCCAAAGCATGATGGAACCTCCACCAAATTTTACAGTGGGTAGCATGTGTTTTTCTTGGAATGCTGTTTCTTTTTGGACGCCATGCATAACGCCTTTTTTTATAACCAAACAACTCAATTTTTGTTTCCAAAATGAAGCTGCCTTGTCCAAATGTGCTTTTTCATACCTCAGGCAACTCTATTTGTGGCGTACGTGCAGAAACGGCTTCTTTCTCATCACTCTCCCATACAGCTTCTATTTGTGCAAAGTGCGCTGTATAGTTGACCGATGCACAGTGACACCATCTGCAGCAAGATGATGCTGCAGCTCTTTGGAGGTGGTCTGTGGATTGTCCTTGACTGTTCTCACCATTCTTCTTCTCTGCCTTTCTGATATTTTTCTTGGCCTGCCACTTCTGGGCTTAACAAGAACTGTCCCTGTGGTCTTCCATTTCCTTACTATGTTCCTCACAGTGGAAACTGACAGGTTAAATCTCTGAGACAACTTTTTGTATCCTTCCCCTGAACAACTATGTTGAACAATCTTTGTTTTCAGATCATTTGAGAGTTGTTTTGAGTAGCCCATGATGCCACTCTTCAGAGGAGATTCAAATAGGAGATCAACTTGCAATTGGCCACCTTAAATACCTTTTCTTATGATTGGATACATCTGGCTATGAAGTTCAAAGCTCACTGAGGTTACAAAACCAATTTTGTGCTTCAGTAAGTCAGTAAAAAGTAGTTAGGGGAATTCAAATCAATAAAATGATAAGGGTGCCCATACTTTTGCACCAGTCAAATTTTGGTTTAATGCATATTGCACATTTTCTGTTAGTACAATAAACCTCATTTCAATCCTGAAATATTACTGTGTCCATCAGTTATTAGATATATCAAACTGAAATGGCTGTTGCAAACACCAAAATATTTAGAACAAAAAATGATTAAGATTAATAGGGGTGCCCAAACTTTTTCATAGGACTGTACCTGTTATAATATAATCTAATGTATCTCTCATCTCTAGCAAGCATAAAGAAACAGTGACTGCTACTTCTCTGCCTTCTATATACCCACCCCTGAGTATATGTGCTATAGAATACCGTTCGATCAAGTAGGTATTCGATCGAATATTATGGTATTCCACATATTTGATTCCGATCGAATACCACGCGGTAAACACAGTAATTTGTATGACCTCCCACCTTTTTTTGCACCAATAACTGTGCAGGGAAGGTGGGACAGGAAGCAGGAAAATGTAGGCATAGAAAAAAAATAGGAAAAAGTCATTGGCTGGCTAAATCAGGTGACCTCGGATTTATAAGAATAGTGGCAGCCATATTCGTGTCAGATGCGGTTTGGAGCTAGTTAAGGTGAGACATTGTGTTGAGGGTGAGAAAGATTGTAGCTTCTGCTAGGCAGGAAAACATTAATCAACAGCTCTTTTCAGAGCTACACTGGAGGAACAGTGTATATACACTGAACCTGCCAAAGATGTGTCAGGGTAGCATCAAGGGATTGGGACAGGGACGTGGAAATCCAGCTGGGGATCCAGGCCGCAGTAGCTTGACTGCGGATCCAATTAGCTACTGGAGAGGGGCAGACAGCAGTGCCACAACGTCAAGCAGGGAACCCCACTGACAAGGCCCGAGCACTAGGAACCTATCTTAGAGTGTATAGCAGATATCGTGGAATCGCAACCAGCATGTCCCGTCAACAGTACTGACAAGACACAGTTCCATGTGTCTGTGCCAGTCACAAGTTCCTCGTCCTCCTACTCCTCCTGCTTCAACATCACCACTGTTAAAAAATAATAAAACAAAAAAAAACAGTAATGTTTTAGGGCTCACCCCAAGGGCCTGAAAATTAATGTTTTAGGGCTCACCCCAAGGGCCTGACAAGTAATGTTTTAGAGCTCACCCCAAGGGCCTGAAAAATAACTTTTTAGGGCTCACCCCAAGGGATTGAAATTTAATGTTTTAGGGCTTGCACCGAGGGCCTGCAAATTGATTTTTTAGGGCTCACCCCAAGGGCCGAAAACTAAAACACTGCTGGTACAAGGTTTAACTCACCCCAAGGGCCAAAAACACTGCTGGTGCAAGGCTCTACTCACCCCAAGGGCCAAAAACATTGCTGGTGCAAGGCTCAACTCACCCAAAGGGCCAAAAACTATGCTGGTTAGAGGCTCAACTCACCCAAAGGGCCTAACATTCTGCTGGTGCACTGCTCAACTCAATTAAAGGTGCAACGTTTGGATGGCTTATTTCCAAACCGAAGGTGATTCCTTTCAGTAAGATCTGATGGCTGTTTCCAGCCCTGATTATCCTGGTTGATCATGTTCAGTAATGAAGCGAGCTCAGCATGAGGATCTTCTAGGTTGTCCATACCCAATAATGTGCATGAAGACTTGATTACAGTAAATGTTCTTATTTTTCTCCAATTCAATCTCTGAATGAACTGCTCTGAAAGATGACCTAGGCACTGCTGCAATGTCAATCACTGGCTTTCCCTGTTCTGGTTCCAAAGAATCTTGTGTCTTACTTGAAGAAGAGACAGTCTTAATCTGACTCTGCTGGTGCAAGGCTGAACTAACTTAAAGGGCCTAAAACTATGCTGGTAAAAGGCTCAAGTCACCTCAAGGGCCTCAATCTCTGCTGGTAGCTTAGCTTAAGGGCCTGTAACTTAATTTGGAAGGGCTCACATGAAGGGCCAGGAAAGTAATTTTTGGAGGTCTCACCACATCACACACACACATAAACAATGAGAGTTAAGGGTGGGGGCTGTTGGATTTCCCATTGCCTATGCCATCTGTTGTTGTCATTCACAACATGATTTAAAGGGGTGCATGCTAATGTTTCTTTAGCTTTAAATTTGTGTTTCTGTCCATACTATTATGGAGGAAAGAAGGTTTCCAAGTATTATTCAACAATCATAGAGGTTCTATTGAGTTTGGAAAGTGTCTAGTTGATAGGCTGTGATAGTAGGGTAATACTGCGACTTGGGCATGTTAGATGCCCCCAGGCATGCTTCCCCTGCTGTCCCAGTTGCATTCCAGAGGTGTTGGCATCATTTCCTGGGGTGTCATTGTGGACTTGGTGACTCTCCTTAGTTGAACTGTGGTTTCCCCTGAAACAAGCATTTTTTCCCCATAGACTATAATGGGATTGGATATTCAGTCGAATAGTCGAATATTGAGGGGCTACTCGAAACGAAAATAGAATATTTCACTGCTTGCTCATCTCTACATATAAATAGTGTACTGTGCCCTAAACACATAGTTTAGATGGATATCAAGCGATTTATTTTTCCATTTATATTGCACGTTAGATCACGTTGGTATAAGCTATAGAACGCCATTAAATGGGAATTTCTACCTACTGTCTTCAATAAAACTCATTCCTCCGAATGACTCCTATCTAAGGCTGAGTTCACATGAGGTATTTTGGTAGGATTTTGAGGCCATATTCGCCTCAAAATCCTGAACAAAAAGACGGCTCCCATTAAAATCAATGGGAGCTGGTCAATTCTTTTTTCCAGGAGCCGTTTGTTCCGGCTCCCTGAAAATAGAAGAAACATGCTCATTCTTAAGGCAGAGTTGCCTCGCGAGTCTGCCTGTAGACACTCCCTCTCTCTCGACATCCAGTTGCAACTACCCGTGTTTTGGACTGGAATCTGAGGCAGCCTCTGCCTCAGGTTACGGACCAAAAAACCCCGTGTGAACCCGGCCTAATATGTGGGCGCTCCTGTAGCCTCAGTCCACATGAATTTGCAGTAACAGCTAACACGTCCTCTGCCTTGTTTATTCCTTCCTGTATAGCAGCTTTAGGATAAAAAACTGCAAGCTTCATAGAATATGAACTAAATATGTAGTAATGCAAGTGCTGCCTCCACATAATTCTAATTCAAATGTGGTAATACATTTGTGTTTCACTCATCAATCTTTCCATAGAGGTAGTCCTCCCTGATAGAGTCCTCCTGTATAGAGTCCACATTCTGAGTGTAAATGAGACCTTATCAGGACAGTATACATTTATAGAGAGACTGATGACTAAAACATAAATATATTTTGTAAGATATATAATATATTTATTATAATTTGTACAAAGATAGATAGATAGATAGATAGATAGATAGGTGATAGATAGATAGATAGATAGATAGATAGATAGATAGATAGGTGATAGATAGATAGATAGATAGATAGATAGATAGATAGATAGATAGATAGATGTGGCAGGCAGAGGTTTGGACAGCAATGAAGTGTGACACGATGTTACTTATTTTAATAAGGGATTGGCTGTACTGGAAATGTGTACTCAGGGCCATAAATATTTGGGAGAGAACAAGAAGTAGTTGGACAGGGAAGTACTGCACATGTTTTATTAATTTCTATTAATTTTCTCCTAAGAACCTAGCCAACCTGATAGAAATAGTAAGCTGAAGGTATTCAAGTATGACCACCCCTGCTGGACTGCAGCGGTGGTCATACCTATTAAAGACTATAATAAACAACAGACTAGATCAGAAAGGATGACTGTTATGATACAAAATTGAAAACAGAAGGCATTTAGAGTAATTCTTCTATTCACATTTACTAACAATTAGAACGTTATTATAAAATGTGTATATATGCTTGGTAGCAACAAGGCACTTGAACCAAAATAAGGCTTTCGATAATTGATAATGGAAATGTTGTCAAGCCTCTACAATGGGCTTCAACAGACCGACAGCTTGTTTTCATGGTTGTTAGGTTCATGAAGCATGGTGTGTGAATGAGGCCTTACAGTTTATTGCTTTATTTAAGCAATCCAGGTATATATTCTGATGTACAAGAAGTCCAATTCTATTCCAGTCCAATTTGTCAGGCGACTTTCCCAGGCGCTGTTAGGTAATATGTTTGTGCGTGGTGTAGCAGTAATTAGAGATGAGCGAACACTAAAATGTTCGAGGTTCGAAATCCGATTCGAACAGCCGCACACTGTTCGACTGTTCGAACGGGTTTCGAACCCCATTATAGTCTATGGGGGGAAACATTCAATCAAATTCTACTTACCAAGTCCATGAGTGAGGGTCGGGCTGGATTCTTCTCCCTGCGCAGCGTCCCTGCGTCCTCTTCCGGCCTTGAATTCACTTTGCTAGGCATCGGGCCTAGGCAGAGCTGACTGCGCATGCGTGGGTATGCGCAGTCAGCTCTGCCCAGGCCCGATGCCTAAGCAGAGTGAATTCAGAGCCGGAAGAGGACGCGGGAACGCTGCGCAGGGAGACTTCTAAAGGTAAGAGAAGAACCAGCGTTGATTGGCAATGTATAGCATTCTGCCAATCAACGCTGGTTCTGCATCAAATCCTAACTTCGAACAGCTAGTAGTGTTCGATCGAGTATGAGTATTTTGAATACCTTAGTATTCGATCAAATACCTACTTGATCGAATACTACTTGCTCATCTCTAGCAGTAATACATAATGGTATACCATTGCTATGTACAAGTGCGGTATAATGGTACTACTGTATATATGTAGTATAGCTGAACATTATATTACATTACAATTTATTGGAGTAATTTAATAACCGAAAATAGTACTAGACCATCTTCCCATAGTAATTTCTATATTGACATTCATAAAATGGCTTTTACAGAATAGTGACTTATTTCTCAATTCTAACAGCTATTAAATATGACATTATTTTATGATTTGACACATAACACGAGAAACAGCATTTAATTTAAATACAATTATTTTAAATTATTTCATATTCGCCAATTACTCAATCATAATAATTGTAAATCGTATGCAGATAAATGCAAATATTCTACAATACTATGAATAATGAGCGTATGAAGAAAACATGATAACATCTTCTTTTCATCATTACATTCGAGTGCTAACTACTGACAGCATGGGAAGCTTGTCTAAATTTTACTTTCATGTGCTGGATTACTTCATTTTATTGGACTTGATCCTTCTACACCAGAATTCATCATCACCTTTTATAAGCGTTGTATCTGTTGAATAATAGTAGTTCTACATACATCAATAATGATCAGGATTTATAGATTTTCAACTCATTTCAATGGTCAAATATAATTATCTCAATGTGTACTGATGCCTTGCGTCAAACCACAGTGAGAAATCCTAAGTAGTGTTGTAAGCTCAACAAATCTCTGTATAAAAGCAATCTCGTGATGGGCCTACTTTTGAAGTGACTGTAGCCATGAAAAATTGTAAAATAGGGAGCACCATTTTGACGTTTCTTCATACCTATTTACCAAATAACTCAAATTTCAACTGTGAGCAAAAACAGCCCAAAGTCCTTTGGTTTCTAATTGTATTGGCTTGGCTTGAGTTATGAGATCAGGGATAGAGACATCGACACAGTTGGTGTGGTAGAGTGTAAGGATTCGTTCACATTTAGAAAATTGCCATGAATTTGGGGGGAGATTCCATCTCTGAATCCTTGGCAGATTCCGTTCCAAATCTGCCTTCATTGTTTTCAATGGGAGGCAAAGATGGCAGCAGGACTCCGTGGTTCGAGACTGTACATTAGGCCTATTCAACTGGGGCTATTCATCAGCGGAAAGCCGAAATGGAATGACCTGCATCTATCCCATGGCCGAATACACCGAGGAAAAATGAAAAGGAATTTCTTTTTATTTTCCACTTTGTGACCATACACTTAGTCATGTTTGGGTCCATTTCCATACATTTCTACTTAGTTCGTGATAAGATGACAGGACCTTTCTGAACATCTTTTGGCATCAAATTACAAATGTCCATCAGTGAAATGCTCTCCAAAGAAATGCCTCCCCACTCCATTACTGACCCTCTGGCAAACCGGTGATGCTGGAGGATGTTGCAGGCAGCAGATGGTTCTCCATGGAGTCTGTCACGGCTCTGGTAATGCAAAGTGACCAATAAGGATACTGGGGTGTGGGGGGATACCCCTGGATCAGGGACACTTGTTTTTTGTGGCCGTGGATGCTGTAGATGTTGATAGGGTGCTGTGGAGCTCAGTCTCACGCGTACATTCGCATTGCTAGCTAGCCACGCCCCCTCGAGTCTATTACGTCTGTCATGTCTGTCATATGTGATCATTGTGAACCTGCTCTCATCCGTGAAGAGCACGGGGTGCCCGTATCAAATCTGCCAATCTATGTGTTCTCTGGAAAATGCAAATCCCCCTGCACGGTGTTGGACTGTAAGCACACCTACTTGTAGACGTCGGGCCCTCATACCATCCTCATGGAGTTGGTTTCTGACAGTTTGCACAAACACTTGGATGTTAGTAGCCTGCTGTAGGTCATTTTTCAGGGCTCTGGCACTGGTCCTCCTGTTCCTCCTTATACAAGAGAGGAGATAGTGGTCCTGCTGCTGGGTTGTTGTCCTCCTACGGCCCCCTCCACGTCTCCTGGTGTACTGGCCTTTCTCCTGGTATCTGCTCCATGCTCTGGACACTGTGTTGTCAGACGTGGCTAGCCTTCTTGCCACAGCTCGCATTGATGTGCAATCCTGAATGAGCTGCACTACCTGAGCTACTTCCGTGGGTTGTAGAGACCACCTCATGCCACCTCTATGGGTGAAAGCAATGACAAAAAGCAAAAGTGACCAAAATAATAGCCACGAAGGATGACAACAGAGAAATGGTCTGTAGAACCCTCCTTTATAAGGTGGTCTTACTTATTGCCTATCATTTCTATCTGTAGTCTGTTCCATTTGCACAACAGCAGGAGAAATTGATTCACATTCAGTGTTGCTTCATAACTGGACGGAATATTTTCATAGACGCATCATTGACTTGGAGTTACATTGTGTTGTTTAAGTGTTCCCTCTATTTATTTGAGCAGTATATATATATATATATATATATATATATATATCCCAATTCATGTGGAAAGTGTCCTCTTTCATATAACACAAATGCAAGTTTATACATTTTATAATATCCGACATATAGCTGTTTGCAGTGACCCTCTGCCACTCTCATTTTCTCTACTACCGGGCCCCATACTTCTGTTCAGGAACATTCGGTGAGAGGCAGCAACAGCTCTCAATACAGAAGCAAGGAAAGAGTGAAACATGCAGGATTTCACAGAAAGGATCCAAAATTTGTTATTAAAGTGTATTATAAAAAAAATATTAATGACAAATACTGCCAGCAATCAAAAGTTGTTTGAATGTTTAGTTATGCTTTAAAGCAGGGGTCCTCAAACTTTTTAAACTGTGGGCCAGAAGCAGAGCAGGTCGCACAGACATCGGGAGCGTTGCCCTCCAATATGTAAAGTGAAGCGCGCTCCATGGCCTGGCCCGAGCTCCCCAGGAGCTTCATTATAAATGCACGCCTGCCGGCGTTGTTGGCGGGGCCAGACAGAAGTGCTTGGAGGGCCGCATGTGGCCCACGGGCCGCAGTTTGAGGACCACTGCTTTAAAGTGTTGTCCCTGAAGTAAATCTTTTTCCTTTACTGATGCTGATTAGAGATGAGCGAGTAGTATTCGATCGAGTAGGTATTCGATCGAATACTACGGTATTCAAAATACTCGTACTCGATTGAGTACCACTCGCTATTCGAATGGAAAATTTGATGCAGAACCAGCGTTGATTGGCCGAATGCTATACAGTCGGCCAATCAACGCTGATTCTTCTCCTACCTTTAGAAGTCTTCTCTGTGCAGCGTCCCCGCGGCGTCTTACGACTCTGAATTCACTCTGCCAGGCATCGGGCCTGGGCAGAGCCGACTGCGCATGCCCGCGCTACAAGAAAATGGCCTTTTTGACTGTAAGCGGCAATTTTCTTGTAGTGCGGACATGCGCAGTCGGCTCTGCCCAGGCCCGATGCCTGGCAGAGTGAATTCAGAGCCAGAAGATGCCGCGGGGACGCTGCACGGAGAAGGCTTCTCGGAGAATCCAGCCTGACCCTCACTCGTGGACTTGGTAAGTTCACTTTGATCGAACGTTGCCTACCCCTGAAACGAGCATTTTTCCCCCATAGAGTATAATAGGATTCGATATTCGATTCGAGTAGTTGAATATTGAGGAGCTACTCGAAAAGAATATCGAATATTGAATATTTCACTGTTCGCTCATCTCTAATGCTGATCAATGAAAGTCTATGTGTTTGTGAAATAAAAATGAATGGTGACCATCTTTCATATGGTTTTTACAGACCCAGAGATATTCAAAATGGGAAAAAAAATCAAAACTATATACAGGTATACTGTCAGACATAAAAAGTGCATCACTCCTGGACAGCGTACGATCTGCAAAATAAACAGGGAGGGGTCTGTCTTTGAAAAGCAAGGGCGGTGGATGTAGACGAGTGAATAAGTCCCTGGACTGGATTCAATGCTGTACATTTCTTACTAGACAGCAGGATTAGGTATACAATGGTCTTCAAGCTTCATGTATAAGCAAGAATGTTCTCATTCACTGACAGCACACATATCTTTGAGATGGTGAATAATTGAAACACTAAGTATGCTGGAAAATTGTATAACTTTTCATTTGTATGATAATTAATCTGTATTTCCATAAAGCTAGACACCATGTAATAACAATGAAAAAACAATATAGATTCAAACATTGAATTTACATCTTCTTTGCTGCATCTATGGCAGGTATCAAACAGGCAATGTAACATTCTGCATGGCATGTGAACTGCATACGTATGCAATCATTCCTCCTTTTGTACAGCAATCATTGATTTTGTCCAATTACTCATTAACCCCTTCCTACTGGTGACATTTTTGGATTTTCATTCATGGCTCCCCGCCTTCCAAACCCTATAACTTTTTTTTGTTTTTATTTTTCAAGGCTTAATGTTTGTGGGGCATATTGTTCTTTATAATGGTACTATTTATTAATTTCTATAATGTACTGGGGGAAAAAATCAGAAGGGGGTGCATTTGTATGACTTTCACTGGCTTCGTTTTTAGGAATTTCACTTTGCAGCCAAAATGACATGTCACCTGTATTCTAGGTTTCAATATGATACTGGGAATAACAAACTTACTTTTATTTACATTTCAACACCTTAAGAAAATCTTTTGAAAAATCTTTTTTTCTAAAAATTGCCATATGACACCCTTAGCTTTTTTAGATTTCCATGTACAGAAATATGTTTATAAGTTTTAGACCGTAAGGTACAGATATACCTAACGTGTATGTGTTTCACAGTAGTGTTTAATTTTTATATGTATTCTAAGCAAAAGGGGGTGATTTGAACATTTAATTCTTTTTATATATATATATTTTTTTTACTTTTTTTAAAAAAATTTTTTATTGCATTTAATAGACCCCCCAGGGGTCTTGAACCATAGGGAACCTGTAATTTTAATGTATTGCAAAATATCTCATTTGTATGGCAGGCTGCATAAAGCGGGCACTTATCGTGGGCATTAGCACCTGGGTCTCTGCTATATAATACAACAGAATCCCGGTGGCTATTCCACATGTGGAACTACCTTTTGGGGTGGATCTCTGGCCCTGAAACAAGGTCCAGGGGCAGTTATCTATTTCCATGGTAGCTAGCCTATTGAGCTCCTATGCTTGTTATTGTCATTATATTAGGCACCCTTTAATAGAACCACAGCAATTTTACAACGTATTGCATTAATGATCAGACCTGCTGTGATTCAAGAACCCTGGGATATACAGATGGAAACATGTCAGACCAGGGATAGGATAAATGCTTTGAGTATATTGTAATGGAAACCAGCCAACAGCATTACAGCCTCTTTCCATTGTCTGTGAGATTATCTATACAAACTATGACATTTTAATATTTTGGGACATTTTTCTAGGAGTCCATTCCATGTTTTAGATGGAATGAGATATCTTCGTTTCTGTGATTGTGTTAATTTTTTATTAGTATGGCAAAAACATTAATTCCACCACTGTTTTTTGCTTTTGCATTTATTAATGTGCAAAGTGATCAATATAATGTGGCCATGCGATCCATCAGACATACTAATATGTCCTATCCCCTTTAGGACATAGTCAAAAATCGCCTTAGGCTAAGGCCCCATGTAGGGAGTAGTAGCCAAAAATCAATGTGGAAAGACTGTACCAGAAACGCATCACATTTTATTTTTGTCAGGGTTCTTCAGACAGTCTGCAGAGTTTTCCAGTGTGAACTTTCTGCTTCTATTATATCTATACAGAAAATACCAGTGGTTCTGTAGGTATAATTGACGTGCTGTGACTTACAAAAACACTTGTGTTTTTGAAATGACAGCATTTCTGCTGCAGATTTTCTTTAGCAATGTGTTAATGGGATTAGGTAGAATCCAATCCACTTTTCAGGTACTGTAAAAATGTGGTGTTTTTTGCTGTGACGTTTCCACCATGGACAAAACGCAGTGTTTTAACCCCTTAAGGACCAGGCCATTTTTTGGTTTCGCATTTTCGTTTTTCCCTCCTCACATTTCAAGAGCCATAACTTTTTCATTTTTCAGTTCACAGAGTCACATGATAGCTTATTGTTTGCGGGACAAATTGTACTTTGTAATGGCACCATTCAATATGCTGTGCAATGTACTGGGAAGCTGGAAAAAAATTCAGAATGAGGCGCAATTGGAGAAAAAATGCATTTGCGCCATTTTCTTATGGGTTTAATTTTTACAGCATTCACTGTTTGGTACAAATGACATGTTACCTGTGTTCTACGTGTCAGTACAAACGCGGTGATACCAAATTTATATAGTATTTGAAATTTTTTGATACTTTTAAAAAAATGATAAACTTTGCAAAATAGAAAAAAAAATTTGTGTCATCATGTTCTAACACCTGTAACTTTTTCATATTTCCATGTATGGAGCTGGTTGTGGTGTCTTTTTATGCGGGACAAGATGACGTTTCTATTGATACCATTTGGGGAAAGATCCGATGGTTTGATCACTTTTTATTCAATTTTTTATAGGAGGCAAAGTGTTGAAAAAAACGCTTTTTGGCTGTTTTTATTTTTTTTGCCGCTACGCCGTTCGCAGTACGGGATAAATGTTTTAATATTCTAATAGTTCAGGCATTTTGGAGCGCAGGGATACCTAATATGTTTATGTTTAATGTTCTTTAATTACTTTTATAGCTGATCTAGGGAAAGGGGGGTGATTTGAACTTTTATATTTTTTTTATTTTTTTAATACTTTTAAAAACTTTTTTTTTCTTCTGTTACATTTATGATCAGACCCCTTAGGTACCTTGAAACCTAGGGAGTCTGATCGCTCATACTATTCACTGCAATACTACAGTATTGAAGTGAATAGGAAAATCGCAGCACTTCTATTAGACGATGCCTCTGGCATCGTCTAATAGATCTTGTGCAGAGACAAGCCTGGAAGCCTTCAATAGGCTTCCGGCTGTCATAGCAACCGATCACCGCCCTCTTGTGACGTTCAGGAGGGCGGCGATCGGCAAAACATGGCGGTGCCCATGCCGCCGGCGCCGTTTACACACTGCGGTCACGTTTGACCGCAGTGTGTAAAGGGTTAACAGCGGCGATCGGCTCGGGCACCGACCGCTGCTGTTAGTGGCAGGTCCTGGCTGTATTATACAGCCGGCATCTGCTGTGTATGGAGCGAGCTCAGCGTGTGAGCTCGCTCCATACATCCCCATGCAACCCATGACGTACAGTTACGTCAAGGGTCGCTAAGGGGTTAATAACATGGGTCCCCAGATTTTGAGACTGTATTTTCGTTATACATTGTACTTTGTGTAAGTGGTAAATACAGATGTTTATATATATATATATATATATATATATATATATATATATATAGGAAATTTCATACAAAATTAGAAAAATTTGTAATTTTTAAAATGAGAAATAACCTGCTCTTCAGTTAGTCATACCACCAAAATATGTTAATAAATATTACCTATCATATCTCTGATTTATGTTGGCCTCATATTTTAATTGTCCTTTACTTTATTTTGTATTTTAGAAGGCACACAAGTCTAACAGGGATTTTACAAAGTTATAAGAAAAGTTTCCTAACCCATTTGTTAGAGACCAATTTGGTTTTGAAACAGATTTTAAAAGTCTATATATTTGAAACACCTAAAATCACCTCATTTTTAAAACTACAAAAATAATTCCAAAGAGCATTTTGAAAGTTTGCTAACCCTTTAATCATTTCACAGGAATTAAAACAATATGGAGGTGAAATTTAGACATTTCATTTTTTCCAATTCTATTTTCATGTAGCCCTCCTACTTATACATTCACAAGGGGTTAAAGGAGAAATTGCATCACATAATTTAATATGCGATTTGTCTTGAGCACCCCTTAAGGAATTTATCAAGGCGTTTTGACCTCACAGCTGTTTCACAGATTTTATTAACACTGGGACATTAAAATTACAAAAACATAATTTCATCCCAAAATTTTTCATTCTCACACGGAGAAAAGGCTCCCTACAGTTAGTTATACAATTTCTTATGAACACAGCCAAACCCCAGATTTTATTAATATTGAGACGTGAAAATGGAAATTACTTTCTCAATTGGTATTATCATTTTGAGCCCAAGATTGCTTCCCAAATATTAATGTGCAATGTGAGAATTCAGTGTTCAATATGTTTTGTCCACTTTGTGTCAACAGAGACATGTATTCCTAAAACATAAGTGTGTTATATAACAAAAAAGTTATATTGTATATGTGGTTGTAAAATGATGTTTGGGCACACAGCTGGGCTCAGAAAGGAAGGAGCACTGCGTTTTTTAGTTTTTAGAGTTTAAAGTTAGAGGGAGTGGTTTCTGGGCACCATATTGTTTTTGCAGAGCCCCAGAGGTACCAGTAAATTGAAATTTCCCATGAAGAAACACTTTTGTAGGGTCCATTTTAAGGTCTCTGCAAAAGTGACATGGTGTCCAAAAACCATATAATCTAAATCTGTGATTCAAAATTTACACCTGCACCCTGCTGGGTGCCGAAATAGCAGTTTCTGCTCACACTCATGAGACTGTTGTACCCAGAATAATGTACTTAATAATGTTATATGTGGGTATAAACTGATATTTGGGCACACAGCTGGATATAGAAGGAAATTAAAGCTATTTGGTTTGGTTTTCCGAAATTTAGTTGCCAGAAATCAACGCGTAGTTGATAGTGAAAGGTGATACGCAATTCCATTGCTCAATATTTTGCACCAAGCTTGAACCAGGCAGAACAGCTTTTGGAGTGTTTGTTTTTGGCATATGCTGGCAATAACATATTGTGCACTAAGATTACGTATTTTATTTATTTTTTTCACTCCATGTCACATTTGTAGAGTCCCTAGAATACCAATAAAGTGGAATTCTCTAGGGAATGACCCCATTTTAAAAAACTGTATATCTCAAAGAATTTATCAAGGAGTATAGTGAACATTAGTTTCCCAAATGTGAGTGCAGATGGTGAAAAGTGAATATATAAGCTGTGAAGAGTACATTGGGTAGAACACATTCTATATTACTCCTAGTCACTCTTGGAGGGGCTCACTTCTGCTGTCTTTCCCCTTATAAGCTCTAAGTCTGGGGTATACCTTACTATATGATTGTACTGTTCTAAAGATTTGGTGATTAATTTTTTTTTTTCTTTTTGCTGCTCTATTATTTATTTGTATTTTTCTGGTGATGCCATACGTGCATTTCTTTTTGCTTTTCCCATCCCAGGACAAGAAACCTGAGGAGATAAATAGGATCACACCCCCTCTACATCAGTTGAGTTTTCTTGTCCTACATATAGGAGGTGCCTGAGGGAACTGTAAGCTCCCTCTGGAAATCATGGATCATTTACACGTTTGGACTGTGGAAAGAACTGTATCTCTTAAAGTGGTATTCCCACGTCACATACTCACCAGTCTTCACTGCTGTAAAATCTTCTTTCTTCCTGGTTTCTTGCGTCATTTGGTTGGCGGGGTTTCACATGCAACCTGCCATATAGCTCCACCCCCAAATTAGTGTGTAGCTCCGCCCACCGCATAGCTTGATCCTATGGGGTGGCTGAAGGGCCTGTGATGTCATCAAAGGTCCTCAAACAACACTATATGCACGATATTGGACTATGAAGTACAGGCAGGAGCAACTCCATTCTGTGTTACATACAGAGACTGCCTGTCTCTGCCATAATGAACACAATTGAATTAGCTAGCCTGATAACTGGGAGAACAGAAGACAAGTTCAGAAATGAAAGCAGCTCCTCTCCTCTATCTGAGAGCAGGGAGGTAGGTCACGTGGCGTAGACACAGGAATAGCTAGAAACACAGGCTTGCTCCCGTGCACTTAGCCCCTCCTCCCTCCCCCCTGAGAGCAGCAGATTCATCACTTGATTTTTGAGCAGATAAGTCAAGGGCTGTGTCAACAATGAATTGAATAAAGTAAGATAGTGGACAAACAAAGCAGTTTTGCTGAAGCAGTGTATTTAGGAAAAGTCTAAAATCCACATTAGCAAGCATTATAGATAGGATCCTTGTGATGGGACAACCCCTTTAAACCTCATGAGGTCCTATCCTTTTGAGGCATAAAATGTTGCACCCCACAGTTTTGAGCTTGCAGCAGCCATGTAGACTAGCCTCAGGTGGAGGTTCTTTCTCCTTCTTGGTGGCCTACGAATTGCTGAGAAAAGCATTGGTCTGGTGCTGTTGCTCAGTGCATTGTCTCAAGTGCAGGGCAGACCAATGCTACATGATTCAATTGATGTGTTCTGTTTCTTGGGAATGATAAAATGTTATATTCTTATAGACAGCTCGGTGTATTACAAGTTGTTACAATCCAGTCATCCCCTTCAGCTGATTCAAAGTTGATTTGCAGCTTGTATAATGTCTGATACAGGAAACACAGGTCACACTAGCCCATCTGTGTCCTCCAGCCCTTCCAAGCTTTGGCTGGAGGATAATTGGTCTTCCTTGAGTAAGATGTACCATTCCTTTAAGTTGTATTGTATTATCATTAGTTCCTGCATTTAGAGTAGGGTTGAGCCGATCTTGAGATTTCAGGATTGTTTTTAAAATCCGATTTTCGATAATTTTCCAGCGATCCCAATCTCAATTGTGAAATTTGCTTGACCGCCGATCGAGATCCAATCTTTCCCGATCCTGATTGCTCAACCCTAATTTAGAGGTAAAACTCAGAATAAAGGAAAAAGGTAGCTGCATCATTCACCCTCTTATCAGAAGCGTTTCTGTGACCATGCCTCAATAACTTTTTAATTTGGGGAATTTACATCCTGTATATTTTGTGGGGACATTTTATCCTTAAATTCCAATTATTTTTTAGGAAGAGTAAGATTTTCATGGTTATATTTCCCCTTTCTCAGGACTTCTTGTTTTTTCTGGTCAACTTAGGACTGGTGAGAGAGTATTCTAGATTTCAGTGAATTCAGTGGACTGGATTAAGAATATAGATATTGCATTACAATCCTGGAGGATGTGTGGCATATAGTCTTCTCCAGTATATATAGATCCCCAGAAATCTTTTTATAATTTGTGTCACACTTTCAAAAGTAAGATTGGACAGAGGGTCATTAATACCAGGTATTTTCTTTTGGGGCAATCCTCCGTTTACCTGCTTGCTTCAGGGTTTTTTTTTTTTTCTAATGTTTGAGTTACCTAATTCTATTTGGTTTACTTTGTACCCTCCACTACCTTGTCTTTTGGGGGTGGATAGTCTAGGTTTTAGGATGCTCGTTTCTGTTCTAATCCTGCATTGTTCACAATATTGTGGTTTTGCCATATGTTAGTGTGGCTTTGTGTGAGGTAGCTGGGCTTGTTGTCAGATCTAAGATTTTTACCCTTTGTGGCTTGGAGTAAGAGTCATGTAGACCAAGCCTGTTTCTTACTGATGCAAATGGTTCTTTAGCAGTTGATTCTATACTGGTTTCCAAAATTGGAGTAGGGAAGGAATTTTCTTCCCTGACAAGGGGAAATTGGAATCAGCCCCATGGGATATTTTCGACTTACTCTGGGTTACCACTGTAGGGTTATCAGTTGGACTTGATGGATTTGTGTTTTCATACAACCTCATCTATGTGACTATGTATTATGATTATAATAAGGTATTATCTCACAATAACACTTGATCCTATGTCTGCTGAACCGTGTTTTCATGCAAAAGACAGATTATTTTTCAATATCTGTTTTGGAGCACCCCTTTTTCATTGGATTGTGTATTTTTTTTCCGCATGGAATAGTGCTTTAAGCTGTTCAGGGCTTATCTGCCTTTGGGTCTGCTCTTTAGGCTTGCCTCATGGTACCTCTGGGCTCATCTGCACCATGTATGGCTCCTGGGCCTCCTCACATACAGCCTCTGAGTTTTGTGTTCAACCTATGAGCTGTTATGATGTTTGACCTATAATTCATCCATTTGAACATACAGCTGATAGTCTTTCCATTATGTTCATCCTAAGTACAATCTTATGACTACAGTCATCTTAGCATTTTCAGCCACTAGCCTAATTATCTAGATAGATGAGAGATCTTTAGGTTTTCTTGGAACCTATCTAATGTGTAAGCCCTTTCTTTGGTCCTGCAAGGCATTTTTTCTTCTAGGACAGAAGTTATGGTTTTTTTCAAGACTTTCTCTTAGAGAACTTATGTCATCTTAACTAACCTCTGAAAAGAGGCCAAACAGACCTTAGACCGATCCTGGGGTTGTTGCTTGCTTAGTCTCACATGGGTTCTGTCATGGGTGCTCCATAAATGAAAGTTACACAATAATTGCTTTTCTAAAGCTTGTGGCAACACCCAGAATTTTTCCCTGCTTTTACATTGTTCAGACTATGTTGCCGGAATTCTGTATGCCTTGCATTTCAGGAAGGAAAGGATAGTCTTCCCATTTACTTTTACTATTTCAGCCTTAGTTACTATATGTGTAACTTTATGTTCTGCTTACACAGATGTACAGGGCCATATATATGGATACACCTAAACAAAATGGGAATGGTTGGTGATATCAACTTCCTGTTTGTGGCACATTAGCATATGGAAGGGGGGGGGGACTTTTAAAGATGGGTGGTGATCATGGCAGCCATTTTGAACTTGGCCTTTTTTAATCCAACTTTATTTTTTTCAATGGGAAGAGGGTCATGTGACACATCAGACTTGTTGAGAATTTTCACAAGAAAAACAATGGTATGCTTGGTTTTAACACACTGTACATACCGCAAAAGACTTGAGGCTGTAATTGCAGCAAAGGGGGCTCTACACAGTATTGATATAGGGGGGCTGAATACTTTTGCTCGTCACCCTTTTCAGATTTTAATTTGATTTAAATTGTGCAAACCACGTATCATTTTCCTTCCACTTCCCAATTATCTGCTGCTTTGTGTTGGTCTGACACTTAAAATCTCAATAAAACACAGTTACGTTTGTGGTTGTAAGGTGACAAAATTTGAAAAGTCCAAGAGATATGAATACTTTTGCAATTCACTGTAAGTCCTGACTGCTTAATAAAAGTTAAAATGTGTTAATCCTTTAGTAGTAAATTTTATCCAATTTAATTTCCCTTATAATTATTATTAGGAGATAAGTACTGCATCAAATAAAAAATGTAATATAATTCAAATGAAAAATTATAGTGAGTTAGAATATTAAAATATATACAAAGCATTACTTCCTAAATCATAGAATAAAACATTTACTGCATTTGCATTTCCATATATTCATATTTATTCAAAAATGTGTTTTTATTAAAATTTAAAGTTTGTAAAATGAAATTGAAATTAAAAATTGAAATTAAATTGAAACTTTTATGTGCAAATCCATCCCAATCACCTATAAATACTAGGCTGCTGCTTGCCGATTAAAATCAATTTATTTTAATCTGTTCAGAGGCTTCTAGAGATAAATGAATAATTATTAGGACTGTTCACAGGCCACGTTGCTTTTAGTGTGCATTCATGTAAGTTAATATACACAAATCACACACAATCTAGTCAAAATGTTTGAATAGTTTCTTATACAAGAGAAGCAGATGAATAAAGGACTCTTTTATTAACTTCTGTTCTTGCTTACACTTAATCAACCCTTTGAGAGTGGTCATTTGCATGATATAGCCTTTCTTGTATTAAACTCTGGCAAGCAGTGTTCACAAAGCATTAATTTTTTTTGAGCTGTGGATCTTCTCATGCTCAGAGCACCTTGTGTCTATTTAACAAAAATAGAGAGAAACAGAATGAATTACAATTGTATTTTGTTTTACATTCCTCCAGGAGACAAAGCATCTCATAATAACGAAAATCAGTGTCTTGAGAATCTTTAGGTTAAGGAACAAGCCTTAACAATGTTGTAATTTATTATGTGACATTTGTAATGATATTAAACCTTCAAACTGAATTATGAGAAAGCTATCAGAAAGTATACTTACCAATATTAGATTAAAATTGTATTGTATTTTAAGAATAGATTTAAAGATTTTAAAATATAATGATTTAAGCAGCTATTGGGGCTCAACTTTATATGAACTCAACTAGTATAAGATTAGAAAAAATGTCCAGCATCTGTCTTCTCCAAAAGGCCAACAGAGGTATTAACATTATATTTTGAGCTTGTCACAGTTTCGATACTTTGTAGCATTGTACCTCTCTCGAATTCTAATTGTTACAATATACTGTATATTACCCCAATACTATTACTACAGGCATGGAATATATATATATATATATATATATATATATATATATATATATATATATATATTTATCTATTTATTTTTTTATTTTTTTTTTAAGTATAATATAAAATGCAAAAGAGAAAAATATATCTTCATCTCAATTCAAGCCATCACCGTAGTCTTAAGACCTGAATACAGTATTGAATGCACAATTAGTCCTGAGAAACCAGACTCCCCTGCACACTGGGGCAAAACAGCACAGGGCATCCAACTCCCTCCAGAACCAGACCCCAGAGGTCTTCACTAGAGCTCCTGTTGATGGAGCTGGGCTGGTAAATTTTTGGACCCAGAACTGCAGCCGTCCAGGGGCAAGTAGGAATGCAGAGTAGAGCTGATACCAGGGATTCTGAATAACCAGCAGCGAGATAGAGCCAAAAAGCCTCCGGCTCACTGCCTAACCACCTGCCCCAGAAGTCCGGGTTCCAATCCCAGGTGGAGACTGGCAACTCCCAAAAACTATTGCAGAGGTTACGGTCCTCTCCTTGAAGGACCCAGAAATGTTGGATCCAGTGCAGAAAATGGAGCAGGCTGGCAGCTGGGACAGATATTCTGGGTGCACAAACTGATGTATACAAGCGTATTTTTTGAACATATACACGGACAGTATATATTGAGAATATGTGAAGTACGGTATATACCAGATGGAAAGTATACACCTCGCTTCACACCCGTATGGGACAGATATACTGGGCGCACAAACTAATGTATACAAGCGTACTGTTGCAAGTATACAAGGACGGTATATATATTGAGCGTATAGCAAGGTATATACCGGATGGAAAGTATATACCTTGCTTCACACCCCTATGGGACAGGTATATACGGTATACCAGTGGTAGGGAATTTGAGACCTAAAAAGGGCTTTTGTGAAATTTTTGCAGAATTAGTGTATATACTGTGGGTGTATATACACTCTTTGAGCATTTTAGCTCTTAAAAGAGCTGTTGTTTGAATATTTACTGCCTAACAGAAGCTAAATCCTCTCTAAGGGTGAGTTCATACTGAGTATACGCCAGCTTATTCTGAACGTAAAACACGTTCAGAATCAGCGGCGTATAAAGCAGTTCCATTCATTTCTATCGGAGCCGGCATACGAGCGCTCCCCATAGAAATGAATGGGCTGCTGTTTTCACTACGAGCACTCCCATTGAAGTGAATGGGATGTGCTGGCGTGTACGGCAAGCTCTGCTCATGCCGAGCCGTACACGCGAGATCATCCCATTCACTTCAATGGGAGTGCTCGTAGTGAAAAAAGCAACCCATTAATTTCTATGGGGAGTGCTCGTATGCCGGCTCCCATAGAAATGAATGGAACTTCTTTATACGCTGCTGATTCTGAACGTGTTTTACGTTCAGAATAAGCTGGCGTATACTCAGTGTGAACTCACCCTAACCCTGAGCAGAAGTTTCTCGTTGTCTAAATCCAAGCCGCATCTAACACGAATATGGCAAACACTATTCTTATAAAATGGGAGTTCACCTGATTTAGCAAGCCAATGACTTTTTCCTATTTTTTTCCGATGCCTACGTTTTCCTGCTTCCTGTCCCACCTCCCCTGCACAGTTATTGGTGCAAAAATAGCGCTAGGGAAGGTGGGAGGGGATTCAAATTTACTGCGTTACTGCGTTTACCGCGTGGTATGCGATTTCATTTGAATATTTTGAATACCTTAGTACTTGATCGAACGGTATTCACTCATCTCTACTCTCAAGCACTAACGCCTAAAGTCTTATTTTCCAAAATAGCAGATATGGTGATATCTGATCACTCTCTCAACCTCTTAAATATCAGGGAAACTTACCCAAGGGGTAAAAATTGTTTGTGGCACTTTCCATCATTTTTAGCAAAAGTTGAAGAGTTTCAAAATTTCATTACTTCCTGGTATTGGGAATATGATGGAGACAATTTAGCACATAAAACTGATCCAATATTGTTCTGGAATATGGTGAAGGTGGTCCTTAGAGCACATTTCATCTGTCATGTATCTACACCGAAAAAAAGTTCGGAACTCAACAACAACCCACAAATGCCAGATTTTGTTTAGCTTACACTACTCTTCTAAGCACTCCTGATCCCAATACCAGGAAGTCATGGCAGACTGTGAAAACTGATTACAAAACTTGGTGAGTGAGAGGTGCAGTTTTCCATCACTCACAGATGGAATCCTGGCTCTTTGGTTATGACAACAAAGTAGGAGCGCTGCTAGCCTGACTGGCTTCCAATAGTACCCAACTGACAAATAGTGCAATCATCACACCTCACCCACAGATGTTTTATAGATGTCGCCTAAATATTATTACGATCTGTGCAGCTCAGATTCTACTGTACCAGGCAGTGTCCCAACTGACAGCTGATGAATATGAGACATTAAACACCCCCATCTCAAAAGATGAGATTCAGAGAGCTGTTACAACTTTGAAGAGTAATAAAGCACCAAGTCCCGATGGATAAAGTCGCGAATTTTATAAAGCACTGACTCACAACATTTCACCAACTTTGTATAATAACTTCCTACAAAGTGCCCCCTCTGGACTACTGATGACATGGCATATGTTACTGTTGCAGTCCAATAAGGATCTCACTTCCTCAGCATCTCCCTTATAAATGTGGCTATAATACTGATATCTAAAATCATGGCTGATCATGGATGTTCTGGATGCTATGAAATATGAGGCTATGGCTGTCTCCCTGTCCCCCACTCCTGACTTTTGATGCAAAAAAATCTTTTGATAATGTTAGGGGGAATAGCTGGAGGGGGTCATGGATCTCATGCATATTATTGGGCATTTTTTTTTATTACTGGTCTGTTGTTCCCATTACAGGGCATATTGGAAAGACTACATATTGATTAGCTGTTCTCTGAGAATCGCCTCCCAAAAATAATTTGGCCTTTTAGGTTGAGTTCACACAGAGTTTTTTGGTCAGGATTTTGAGGCAGAATCCACCTCAAAATCCTCGTCCAAAAAACATCTCACCACACAGTCCTATGTAATCCACTTCTAATTTTCCGCTAGCAGAAAAAAAAGTGACATGTCCATTCTTCAACCATTTTCCACCTGAAAAAATCAATGCAAGTTAATGAGAGGCGGAAAATCTACCTTGCAGTTTTTGGATGCTTTTTTGACGCGGATTTGTCAAAAACCGCCTCAAAAAGCGTGAGGCGGATTTTCTGCCTCCCATTGACTTGCATTGGTTTTTTTCAGGTGGAAAACGGCTCTAAAAACGCCTAAAAAAAACACCACAGGAATTATACTGAGCAGATTTTTCCTGCCCAAAAAACTTCATGTGAACCCCGTGGCCTAATAGCCCTCCACTTTTGGGTGGGGAGAGTTGATTTAGGGAGGGAGGTGTTTTTTTCTGTTATGTATTATTTCGTTATGGTTTCTTGTATAGACTATCCTGCCTTTTCTTTTATTTCCTTTTTGTTCCTGTTATCCCTACTATTGTATCCTAGAGGATGTGATAATCTCATTATGCTGTGATGTGCTTCTAACCCTACCATCTTGTTTTATTGTCATCTATCTAAAAAATGTTTATAACAAAAATGTATATGCTTTTAAAAAAAGAGTTCTTTCAGTTAAGGAGTAGAGATGAGCGAACACTAAAATGTTCGAGGTTCGAAATTCGATTCGAACAGCCGCTCAATGTTCGTGTGTTCGAACGGGTTTCGAACCCCATTATAGTCTATGGGGAACAGATACTCGTTAAGGGGGAAACCCAAATCCGTGTCTGGAGGGTCACCAAGTCCACTATGACACCCCAGGAAATGATGCCAACACCTCTGGAATGACACTGGGACAGCAGGGGAAGCATGTCTGGGGGCATCTAACACACCAAAGACCCTCTATTACCCCAACATCACTGCCTAACAACTACACACTTTCCACATTCAAAAAAACCTCTATCAAAGTGGGAAAATACCTGGAAACCTTCTTTACTCCCCAAATGGATGGACACAAACCCCAATTTAAGCTCAACAAACAGTAACAACCACCCCTTTAAATCACGTTCCCCATGACAACCACAAATGGAATAGGCAATGGGAATTCCAAAAGCCCTCACCCTTAACTGTCATTTTGAGTGTGTGTGTGTGTGTGTGTGATGTGGTAAGACCTTCCAAAATTCACTTTTCTAGCCCTTAACATGAGCCCTTCCAAACAAAGTTACAGGACCTTAAGCTGAGCTACCAGCAGAGATTGAGGCCCTTGGCATGAGTAGAGCCTTGCACCAGCAGTGTTTTTGGCACTTAGGGTGAGTTGAGCCTTGTACCAGCGTGTGTCCCTTAACATCAGGCGGGCCCTAAGTTCTGCGCTTTGCACAAAAGTTCCACATTAACTAGGCTGAATGGTACAAAGATTAGTAGGCCCGAGAACCAGGAACAGGTCTTGCAATGGCTGTCGGATAACGCTTAAAGCACATTGTCCACCAGCCAGGCAGCCTCTACCTCCTCTTACCCAACAGTCTTGTCCTCCTTCCACCCAAAATTCCCAATCTTCCCAGAACAATAACCCCAACTGTCCCTGCTCCCCAGAGCTGTTCTCCCTTCCTTTGACTGTACCGCAACCTGCCCCTCCATTTCGCGATTCCACGGACCTAACAGACGAGTATCTGTGTCCAGATGCTCAAACAGTAGAGTCTCCTCCATTCCATCTCCGGTCGATTTGGTGGCGGATGACCAGCAACCCACCCTCATCGACGACGATGAGACGCAGTTGCTGTCAGGGCAGCCAGTTGACATGCGCATTGTGCAGGAGGAGGAGGCGAGACAGGAGTTGGAAGAGGAGGTGGTGGACGACGAGGACACCGACCCAACCTGGACAAGGCGGATGTCAAGCTGGGAAAGTAGTGTGGATGTTGAGGCAGGTGCAGCACCAAAAAGGGTAGCTAGAGGCAGAGACATGTCCAGAGGCAGAGGTCAGCTGCTTTGCCGAAGCCAGGCCAGACCCGGAATGTCCGAAGATGTTCCCTTTTGTACCCAGCCCAGAAAAACTCCCCCATCGAGGGCACGTTTCTTGAAGGTGTAGAGTTTTTTCAAGGAATGCGCCGAGGACAGATATAGTGTCGTCTACACAATTTGCCTCTCGAAATCAAGTAGGGGCCCTGAGAAGAGCAACCTGTCCACCACTTCAATGCACCGTCATTTGGAATCCAAGCAATGGAATCAGTGGCAGGCAGCAACGGCAGGACAAACGTTGCCCGCCGTTCATGCCACTGCCTCTGCTCACAGTGCTGGCGATGCACTCCAGAGGACGAGCCAGGACATCACTTCATCTGCCTCCGCAACTTTGTTGACTTCTCCCTCATCCTCCCCTGTTTCTGTCTTATCTCCTTCTCCTGCACCATCAAAGGCACCTTCAGGCGCTTCTTTACAACAACCCACCATCTCTCAGACATTGGAGCGCCGGCAGAAATACACCGCTAACCACCCACCCACTCAAGCCTAGAACGCCAACATCGCTAAACTGCTGGCCCAGGAGAGGTTGGCGTTCCGGCTTGTTGAAACTCCCGCCTTCCCGGACCTGATGGCAACTGTGGCACCTCACTATGCCGTCCCTAGCCGTCTCAACTTCTCCCGGTGTGGCGTCCCCGCCTTGCACCAGCACGTGTCACTCAACATCAGGTGGGCCCTTAGTTCCGCGCTTTGCTGCAAGGTCCACTTGACCACCGACACATGGACAAGCGCCTGTGGTCAGGGATGCTGCAGTGCTTATCTTTAATGACAGGCAGGGTGAATGTGGTGGAGTCTGTTCCCCGGGTGCAAACTGGGGTGGCCTATCTCCTCTCCCAGGCCAAAATTCATGACAGGAGTAGACTGAAACCCTACGACGCTGCAACCTCCACCACAGCTACTAGCGGCAAACGCTAAAACACTGGTGTGGGGAGACGTCAGCAGGCGGTGCTGAAGCTCATCAGCTTGGGGGACAGACAGCACAGTGCCTCCGAGGTCAGGGATGCCATCCTGGCTGAGATGGCATTTTTTTTTCCCTGCAACACCTGGGGCCTGGCATTTTTACGCCGGTGATAATGGCTGGAACCTGGTAGCGGCTCTGGAGCTTGCCAGCCTCCAACACGTTCCATGTTTGGCCCACGTCTAACCTAGTGGTGCAAAGTTTTTTTAAAACATACCCTAATGTACCGAAGCTACTGTTGAAAATGTGGCGCTTGTGCGCCCACTTTTGCAAGTGCACAGGAGTCGCTGCTAGCCTAAAAACACTCTAGCAAGGCCTACATCTGTCCAAACACAGGCTGTTGTCTGTCATTCACACACGCTGAAACCCTACAATACCATATCTTGAGCAGGGTGTGTGAGCTGCACAGACCTTTGATGGAGTTCCATCTACAAAACCCAAGGGTTCCTCAAAGTCAGCTCCCAAAGTTTCTGCACCATGAGTTTCCAGGGGTGGCAGAGTTATGGCTAGGGGCAGAGGCATGGATAGGGATGATGTCTAGGGTCAAAAGCAGTGTGGATGTGGAGGCAAGCTAAGCAGGAAAAACTGGGGGTACAAGCTAAGGCATGGACTGGGGTGATGTCTAGGGGCAAAAGCAGTGTGGATGTGGAGGCAAGCTAAGCAGGAAAAACTGGGGGTACAAGCTAAGGCATGGACTGGGGTGATGTCTAGGGGCAAAAGCAGTGTGGATGTGGAGGCAAGCTAAGCAGGAAAAACTGGGAGTACAAGCTAAGGCATGGACTGGGGTGATGTCTAGGGGCAAAAGCAGTGTGGATGTGGAGGCAAGCTAAGCAGGAAAAACTGGGGGTACAAGCTAAGGCATGGACTGGGGTGATGTCTAGGGGCAAAAGCAGTGTGGATGTGGAGGCAAGCTAAGCAGGAAAAACTGGGGGTACAAGCTAAGGCATAGACTAGGGTGATGTCTAGGGGCAAAAGCAGTGTGGATGTGGAGGCAAGCTAAGCAGGAAAAACTGGGGGTACAAGCTAAGGCATGGACTGGGGTGATGTCTAGGGGCAAAAGCAGTGTGGATGTGGAGGCAAGCTAAGCAGGAAAAACTGGGGGTACAAGCTAAGGCATGGACTGGGGTGATGTCTAGGGGCAAAAGCAGTGTGGATGTGGAGGCAAGCAAAGCAGGGAAAATGGTGGCTAGAGGCAAAGGGATGTCCATAGGCAGCAAGGGCAAAGATGCAAAACTCTCCCCTGTTTCAAGAATTTTCCTGACTTGTCTCCCCACAAAACATTCCTGGGAGGAGGGCTGAAACACCACCCTCCTCCTCCTCCGCTGTTAGATTGACCCCAGCTACGAACTGAAAACACTGCAACACTGGTGTGGGGAGACGTCAGCAGGCTGGGCTGAAGCTCATCAGCTTGGGAGACGGACAGCACACTGCCTCTGAGGTCAGGGATGCCATCCTGGATGAGATGGCAATTTGTTTATCCCCGCTGCCCCTGGGGCCAGTCTTTTTTTCTTGTTGGAGGGCTCTGGAGCTTGCCAGCCTCCAACACGTTCCATGCCTGGCCCACGTGTTCAATGTATTGGTGCAATGATTTTTAAAAACATACCCCAAATTAGCTGAGCTAAGGGTGAAAGTGCGGCACTTGGACACCCACTTTCCCAAGTCTACAGTACCTGGAGCTAGCCGCAATACACTCCAGCAAGGCCTACATCTGCCTGAAGCACCTACTGTTGTGCGAGGTCACCACACGCTCTAACCCTAGATACCGTATGTTCAGCAGGGTGTGTGAGCAGCAGAGACCTTTGATGGAGTACCAGCTACAAAACCCAAGGGTTCCTCAGAGTCAGCTCCCTCACTTTCTGCACCATGAGTTTCCATAGGTGGCAGACTTATGGCTAGAGGCACAGGCATGGATAGGGGTGATGTGTAGGGGCAAAAGCAGTGTGGATGTGGAGGCAAGCTAAGCAGCAAAAACTGGGGGTACAAGCAGCCGGTGGCATCATCACTGACAAGCACAGCTGTCTGTCAGCTGACAGGCTGACTTTCACCAAAATGAACAGACAATGGATAGACTCATCATATACATGTCAGTTACATGACAAATTTAGTGCAATTTGCAAGTCCAAGATGGTTTGGAGATCTGCGGAGAGGAATCTCACCACCTCTTGCGGGTGCCATCATTTGGAAGGCAAGCCCTGGGCTCAGTGGGTGAGAGCAAGCGCAGGATAATCGTCGTTTGGCCTGGCGGCCACTGCCTCTCCCACTGTTGACAGGGCTGGCGCTGCAGTCCAGACCAGCAGCCAGGACACCTCCACATCTGCCTCTGACACTTTGGGGAGTTCACCCTTATCCTCACCTTTTCCTGCCATTTCTCCTTTTGCCCGCGCCATCATGCGCCTCTTCCCAGCAACTCCCCATCTCCCAAGCCTTTCATTTCATGCTAAAGTACAGCGCAACCCACCCACATGCCCAAGGCTTCAACGGCCTCATCTCAAGAAATCTGGCCCAGGAGATGTTGGAATCCCGGCTGGGGGACACTCTGCCCTTTTTGGGCAGAGTGTCTACTGCGCCACCGCACTGTGCCGTCCACACCAGCACTTTCCCCCAAACATGAGGCGGTCCCTAAATTCAGCGCTTAGCCCTAAAGTTCCATGTGACCAGTTACGAATGGACAAGTGCATGCGGACAGGGACGCTACCTTTCAATTTGGGCACAGTGGTTGAATGTAGTTGAGGCGTGGACCGGGTCGCAAAATGTGGTGGCCTGACTTGTCTCCCCACACAACATTCCTGGGAGGAGGGCTGAAACACCACCCTCCTCCGCTGTTAAATTGACCCCAGCTACGAGCTGGAAATGCTGCAACACTGGTGTGGGGAGACGTCAGCGGGCCGTGCTGAAGCTCATCAGCTTGGGGGCCAGACAGCACACTGCCTACAAAGTGAGTCATGCCATCCTCGATGAGACGGCAATGTGGTTTTTGCCACTGCACCTGGGCCCAGGCATGTTGTCATGTGTGATAATGGCCGTAACCTGGGATTGGCTCTGTAGCTTGGCAGCCTGCAACATATTCCATGCCTGGGCCACGTTTTTAACTCATTGCTGCTAATCTTTTGAAAAAGGTACCCCAATGTTCCTGAGCTACTGGTGAAAGTGTGGCGCTTGTGCAGATAGTTTTTAAAGTCTATAGTTGCCGCTGCTAGCCTCTATGCACTCCTACAACGCCTGTACCTGCTGGAACAATGGCTGTTGTGCGACGTCTCCACACTGCTGGCACTAAACATATCATGTGTTGAGCAGAGTGTGTGAGCAGCACAGACCTTTGATGTAGTTCCAACTCCAAAACCCTCGGGTTCGTCAAAGTCAACTCCCTCAGTTGCTCAACCATGAGTGGCCATGGGTGGCAGACTTATGTGAAATCCCATCCCATCCATTGCACTGGACACGAAACATTAGCATGCGCTCAGCACAACTTCGGATATGGCAGCTGCGTTAAGCAGGGTGCAGGGTACAACACAGACCAGGCCCGAGCACCAGGAACAGGTGTTAGAAATACTGCAGCATCCGCCATTTCCTTCCAATTTTGGGGTTTTGGACCCGCCACCGACTTGTCTGGACCTAAGTGGGGATCATGAGACACAGTTGCCATCAGGGCAAGCTGTGGTCATGTGCGGTTTGCAGTAAGGGGCCAGTGCGCAATTGGAAGAGGAGTTGGTGGATGACGAGGCCACCGACCCCACATGGACAGGGGTGATGTCTAGGGGCTAAAGCAGTGTAGATGTAGAGGGAAGCTAATTCAACAAAAAAAACAGGGTAGAAACAAAGGCATAAACTGGGGTGATGTTTAGGGGTGAAAGCAGTGTAGATGTGGAGGGAAGCTAAGCAGCAAAAACAGTGGGTAGAAGCAAAGGCATGCAAAACTCTACCCTGTTGGAAGACTTATTCCTAGGTCTGGAACACGTTAATGGCCCCCCTGGACAAATTACTGCCACTCAGGGGCCTAGTGTCACCAGGAGGGACAAGTATAGGCGCATGTTGTGGGAATACCTGGCCGACACCAGCTCTGTCCTCTCCGATCCCTCTGTGCTCTACAGCCTACACTTATTTTCTCATCTTTTTTTCTGCACTGCACATCTCTTGCCTGCTTCCTTTGGGATCTTACAAGTGGTGGTCCACTTCCAAAGATGGTAATTTCACTAGACAGTGTAACGGGAGTAGCTGAGGGATTGCTGTCTTAACCACTTTTTGGCACAAAATTAACTTCCAAAGCCAAATATGGTGCAAGTATATGATGCAAGGACACCTACACACCTATCTCTGACACATTGGGGAGTTCACCCTCATGCGCCCTTTTGGCCTGCACCATCATGCGCCTCTTCCCAGCCACTCCACATTTCCCAAGCTTTTCATTGCAGGCAGAAGTACAACACAACCCACCCCCATGCCCAAGCCTTTAACAGCCTCATCGATAAACTGCTGGCCCTGGAGATGTTGGTGTTTGTTTATGCTTCTAGAGACCCAGGCCTTCCGTCAGCAGATGGCAGCTGGGGCACCTCCCTATGCTGGGCCTAGCCGTTACTACTTCTCTTGGTGTGCTGTCCCTGACTTGCACCTGCATGTGTCCCATAACATCAGTCGGGCCCAGAGCTCTGCGCTTTGCTGCAAGGTCCACTTGACCACCGACACATGGACAAGCGCCTGTGGTCAGGGATGCTGCAGTGCTTATCTTTAATGACAGGCAGGGTGAATGTGGTGGAGTCTGTTCCCCGGGTGCAAACTGGGGTGGCCTATCTCCTCTCCCAGGCCAAAATTCATGGCAGGAGTAGACTGAAACCCTACGAAGCTGCAACCTCCACCCCAGCTACTAGCGGAAAACACTGTAACACTGGCATGGGGAAATGTCAGCAGGCCGTGCTGAAACTGATCAGCTTGGGGGACAGACAGCACAGTGCCTCCGAGGTCAGGGATGCCATCCTGGCTGAGATGGCATTTTTTTTTCCCTGCAACACCTGGGGCCTGGCATTTTTGCGCCTGTGATAATGGCTGGAACCTGGTAGCAGATCTGGAGCTTGCCAGACTCAAACACGGTCCACGCATGGCCCACGTTTTCCAACTTGTTGGTGCCATGTTTCTTTGAAACCTACACCATTGTGCCTGATATACAGGTCAAAGTGGGGCCATTTTCGTAAGTGAGAACTAGCCTCTGCTAGGCAGAAAACATTCAGAGCACACTCCTCTCATCTTCGCACCGTTGGCTGGCGGAGGAAGACGAGGGGGTTGGAGTGGCATCTGATGTCCCTGTCCCACACGAGGCTAGAGGGTGCACTTCAGTGCATCCCATTGCTTCACCACAAATGGTGTGAAGGGGAGTGGAAAATGGAGGAAATGGAGAGTGACCCTTACAGTTGGGGCCAGCAAAGGCATGCCAAGTAACACACTGGCACACATGGCTGACTTCATCTTGGGTTGCTTTTCAACACATATTTCACATCATGAAGAACAAATAATACTGGATTTTTACAAGCCTCGAACCCCGGTCTAGGTCTAATGTCTGTTCCTTTCTTATATTAGGGGAGAGGGAAAAAAAATTACTTCAGTGATACGTTTAGCGTACATAGACTGACTATTAATGTGTATCCCACTTAGTGTTGTTAGGGTTACACACCGTCACAACCTGGCTAAAGCTTCTATAGCTGTTAATAAAGTCAACATAACTTTACGGTATCCAAAAAGACAGCTGGTACCGACAGAGAGCAAGACAAATGTCAACCAAAGCTGTGAGCTCTGAACACCCACAGTGACTTTGGCGTCATCATCATTATAAGGGAGCGGGTGGTAATAAATAACTTGGCAGTGCCTAAAACCCAAAAAGCTTATACAACTATATTTACATTAAGATACACAAATGACACTTTTCAGTAGCATGTCATGAGACAAGCTGATAAGCTCTTCCTTTGTGCAGTGCTATTTGAAAGTTAAACGCTGCCTTTATTTTAATTCTGGAGAAGGTGCAGACATTAGATTTAGAACATGTTGTCTTCATTGTCCAAATCCTCTATATAGGTAACGTGTTTTTTGGGCCGAGCTGTCTGGGAACGAGCTGGTGCAGCACTGACAACCTGGGTGAATATGGCAAGAGCCTGAGATGTAGGGTGAATGAATCCCCAAATTATTTGTGGAATTCCCAGTGAGACAATGGCACTGTATAGCAGTAGCAAAAATTGTGGGTGCACGTAACCCCCATATATTCTTTGAATTCCCAGTCAGACAATGGCACTATATACCAGTAGTAAAAATTGTGGGTGCACATAACCCCAATATATTCTTTGAATTCCCAGTGAGACAATGGCACCGTATAGCAGTAGAAAAAATTGTGGGTGCACGTAACCCCCATATATTCTTTGAATTCTCAGTCAGACAATGGCACTATATACCAGTAGCAAAAATTGTAAGTGCACGTAACCCCAATATATTCTTTGAATTACCAGTCAGAAACTGGCACTATATAGCAGTAGCAAAAATTGTGGGTGCACATAACCCCAATATAATCTTTGAATTCCCAGTGAGACAATGGCACTGTATAGCAGTAGCAAAAATTGTGGGTGCACGTAACCCCAATATATTCTTTGAATTCCCAGTGAGACAATGGCACTGTATAGCAGTAGCAAAAATTGTGGGTGCACGTAACCCCCATATATTCTTTGAATTCCCAGTCAGAAAATGGCACTATATACCAGTAGCAAAAATTGTGGGTGCACGTAACCCCAATATATTCTTTGAATTACCAGTCAGAAACTGGCACTATATAGCAGTAGCAAAAATTGTGGGTGCACATAACCCCAATATAATCTTTGAATTCCCAGTGAGACAATGGCACTGTATAGCAGTAGCAAAAATTGTGGGTGCACGTAACCCCAATATATTCTTTGAATTACCAGTCAGAAACTGGCACTATATAGCAGTAGCAAAAATTGTGGGTGCACGTAACCCCCATATATTCTTTGAATTTCCAGTCAGACAATGGCACTATATACCAGTAGCAAAAATTGTGGGTGCACGTAACCCCAATATATTCTTTGAATTACCAGTCAGAAACTGGCACTATATAGCAGTAGCAAAAATTGTGGGTGCACATAACCCCAATATAATCTTTGAATTCCCAGTGAGACAACGGCACTGTATAGCAGTAGCAAAAATTGTGGGTGCACGTAACCCCCATATATTCTTTGAATTCCCAGTCAGACAATGGCACTATATACCAGTAGTAAAAATTGTGGGTGCACATAACCCCAATATATTCTTTGAATTCCCAGTGAGACAATGGCACTGTATAGCAGTAGCAAAAATTGTGGGTGCATGTAACCCCCATATATTCTTTGAATTCCCAGTCAGACAATGGCACTATATACCAGTAGCAAAATTGTGGGTGCACGTAACCCCAATATATTCTTTGAATTACCAGTCAGAAACTGGCACTATATAGCAGTAGCAAAAATTGTGGGTGCACATAACCCCAATATAATCTTTGAATTCCCAGTGAGACAATGGCACTGTATAGCAGTAGCAAAAATTGTGGGTGCACGTAACCCCAATATATTCTTTGAATTCCCAGTGAGACAATGGCACTGTATAGCAGTAGCAAAAATTGTGGGTGCACGTAACCCCCATATATTCTTTGAATTCCCAGTCAGACAATGGCACTATATACCAGTAGCACAAATTGTGGGTGCACGTAACCCCAATATATTCTTTGATTTACCAGTCAGAAACTGGCACTATATAGCAGTAGCAAAAATTGTGGGTGCACATAACCCCAATATAATCTTTGAATTCCCAGTGAGACAATGGCACTGTATAGCAGTAGCAAAAATTGTGGGTGGGTCTTCTGACTGGTAATTCAAAGAATATATTGGGGTGCAAAAATTGTGGGTGCACGTAACCCCAATATATTCTTTGAATTACCAGTCAGAAACTGGCACTATATAGCAGTAGCAAAAATTGTGGGTGCACATAACCCCAATATAATCTTTGAATTCCCAGTGAGACAATGGCACTGTATAGCAGTAGCAAAAATTGTGGGTGCACGTAACCCCCATATATTCTTTGAATTCCCAGTCAGACAATGGCACTATATACCAGTAGTAAAAATTGTGGGTGCACATAACCCCAATATATTCTTTGAATTCCCAGTGAGACAATGGCACTGTATAGCAGTAGCAAAAATTGTGGGTGCACGTAACCCCCATATATTCTTTGAATTCCCAGTCAGACAATGGCACTATATACCAGTAGTAAAAATTGTGGGTGCACGTAACCCCCATATATTCTTTGAATTCCCAGTCAGAAACTGGCACTATATACCAGTAACAAAAATTGTGGGTGCACGTAACCCCAATATATTCTTTGAATTACCAGTCAGAAACTGGCACTATATACCAGTAGCAAAAATTGTGGGTGCACATAACCCCAATATATTCTTTGAATTCCCAGTGAGACAATGGCACTGTATAGCAGTAGCAAAAATTGTGGGTGCATGTAACCCCAATATATTCTTTGAATTCCGAGTGAGACAATGGCACTGTATAGCAGTAGCAAAAATTGTGGGTGCACGTAACCCCAATATATTCTTTGATTTACCAGTCAGAAACTGGCACTATATACCAGTAGCAAAAATTGTGGGTGCACATAACCCCAATATATTCTTTGAATTCCCAGTGAGACAATGGCACTGTATAGCAGTAGCAAAAATTGTGGGTGCACGTAACCCCAATATATTCTTTGAATTCCCAGTGAGACAATGGCACTGTATGGCAGTAGCAAGAAATGAGGGTATTTGTAACCCCAATATATTCTTTGAATTCCCAGTCAGACAATGGCACTATATACCAGTAGCAAAAATTGTGGGTGCACGTAACCCCAATATATTCTTTGAATTCCCAGTGAGACAATGGCACTATATACCAGTAGCAAAAATTGTGGGTGCACATAACCCCCATATATTCTTTGAATTCCCAGTGAGACAATGGCACTATCTACCAGTAGCAAAAATTGTGGGTGCACGTAACCCCAATATATTCTTTGAATTCCCAGTGAGACAATGGCACTGTATAGCAGTAGCAAAAATTGTGGGTGCACGTAACCCCCATATATTCTTTGAATTCCCAGTGAGACAATGGCACTATATACCAGTAGCAAAAATTGTGGGTGCACGTAACCCCAATATATTCTTTGAATTCCCAGTCAGACAATGGCACTATATACCAGTAGCAAAAATTGTGGGTTTATATAGCCCCAATTCTATTGCTAGGGGACTTGCAGGGTATTTCTGAGGTGAAGGTGGGGGGGCACACCGTTGGAACGGGGATTTGGGGTGTATATATGGGGTATACGGGAATACACTGTCAGTGTGTTCCATTCAGGATCCTGGGAAAGTTGGGTTGCGGCGATTGAGCCCGTCAGTGCCACGTTACACTGACAAGCTTCTCCCTGGAATTGAAGTTATATGTAAGCCCAATATATTCTTTGAATTCCCAGTGAGACAATGGCACTATATGGCAGTAGCAAAAATAGTGGGTGTATATAGCCCCAATTCTATTGCTAGGGGACTTGCAGGGTATTTCTGGGGTGAAGGTGGGGGGGGCACACCGTTGGAACGGGTATCGGGGGTATATATCGGGTATACGGGAATACACTGACAGTGTATTCCATTCAGGATCCGCGGAAAGCTGGGTTGCGGCGATTGAGCCCGTCAGTGCCACGTTACACTGACAAGCTTCTCCCTGGAATTTAGCTCTTATAAGAGCTGTTGGTTGTCTTCTCCTTCCTATCCTAGCCTGTCCCTGCCTACCCAGAATCTAACCCCTAGCTAACTGGACGGAAACCTCCGTCCCCGGTGAATAGCAAGCTCAGAATGACGCGAAGCTGAGCATCGCCGTTCTTTTAAATTAGAGGTCACATGTTTTCGGCAGCCAATGGGTTTTGCCTACTTTTTTCAATGTCACCGGTGTCGTAGTTCCTGTCCCACCTACCCTGCGCTGTTTTCGGAGCAAAAAAGGCGCCAGGGAAGGTGGGAGGGGAATCGAGTAATGGCGCACTTTACCACGCGGTGTTCGATTCGATTCGAACGTGCCGAACAGCCTAATATCCGATCGAACATGAGTTCGATGGAACACTGTTCGCTCATCTCTATTAAGGAGCCTTTAAACATGATTGGGAACTACTTTCCTGTCTGCACGATTCCTGCAGAGATCTGGCGGTAAGCACACTGACCCCATTATAGCCTATGGGGTCCATCCACTTTTACAGCACAGTGCTTTGCACTTGCATTTGGTATTCCGTTCGGGGGAGTCCCCATGTGGACTCCACCAGGCGGAATCCAAACGCTGATGTGAACGAGGGCTTAGACCAGCAAGATATCACCTCAACATATAATGCAGATAAGATCCTGGTATTTTACCAGCTGTGGAGAGATAGAGGACTGCGTGGAATAATAATGGTTACTGAGATTCTTAGCCGAATACATTCCAAAAATGTATGCATATAATAAGGAAAATCTTTCCAAAACACTCATGATAAGCAGAGGGAGTGAAACTCTGATATCCATCCTCCTAAAATTGAGATTCCTGGCTCGCACGTTTCTAAGCTGTGATGCCCAACTCAATATCACAGCAGCACCAGAGATAGGATGCACAACCTGATGTTCAACACTTAGCTTCACAAACACCCATAGACCAATTCAATGACATAATTCAGCCAGTTAAAAAAAAAAACAAAAAAAAAAACCTCTCTCTCCAGGCCAAACAATGGTAAAACAGAGCCTCCTCCTTTGAGACTTCATAGCTTCATGGATATCTATTATAAAATTGTATAAAATGAGTTTCCAGTGGCCCAATGGCCAATAAAATAGTACTGTCAAAAGTGAAACTTTGCCTGGTTCCCCACATTATCAGAGTAAGGGCGGGTTCACTGGCAGTTCGTCTCCGTGGCTAAACCGTTTTTTTTTTTTTAACCGGACACAAAGTCGGACATGCAGGACTTTGTGTCCGATTTAAAAAAAATGGTTTTGCAGTGGAGACCAGAAGACGCACATGGGCGCTCATGGCAGATACTGACTGCCGGGTTTCTGTCTCCTGTCCAGTTTCTCGGACAGAAGATGGAAACCTCCAAATCATGGACTGGGGCGCAGGTGTGAACCTGCCCAAAATTATTGTTTTTAAATCATTGTTGTCATTATTATTACTACTACTAATAAAGAACTTCCATACTGTTTTAGTTCTGGTATAAAAATATGTATATACTGTGCATAATTATAGTGCGCTTCTTGGAAAACCAATTTTATTGCTCAAGGATTTATTTTTCAATCCCATTGCTATTTGTCTCTCTATTTCTATGTAGATTCAGGAGGAATTTCTATGTAGGTAGTGTCATTTGTCCGTAAATCTCTACTATGAGTTTATTGCTCCTTCACTTGTTAGGTTTCTTAAAAAATTAGCAAATAAGCCTGTATTCCGGATTAATGTCATTTCTTGACATATATATTCTACCGGATTGCTATTTTTAGTCTTCACATATTTCAGAGCAGGGTACATGTACCTCTGTATTAGTAGCTTAAATTAAAATGACACTGTGGTTAAGTAGTGTAGGTGAATGATTGTATTAAAGGGAGTCTAACACCACCGAGATCTCTCTTAAACCACTTATATGCTGATGTAGTGTAATCTTGCTGCTGAGAAATTTGACTTTTACTCCAAATGCAAATTTTGTGGACCTGGGGCATGAAGCAAGTTGTCATCAGACCCTAACTATAATGATAAATAGGTGTAGATTCTTTTGTAAAGCTGAACAGTATTATATTTTAGATTTAGTAAAATAACTAGCATCAATTACAAGTGTGCCCATCCTCACCTCTGCTCTAATTTGGTTAGGAAATGTAATTTCTCATAAAGTCAATTCAATACAATACTGTGACATCCTAGTAACACTCTTAGGCTACATCAGACAACACAACTACCGTATAGCCACAGTAAGATGGGGATCTGATCACAAAATATTGCAAACTCTTTTCTTGAAAAGCATCTCATGACAGTCTTAATGACATCCTCAACTCAACTGGCGTAAGCCATATATAAATTATTACAAGTCTCTGGCCTCTTAATAAATAAGGAGCAGAATGAAGCCAGAAGCCAGAATGAAAATCTATTTCAGGAAGTCAGGAACTGGAGTGGATTTCCTAAAGAACTCACATCAGTTCTCTGGATGGATTTATAATAAAAGTGATGGAAACCACATCTTCACCCATCTATTACTGAAAACTCATGTGGATGGCTTGGTAAATTCCACCGACTAAATCTGGACATATGAAGACAAGAGTAGACGAAAGGAAGTAGACATCTGCACTTCTGAAGTTTTTCTATCTTGTTTGGTGTGTTGATTTGAGTGATACATGACATGGCATTAGTGCAAATAAACTTTGGGAATGCCAAAGGGATTTAATGTTATGCATAGAGCAGTGGTAGTTTTCAAGCTGATAATTAATAGAGATGAGCGAACAGTGTTCTATCGAACACATGTTCGATCGGATATCAGGGTGTTCGCCATGTTCGAATCGAATCGAACACCACGTGGTAAAGTGCGCCAAAATTCGATTCCCCTCCCACCTTCCCTGGCGCCTTTTTTGCACCAATAACAGCGCAGGGGAGGTGGGACAGGAACTACGACACTGGGGGCATTGAAAAAAATTGGAAAAAGTCATTGGCTGCCGAAATCAGGTGACCTCCATTTTAGACGAATAGTGGATTTCAAATCCGGGTCATATGAGAATGTGAACTTTGTGACTATGAGACAGGGATAGCTGTACAGGCAGGGATAGCTAGGGATAACCTTTATTTAGGGGGGAATGTTATTAAAAATAACTTTTTGGGGCTCTATCGGGTGTGTAATTGTGATTTTTGTGAGATAAACTTTTTCCCATAGGGATGCATTGGCCAGCGCTGATTGGCCGAATTCCGTACTCTGGCCAATCAGTGCTGGCCAATGCATTCTATTAGCTTGATGAAGCAGAGTGTGCACAAGGGTTCAAGCGCACCCTCGGCTCTGATGTAGCAGAGCCGAGGCTGCACAAGGGTTCAAGCGCACCCTCGGCTCTGATGTAGGAGAGCCGAGGGTGCACTTGAACCCTTGTGCACCCTCAGCTCTGCTACATCAGAGCCGAGGGTGCGCTTGAACCCTTGTGCACACTCTGCTTCATCAAGCTAATAGAATGCATTGGCCAGCGCTGATTGGCCAATGTATTCTATTAGCCTGATGAAGTAGAGCTGAATGTGTGTGCTAAGCACACACATTCAGCTCTACTTCATCGGGCTAATAGAATGCATTGGCCAGCGCTGATTGGCCAGAGTACGGAACTCGACCAATCAGCGCTGGCTCTGCTGGAGGAGGCGGAGTCTAAGATCGCTCCACACCAGTCTCCATTCAGGTCCGACCTTAGACTCCGCCTCCTCCGGCAGAGCCAGCGCTGATTGGCCGAAGGCTGGCCAATGCATTCCTATGCGAATGCAGAGACTTAGCAGTGCTGAGTCAGTTTTGCTCAACTACACATCTGATGCACACTCGGCACTGCTACATCAGATGTAGCAATCTGATGTAGCAGAGCCGAGGGTGCACTAGAACCCCTGTGCAAACTCAGTTCACGCTAATAGAATGCATTGGCCAGCGCTGATTGGCCAATGCATTCTATTAGCCCGATGAAGTAGAGCTGAATGTGTGTGCTAAGCACACACATTCAGCACTGCTTCATCACGCCAATACAATGCATTAGCCAGTGCTGATTGGCCAGAGTACGGAATTCGGCCAATCAGCGCTGGCTCTGCTGGAGGAGGCGGAGTCTAAGGTCGGACCTGAATGGAGACTGGTGTGGAGCGATCTTAGACTCCGCCTCCTCCAGCAGAGCCAGCGCTGATTGGTCGAGTTCCGTACTCTGGCCAATCAGCGCTGGCCAATGCATTCTATTAGCCCGATGAAGTAGAGCTGAATGTGTGTGCTTAGCACACACATTCAGCTCTACTTCATCAGGCTAATAGAATACATTGGCCAATCAGCGCTGGCCAATGCATTCTATTAGCTTGATGAAGCAGAGTGTGCACAAGGGTTCAAGCGCACCCTCGGCTCTGATGTAGCAGAGCCGAGGCTGCACAAGGGTTCAAGTGCACCCTCGGCTCTCCTACATCAGAGCCGAGGGTGCGCTTGAACCCTTGTGCAGCCTCGGCTCTGCTACATCAGAGCCGAGGGTGCGCTTGAACCCTTGTGCACACTCTGCTTCATCAAGCTAATAGAATGCATTGGCCAGCACTGATTGGCCAGAGTACGGAATTCGGCCAATCAGCGCTGGCCAATGCATTCTATTAGCCCGATGAAGTAGAGCTGAATGTGTGTGCTAAGCACACACATTCAGCACTGCTTCATCACGCCAATACAATGCATTAGCCAGTGCTGATTGGCCAGAGTACGGAATTCGGCCAATCAGCGCTGGCTCTGCTGGAGGAGGCGGAGTCTAAGATCGCTCCACACCAGTCTCCATTCAGGTCCGACCTTAGACTCCGCCTCCTCCAGCAGAGCCAGCGCTGATTGGCCGAATTCCGTACTCTGGCCAATCAGCACTGGCTAATGCATTGTATTGGCTTGATGAAGCAGTGCTGAATGTGTGTGCTTAGCACACACATTCAGCTCTACTTCATCGGGCTAATAGAATGCATTGGCCAATCAGCGCTGGCCAATGCATTCTATTAGCGTGAACTGAGTTTGCACAGGGGTTCTAGTGCACCCTCGGCTCTGCTACATCAGATTGCTACATCTGATGTAGCAGTGCCGAGTGTGCATCAGATGTGTAGTTGAGCAAAACTGACTCAGCACTGCTAAGTCTGCATTCGCATAGGAATGCATTGGCCAGCCTTCGGCCAATCAGCGCTGGCTCTGCCGGAGGAGGCGGAGTCTAAGGTCGGACCTGAATGGAGACTGGTGTGGAGCGATCTTAGACTCCGCCTCCTCCAGCAGAGCCAGCGCTGATTGGCCGAATTCCGTACTCTGGCCAATCAGCACTGGCTAATGCATTGTATTGGCTTGATGAAGCAGTGCTGAATGTGTGTGCTTAGCACACACATTCAGCTCTACTTCATCGGGCTAATAGAATGCATTGGCCAATCAGCGCTGGCCAATGCATTCTATTAGCGTGAACTGAGTTTGCACAGGGGTTCTAGTGCACCCTCGGCTCTGCTACATCAGATTGCTACATCTGATGTAGCAGTGCCGAGTGTGCATCAGATGTGTAGTTGAGCAAAACTGACTCAGCACTGCTAAGTCTGCATTCGCATAGGAATGCATTGGCCAGCCTTCGGCCAATCAGCGCTGGCTCTGCCGGAGGAGGCGGAGTCTAAGGTCGGACCTGAATGGAGACTGGTGTGGAGCGACCTTAGACTCCGCCTCCTCCAGCAGAGCCAGCGCTGATTGGCCGAATTCCGTACTCTGGCCAATCAGCACTGGCTAATGCATTGTATTGGCTTGATGAAGCAGTGCTGAATGTGTGTGCTTAGCACACACATTCAGCTCTACTTCATCGGGCTAATAGAATGCATTGGCCAGCGCTGATTGGCCGAATTCCGTACTCTGGCCAATCAGCACTGGCTAATGCATTGTATTGGCTTGATGAAGCAGTGCTGAATGTGTGTGCTTAGCACACACATTCAGCTCTACTTCATCGGGCTAATAGAATGCATTGGCCAATCAGCGCTGGCCAATGCATTCTATTAGCGTGAACTGAGTTTGCACAGGGGTTCTAGTGCACCCTCGGCTCTGCTACATCAGATTGCTACATCTGATGTAGCAGTGCCGAGTGTGCATCAGATGTGTAGTTGAGCAAAACTGACTCAGCACTGCTAAGTCTGCATTCGCATAGGAATGCATTGGCCAGCCTTCGGCCAATCAGCGCTGGCTCTGCCGGAGGAGGCGGAGTCTAAGGTCGGACCTGAATGGAGACTGGTGTGGAGCGATCTTAGACTCCGCCTCCTCCAGCAGAGCCAGCGCTGATTGGTCGAGTTCCGTACTCTGGCCAATCAGCACTGGCCAATGCATTTCTATGGGGAAAAGTTAGCTTGCGAAAATCGCAAACTGACAGGGATTTCCATGAAATAAAGTGACTTTTATGCCCCCAGACATGCTTCCCCTGCTGTCCCAGTGTCATTCCAGGGTGTTGGTATCATTTCCTGGGGTGTCATAGTGGACTTGGTGACCCTCCAGACACGAATTTGGGTTTCCCCCTTAACGAGTTTATGTTCCCCATAGACTATAATGGGGTTCGAAACCCATTCGAACACTCGAACAGTGAGCGGCTGTTCGAATCGAATTTCGAACCTCGAACATTTTAGTGTTCGCTCATCTCTAATAATTAACACTTCACTCCTTAGGCCCGGTTCACATCTGCGTTTGGTATTCTGTTCAGAGAGTCCGTTTGGGAACCCCCAAAACTGAATACTGAACGCATTAAAAAGCGGTGAGCAAGGGGGCCACACGGTGGCTCAGTGGTTAGCACTGCAGCCTTGCAGCACTGGAGTCCTGGTGTTCAAATCCCGCCAAGGGCAAAAAACCATCTGCAAGGAGTTTGTATGTTCTCCCCGTGTTTGCATGGATTTCCATCCCATATTCCAAAGACATACTGATAGGGAAAAATGTACATTGTGAGCCCTATGTGGGGCTCACAATCTACATTTAAAAAAAAAAAAAAAAAAAAAAAAGCGGTGAGCAATGAAAGCACACTGACCCGATAGACTATAATGGGGTCCGAGTGTTTTCCATATGGTGTCCGCACAAGTCAGAGGAAAGTAGACCATGAAGTACTTTTCTCTCCGCATGATTCCTGCGGACACTGCATGGAAAACACACGGACCCCATTATAGTATGCGGGGTCCATGTGCTTTCATTGCTCACCACTTTTTAATGCATTCAGTATTCCATTTGGGGGTTCCCCAGGTGGACTTCTCGAACAGAATACCGAACCCAGATGTGAACAAAGCTTCAGTTTTGCTAAGAATTGTATCTTTATTTCGGCTGTGCTCTTCAATCTGAGTTTGCATACATCAGGATATACAGTATATATATATATATATATATATATATATATATATATATATATATATATATATTCAGCCATTGCTTACAGTTATTTCTTATGTAATATTTCTTATGTTTCATTGTATAATTATATATTTATATATCATATATATGGTCTTCTATACAATCCAGTTTTTTTCTAATTTTTATTTGGAATTGGTTGAAGTCTTACACTGCGTTCTTTGGTACTAATATGGTACTTAATTTATTTTGGTACAAAAGATTTGTATCATTTGTGAAAGGCAATGCCAAAAGGCTTAGAGAATCTGAAGTAAGAACCTTGAGTCTTTGAATGCCAAATAGAGATGAACAAATCATTGGTAATTTGCCTTGTTGGCATCTCATCAATGGGGATCTTTTATTAATATTGGAGCTGTATTTGCTACATATAAGAAAATGAGGGCAGGAGTACTGATCTATATTGGAGTATTTCTTGACTTACATGCAGCAAATACATAATAGAAAATGTGCTTGTTGTCAAAACACAAACAAGGTGAATTTTCTGCACCGGTACCATGAATTTCTGTCTTGCTTGGTTGCTATAGTGAATGTTGAAAATCAATAGCAATATAAATAGGTAGCTGGTGAATTACTCAGTGTTGTATGAGTGTTAATATATTATATTACACTTTTAGTTTTAAAACAAATAAAAACCAACAAAGGACATAATGTGCTTCCACTGATTTCACTAAAAGATTCATTGGAATAGAGATTGTGTATTTAAGATCTTTGTACACAAAGGCATAGCACAAGTGTATAATGGAAATGGAGCCATACTTGCATCATCTTTTCCTTAAGGGCAAAAAGCAACTGCTTTAAATTCTTCTGTTTGCTTATAATTTAATTACATTACTTTTCTACTGGATACCTTGTCAAGCATCCAGAACATCATAGCCATCCTAATGTCTTTTTTCTAATAGGAACTTTTCCTGCAAACATGACTTCAAAGGAGACCCTGGGAGCTTGGATAATACTGATCAAAGTCATCTGGGTCTGTGACTCTCTGTCATCCCGAGCTTTGTAATTATAACTAATACATTCACATATGTGCAGACATAAGACTGACATGTGTCTCCTGCTTCTTACTGACTGACAAGCCGCTTCATGCAACATCGAATTAATAAATATTTTATTGCCTGAGAAGTGGGTAATGGTATAATACAGCACTATATTTTACTGGCTTCTAATTCTATCATGTAATGTAATGCCGTAAAGTGATGGCTGTCATTTATACACATTCCTGTACAAGACAATTCCTATGATAAAACAACGATAGATAAGTGATTATTTATATTGTATAGAATTAGAAAACCCTGTGGTTACTGTACAGTATGTACTGTAAATATGTATTATGCAATTCCTTAATAGCCAAGCAAGTCAAGTAATGGAACGTACACCAATGGAATCAAGACATAGATTGAACAAGAACTTATCTCTCTCTGAAAATGATGGAGTAATTTACTCTCTTGTAGGCAGAACCCCTTTAAAATTGCAAAAAAGTTCCAAAATTAAAGAGGTTGTCCACTTTCAGAACAATATTGAGAGACAAATGTTATGGTTTGTATAATAAAAAGTTGTACAACTTTCTGTATCAATTCCTCACAGTTTTCTAGATCTCTGCCTCCTGTTATCCATCTGCTTACCTCTAGTGGATAAAACTCTGACCATGATCATGTGATGAGCACATAGGTGCACTGCTCGTTATAGTCCCAGCACAGTAATCAGACAGCTGCCTGGTAATCAGCTGTTCACCTGTGCGCTTATCACATGACCAAGGACCGTACATCACATGACCATGGTCAGAGTTTTATCCTCTAGAAGTAACAGAATGAATGACAACAAGCAGAGATCTAGAAAACTCTCAGGAATTGATACAGAAAGTATATTGCAAAATTGTAAATCCTTTTATTGTACAAACAATAACATTTGTTTCTTAATAGTGGTCTGAAAGTGGCCAACCCCTTTAAATGGTTGGTAAGGCTATGCAAAGACAAAAATTAAGCAAATCCAACCTACAACCCCACCACTATGTTGATTCAAGGCAACGCAACCTCCCTCCATGTGGCAGATATTAGAGATGAGCGAACAGTAAAATATTCAATATTCGTTATTTGTTTCGAATAGCCGCTCAATATTCGACAATTCTGCTCCTACTAGGTTCAATTCACACTAATGCCCCCAAACTCTTCTGGTTAGAGGCTCAATGCATGCTGATTCCCCCAACTGTGCTGGTTAGAAACTCATTATAAGTCATGCCAAGTAACACACTGGCACACATGGCTGACTTCATGTTATGTTGCTTTTCAAGAGACAAAGGCATAGTTCACATCATGGAGAGCAAACAATAATGGATTTTTGCAATCCTCAACCCCCGGTATCAGTTAAAAATCTCAACCTTTGTTCTGGTACAGGAGAGCAAAAAAATAGCACAAATGATATGTAAATATGGAGACAGGCTAAGCAGCAAAAAAGGTGGCTACAGGCAGAGGCAGGACAGGGTGATGTATAGCTTGGAAAGCAGTGTGGTAACTGCTCTGTGTTCCTGCAAATTTGTGGGGGGAGGACACCCCAAAGAAAAGCTGGTTTGCACGTATATAGCAAGAAGTGACTGCTGTGGATTCCTGCTATTTTGTGGGGGACACCCCTAATAAAAGCTGGTTTGCATGTATATAGCAAAAAGTAACTGCTGTGGATTCCTGCTATTTTGTGGGGGACGCCACTAATAAAAGCTGGTTTGCACGTATATAGTAGGAGGTAACTGCTCTGTATTCCTGCAAATTTGTGTGTGGGGGGGGACACCCCAAAGAAAATCTGGTTTGCATGTATATAGCAAAAAGTAACTGCTGTGGATTCCTGCTATTTTGTGTGGGGACACCCATAACAAAAGCTGGTGTGCACATATATAGTAACAAGTAACTGTTCTGTATCCCTGTTTTCCACCATCCGTGGAAAGCTGGACTCCTGTCCCTGCAGTATATAGCTCTGAGAAGATCTGTTGTTGTTCTTCGGTTTTTCCCTGCCTGTCTGAAGCTAATGCCTGATATTCGATCGTATACGGTGTTTGCTCATCTCTAGCAGATATCAATTGGCCCATCATAGGGGGAAAATCATTCCTAACTTCAAGCATGGCAGTCAGAATAAATCCCTGGATCAACATCCTCTCCCAAAATACTAGTTACCACAACTTGTTATATATTTACTTTAAAGAAAAGCATCCCATTCTTTTGTGAAGGTATTATCTATCATCACAATGTCCTGTGGAAGTGAATTCCACTGTCTCATCACTCTTACTGTAAAGTAGCCAATCTGTAACAATGGGGAAAACTTTTTCCTTTAGATGTCAAGAATGCCTCTTGTCATCTTTACAGGTCTAGGTGTAAAGAGATTATTGGAAAGACCCTCCTCTGCACCAACTCTAATTCACCTATGTTGTTCCTCAGAGGCGTAGCTAGTAGGGGTGGCTGCCCTGGGCCCACTGACTGTGTGGAGTCAACCCCAATGCTTTACTTTTAACTAGATCGGTGACAGCAACGTATCGTAGTTCTTCCTGCAGCGCTTTAGACAGAAAGATCGCAGAGTTTTCCTCTGCAGACTTTCTGTTACAATTATACCTATGGGGAAACCGCCGGCCTTTCTGTAGGTATAATTGACATGTTGCGATTTCAAAAAATGTGCTGGTTTTGGAAATCGTGGCATGTCGGCATCACGATTTTTACCATAAAGTCACATGAGATTCACTATAATCCCATCTACTTTGCCCTTATTCTGTAAAATGCCAAGATTTTTACAACATTTTCGCCACAGGCAAATCGCAGTGTTTCTGTCCCGCAAGGCTACGGCCTAAAAAGTTGCTTCATAATAATAATCCCTGTGCCAAAAGCAAACACATCTCCCACTTTGGGATGCATCAATGTATCGATTATTTTGAAGATTTTCAGGAAATGTTTCTAAAATTGTAGTGTGGAGCAATCATGAAAAATTTTAAGAATCAATATATCAAACCTAATTTATTATTTTTATTTAAAACTAAAGTAAAAATATTTGTCAATTTAGAAAAAAAAATCTAGCCATTTCATTCGTAAATGTAAATGAAAATAATTCTTAGTATGGCTATTATGCATGCTGAATTATTATCTCCAGTGTATACAACTTGGAACTAGACTAAGAGGGCAAAAAAATGAGGTTATGGTCGGTGTTGAGCTCATGCTGTTTCCTATGTTGAAACCAGCTCAAGTTAGAAGACATGCAGATCAATTAAAACATGTTTATGTCTCCAAAATAGCTTTCATTATTACAGCCTAATAAGTCTGCAATGAGATAAGCAAGTTTGCTTGACATTTAATTTGCAAACTGGTTTGTCGGAACAACAGTAAGTAATTGTGTATTGCAAATTAAAAATACCATTTTTATGTAAATCATTCAGGGCTCCCTGAAGCAGTAAATTTAAAACAATTATTTTGTTTGGTTAACTAAAACTATGAACATTTCTAAGAACTGGGTGATAGCAATGTTTGTCTAGTGAAAAGCTAAAGATGGAAAAAATACTTCCATTTACATTTATGTTTGTATATATAGATCTTCCCTAGGTCTTTGGAAAGCTTAGCAATGGAAAATAAGAATAAGTGGAAGAAGGAACCACTGGCACTCTTTAGTGGCCTTCAATGGTGGATTAGAATATAGGCAGTTTGGTGGGTCCGTGGCTCAAACCCCTTGACAGTTAGCGAGGATTTGTATTACTGTATACATCTGAGCCAAGATGTATGAAGGATATCTTTAAGGACCTTAAACAGCAAAGTGTCTGCAATAATGGCAGAGAGATGGTAGAAAATATGTAAATGTTAATTCACGTAGTGGATTTTGCAGTGGAAACCGCCATAGAAGATCTACCATGAAAATCTTCCTGTAGGCAGCAGAAAGATTTCCTACTTTCATTCACTACAATGGGAGGTTAGGGTACAATTCGCCCAAAGATTGAGCAGGAAGCTTAATAATATACAATGGGGACCCACAAAATTTACATGTATGAGTCCTCAAAATTCCTGAAGGCAGTGCCGAACCCCTGCACAGTACCAGTTCTCTTGCTCTGCAGATTGAGCCACTGCACTGTATAATTTCTTTCTTTCTTGAACTGCATATATGGACATTATGGGCATCCACCCAAAAGATACGGCCCCTGGAAGTTTTTTATGTACTTTAGATCTTACTCTCCTAGCAGGTAGTAACCTTTTATTTTCTCTGATCACACCACCACTTTAGAAAGCCAAAAGCAGGGATTCTCCATTTTAATCTAGGCAGTAACTTTAGTTCTGCTACTCTATGCAAGTAGTAAGTGTCAAAGTTTAGACTGCTGAGAGCCAACAATTTTCATAGAGCTTAGGGCCAATGTTAGCCTTAATGTGCCCCTAATGGTTATTCACAGCATAGCTGCACATATATGGAGATGTGGAGGACAATCAGTATATATTAGAGGTGCGAATGGTACTCAGCTTAAGTGAACTGGTGAACTGAACTCACTAGTCCGTTGTAAAAAAATATGCAAATCTATTCTCCAGGATGTAATTAGGAGAACAGTGCCTCTGTATGCCACCCTCTCATCCTGGAGAATAGATTTGCATATTTTTTACCCAGAATCCCTAGCGGAGCAGGAATCACTTGTAAGTCTCTGTACGCCTATGTAGTCACACACTCTCCCTAATGTGTATGATTATCCCCTGACCCTAGTCTGTTGTACTGCAGGAAATTCTTATGACAATCCCTTCTGCTCAAAGCAATATTAACTCTTCGGATCTTTTGCAAAAGGTAATGCCTTACAGCCACCCCTATGGATTTCACGGACATGTTCAATTAAATACAAACACCCATTGTACAGTGAAATGTACATAGAAATGCCTAATAATCTTACCTATGCAGAATAAATTACACTGTTCATATTTAATGTTCTGCTGGACGTAAACCTGTCCAACCAGGTACTCTAGCGGAAGGAAGATTATTGCAAACCAGGCAATCATTAATGGTGCAATTATTGTCGCTTTGAGGTATGGGTAGTTTTGAATAATATGCTAGCTATTGAAAGTAGCTAACCTAACAGTGCATGCAAATTAACCTAAGTAGTCATGGTGGGCAGGGGGAAGCTTCTACCTAGATACCTTGTCCACTCCTGGATGTAATTGACATCAACCTTGTGATTGCAGGGAGTGAGGGTACTGAGGCTGAGTGCACACAGGGTTTTTTGGTCTAGAAACTGAGGCGGAGGCTGCCTCAGTTTGTGGACCAAAAAATGGGTAGCCATGACTGGATACTGGAGCAGTGCACAAGCATCCAGTCACGCACTTCACTCCGGATTAGGCCCAATGAATGGGCCTAGTCGGGAGGAAGGAGTGTCTTCACCTAGCGAATCAGCCTGAAGAATGAGCATGTTCGTTCTCCCGGAAAAAAAGACCTGACCAGCTCCCATTGATTTCAATGGAATCCGTCTTTTTGGTCAGGAATTTGAGGCGAATACATCCTCAAAATCCTGACCAAAATACCCCATGTGAACTTGAGAGGGAAATGTCAACAATGCCAGGGGGTGTAAATAGTAAGAAGATTAATTCCCCAGATCAGGAGTAATCTTCTCATAGAGGTGGTCTTGACCAGAAGTGTGCATTATCTTGACACTATCCTCCATTCCAGATTCCCACCATTTCCAAGTTTTTCTCATTGCAAAAACAAGCTATGGAACAGAAAAGGAAATCTATATACAAGCTCACATAAGAAGGATCCAAATTTAGAAAATTATAATTACGGATTATAATGGATTTCTCTTTATTCAGTTTCCTGTCTATGAAACTATATAGTAAGGATTACTTGGTGAGGTTTTTATAATATATATTTTTTCTTATTCTTACTTGATGTTTTCTCTGGCATCCTTACCATTCATCATTGGCTCATAATGTTTTGTGTCTATTTTTTACATTTTTCAATGTACTATAACAATAGGGTTAATGGCATTGTGTACATATACATTGGCACTGAAGTAGCGGTCCCAGTCCAATGTTCATGTTAAAAAGAGAACTCTGCTCTCCAATATGACTTTGCTGTGCAGAGTTCTCTTTTGACTGTAACAATTCTAAGCCAATCATAATAGCTTATACATGGAAGATGATACATATAATGTATAGTATATTTTTTTCTATTGTAATTGGGTTACTTTTGATTTTCTCTGTGAAAGTTTTCAATGCCTTTGCTTCTTCAATCCTAAGGTCTAAGTATGTGCCTCATTCAAACAGGCAATGTACAATTTGTTCCCCATTAGAGAGACTAATTATTCCTATATTAATTGTGCTATCATTTCTTTGTGCTGCACTCATTGTTATAAAATTATCTCTACACTCTGCCTGTATTGCACATTGGTTTTCCAATCTTTATACAGACTAAATGGAACAATTATGAAGTGTGTTCATAATAGCGCCATTAAAACACAACGGCTTGTCAGAAGAAAATCCTTCTAATGATGCTGGAGTAATGAGCATTTTCTAAGATATCATAGAGCAGAAATGATCCCTCTATCTACAGCAGTACACATTTAATTAGGTCCCCTGTAATAAATCAATCACATGACATGTACAACATGAATTCCTATTCATAAAGAAAATTGTCAGGAAATTTAGGAAATGATATCTTCGCTTTTTAGAGATGATGACAATGAAATAGCTTAACTCGAAAGCTCTTTGTATACCGAATTTTCTAGATATCCCTTATAAATAACATTAACTGTACTGTATTAAATTAAGCTTACAATACATTAAATAGCTAAATTACCCTGGGCTCAAGAAGTAAAAATAAAGCTAAAATTGCAAAAACATTTGATGTCATCTTAATGGTAATTTTGATTTATTTTTTTATGTTAAATGCTAGAGATGAGCGAGTAGTATTCGATCGAGTAGGTATTCGATCGAATACTGCAGTATTCGAAATACTCATACTCGATCGAGTACCACTCGCTATTCGAATGGAAAAATTCAATGCAGAACTAGCGTTGATTGGCCGAATACTATACAGTCCGCCAATTAACGCTGGTTCTTCTCCTACCTTTAGAAATCTTCTCCGCGCAGCGTCCCCGTGGCATCTTCCAGCTCTGAATTCACTCTGCCAGGCATCGGGCCTTGGCAGAGCTGACTGTGCATGCCCGCGCTACAAAAAAATGGCTGCTTTGACTGTAAGCAGCCATTTTCTTGTAGTGTGGACATGCGCAGTCGGCTCTGCCCAGGCCCGATGCCTGGCAGAGTGAATTCAGAGCCAGAAGACACCACGGGGACGCTGCACGGAGAAGACTTCTCGGAGAATCCAGCCCGATCCTCACTCATGGACTTGGTAAGTTCAATTTGATCAAATGTTGTCTACCCCTGAAACAAGCATTTTTCCCCCACAGAGTATAATAGGATTCGATATTCGATTCGAGTAGTCGAATATTGCGGGGCTACTCAAAACAAATATTGAATATTGAGTATTTAACTACTCGCTCATCTCTATTAAATGCTTTTTAATTACATCTTTTGCACCCCATGTCTTCACAATGGGCTAAAGTTTTGTTTTATGATGCCTAGTATCATGTGTTTGTTGTTGCCACATTAACAAGGGTTATTCACTTTTTTATAATATCAGTATCTTAGCATAATACTACTAATAATAATTATAGTAGCCATGTGGGTGACATCTATGAAAACTACAGCAAATTGTTCGAAAGTTACCCGTATTAGCCGAATAAATTCACATTCTAATTTTTAGAGGCACTTTGTATATAGAACTTGTATCCCGATTGGTTGGTTGTCATGCACAATTTTTCCAAATTAATTTTCCAACTTTCTTGATCTCATCCACTACTAGTCAAAAGCACTCTGAGGACATTGCTATGAAATTGAGCATTTAAAAATATTCTTATGGTATTGAAGCTCCTAAATAGAAATATGTGAATCAGTAAGATATTTTTTCAGACTAGCACTTGTTCTATTACAGAACTGTATCTTATACATACAGTATTAGACAATGAAGGATACCATGCTAAATCTAATCTCAGTTTCTATTGTTTTATGAGTGTCAAATAATATGTGCTTATAATAGAAAATGTTGCCATCTGATATGTTTATCGGAAACTTGAACTTTCAATTACAATTTTGATGCAACTTTCACAGATTGCCAACCCAGATTTCTAGTTTTTACAAGACGCACCAATTTCTTTTTTTGTCCATTGTTGATGTGCTTAGGCCAAGCTTCGGTAGTCAAGTAATCCATTTACCTACATTAAAAAAATGACAAAGATGAGTGTTCAGTGAGAATTGTATTCCAGTAGCAAAGAGGTTCTGCTCTCCTGAAACAAAGCTTTTGAAATCATGTAGCTTAGGCTAAGGCCCCACATTGTGGAAAAGCTACTTTTGTGTTGGAAACTTTGCTGTGTCTTTTGAGCCAAACCCTGGAGTGGCTACAAATAGAAATGGGAAATATTAAGGAAGCACTTTTCTCTTCTTGGCTGTTTTCTACTCTTGGCTTTGGCTCTAAAAAACGAAACAAAATCTGCAACAGAACAAAGCAGCTTTTCGGCAACATGGGGCCTTAGCCTCAAGCTACTTCTGAATCCAACCTGCTGTTTATAATATCATTCTGAAGCCTTAACCACTAGAGATGAGCAAGTAGTATTCGATCTAATACTACGGTATTCGAAATACTCATACTCGAGTACCACTAGCTGTTCGAAGTTAAGATTCGATGCAGAACCAGCGTTGATTGGCAGAATGCTATACATTGCCAATCAACGCTGGTTCTTCTCTTACCTTTAGAAGTCTTCTCCCTGCGCAGCTTCCCTACGGCATCTTCCGGCTCTTCATTCACTCTGCCAGGCATCAGGCCTGGGCAGAGCCAACTGCGCATGTCCACTTGTAGTGCAGGCATGCGCAGTCAGCTCTGCCCAGGCCCGATGCCTGGCAGAGTGAATTCAAGGCCGAAAGAGGACGCGGGGACACTGTGCAGGGAGAAGAATCCAGCCCGACCCCTCACTCATGGACTTGGTAAGTATAATTTGATCGAATGTTGCATACCCCTGAAACGAGCATTTCCCCCCATAGACTATAATGGGGTTTGAAATCCGTTTGAAAAGTCGAACAGTGTGCTGCTGTTCGAATCGGATTTCGAACCCCGAACATTTTAGTGTTCGCTCATCTCTATTAACCACCATAGGTAATGATGAAAGAAGCTAAACAGAAATGTTCTTGATTCTGATTACTTGGATGTGATTAGCAGATTACTCCTAGATACTCCCAATCCCATTGACAGTAGATCACATCAGTGGTTTGCTTTAAAAATGTCCAGGAGTAACCCTGTTCATATAGATAGTGCAGGGACTCATATTACTAAGGCGTCCCTTCACTAGCTTATTCTGGCACAGAATTCTGTCACATCTCTAGAAGCATTACACCAGAATAGAAAGCAGATTTTGAACTCTGGTTTCTATTCATTTACCACAGAAGAAAGAATACAGCTGTAGGTGAGTATAAGGTTGTTTGTTTGTTTTTTTTGTTTTTTCATTTTTTTGTTGCTTTTATTTGCTTTTTTAATGGTTAAAAAGAGGATTGTTAGGGGAGTTTTTATTTCAATTTAAAAAAAAAAAATCTTAAGTCCTTGTGTTTTTTTGTTAAATACTTTATGTATTTATTTTTGAAAAAAACAAACAAAAAACAACAGCATGGGCTCCCCCCCCCCCCCAAGTTTTTATAACCACCCAGATATAGTAAGCAGCAGATGTCTAGCATTACCAGTGTTATTAAAAATTGTGGCACTTCCCAGACTAATAATATTAATACAACCATCACAATACCTGCCTGTCTTTACATTACCCAATCTAGAAATAGGTAGTAGAAGTATTATGATGAGATTATATTCTGATGATATTATAATCAACTCTTCCTGACACTGGCATCAAGTACCGCGTTAATAATTGGCTACTGGCTATTTATCCTAGTTATCCCATAGTGGTAGGAGTATAAAGTATAAAGTATAAAGCCAGAAAATCTTGCAACATGGACTGAGTTTAAAAAAAAAATAAGGAAAAAAATATCTTTGTACCGTGTTAGCAAAAGGTATCAACTACTGAAGACTCTCAATTTTTTTTATATATATAAAAAAATAAGATGATCATTAATGGAGTCCTATGAAGCTGAAGCAATCTAGGCAATCTCAATCCAAGGTAACCCGAAAGACAAAAAAACCCCCCAAAAAACAAAAAAAATAAAACACAAAAAATCAGTATATAAAAAAACTGAGTTTTTTATTATTTGTGTTTTCTAGTGCAGTCTTCCGGTTGATCAAATTTATGTTACTTCAATGTCAGTTTTTTGGCGTCTACATGGAGAGGACATTGATGGCACGTGGTATCAAACTAGGATGTACAATGTCCATTCTTTCCTAGGCCACAAAACTCGTTAATGTCAAAAGCAGTTTTAGCACAATAAGTCACCTAATGTACCAAGCTTATTTTTGTGAATCCCTAGAAGCAGAGAAATGCTGTAAGGTTAGTTTCAGAGTATCATATTTTCCCTTGCTCAGATCCATCAAAAGATTAGGACTTTAGAACATGTTCTAGTTGTACCTGTCATCATAGACAGCAATATTAAAATAAAAACGGTAATCCAATGAAAGTGTTCCATTTTTAACCATCAATCCAGCAGTTTTAACCATTTCCTACCACAGCCATTTTTCATTTTTGCTCCTGGCCATTTGCATAACCATTATATAGATTTGTTTTTGCAGTGTTTACTGTGCAGCTAGTAACATGATACCAGTATTCTGCTGTTTAGCTCAATTACGTCAACACCAAACTTAAATAGTTTTCAGTGCGTTTTAGCCCACGTTGTGGAAACACAACAGAAAAAAACACTGCTTTTTACTGTAGCAACATAGTGAATGAGATTTTGGTTCAACTCATCCAGACATTGAGGGGAAAAAAGAGCTGAGGAAAAGCTGCTTTTTCAACTACATACATGTTTTTGAAAACATAGTATATAGGGTTGAGCAATCGCGATTGGAAAAGATCGGATTCCGATCGACGATCGAGTAAATTTCACAATTGTGATTGGAATTCCGTTCCCAATCTTTTTAGGTGGGATCGAGGTCAGAGGTTATTTCCCACAATGCTTTGCTACTGGCCAAGCATTGTGGGAAAAGCTAATAATATTAGCTACTAGAAATTAGCAAGTACTATTTGAAACTGCCATTTTGAATAGCACACTCCCATAGGAATGAACAGATGCAGCCAACGCGTAGACTTTGCCGGCGTCCGGCCGCTTAACCCCCTGTGTACCGGCTGCGTCCATCATTCCTATGGACCGTACTACTCTTCTGTTTCCTCCCTGCTGTACCGTATACTCGGCTCTGCTACATCTCAGATGTAGCAGAGCTTGTAATGCAGATGTAGCAGAGTCCAGTATATGGCACAGCAGGGAGGAAACAGAATAGTATAGTCCACTAGAAAAAAGAATAGTCCACTTACCTGCACAGATCCACTGCCACTGTGGCTCCCCATTCTTCTCACTCCGGTTCTCTCTCATTTACAGGCCTTCAGAGCGCTGTGCGCGTCCCTGCCTCCCAGGTTAGTGTTACAGACCTAGGAAGAAGGTGGGGCTTGTGGCTTAGGAGAGTGTGGGTGGGTACTGGGAGGGGAGACATGAGTGATGCACTCATGTCTCCCCACCCTGTACCCGCCCACACTCTCCTAAGCCACAACAAGCCCCACATACTCCCAGCATCTCTAACACTAGCCTAGGGAGGCAGGGGCACGCACGGCGCTCTGAAGAGCTGTAAATGAGCGAGGACTGGACTGAGAACAACAGGGAGCGGCAGCGGCAGTGATCTGTGCAGGTAAGTGGACACCAGGGGAGACTAAGCAGCGAGAGGATTTTTTTTAATCACTACACAGCGTGGAGTCTAAAAATTAAAGCGTTCAATTTTTGGACTCCATGCTTTGTAGTGAATAGGATCATTTTTAAAATCTGATCTTCGATTATTGAAAAAATCCCATTGACTGGCATTGGGATTGGAATTGGGATTGGGCTCGAATGGAAAATGATCGGAAATCGGATTTTAAAAATGATCCTGAAATCTCAGTCGCATGGCCTCTGGACCAAAAAACCCTGTATTAACTAACCCTAAGGCTTACAACTGTATTTTACAGAAATTTTCCAAAAATTTAAAAATATTAATATTTATTTTTCAGGGATCTAATTCAGTTTTGAATGAGATTTGAAAGATTTTGCAATAGCAACCCTCATAAATCACCTCTGTCTCAAAACTTCACTCTCAAAATAATTCAAAACAGCATTTAGGAATTTCAATTTTTCACAAGAATTAATTTCAATTTCTTTCACTAATACATTCATTTAGCCCTGGAATTTACATATTCACATAGAATTAAGAAAATTGCATCCAACAAGCTGTTATATAATTTCTCCCATACATGAAATTATTCCACATGTGGATGTAAACTGATGTTTGGGCACACAGGTAGACATAGCAGGGAAAGAATGTCATTCGGATTTTGGCAAGTAGATTTTTATGGAATTACTTTCAGGTACCGTATTGCATTTGCAAAGCCACTAAGATACCAGAAAAATACAACCCAAAGAAGAGACACCATTTTGGAAACTAGACCCCCGGGTATAATGAGTATTTTGCTTTTACATGTACTTCACAGAACTGGCCTGTGGAAATGGAAAATGACATTTTTAACCACATTTTTTTAATTTCTACAAGGGGTGAAATGAGAAAATGTGCTCATAATTTGTGAAGCAGTTTCTCCTGAATTATAGCAATGCCACACATATAGATGGGAAGAATATGCAAATCTGACTTCCATGATGTAAATAGGATGCCAGTGCCACAAGTATGCACACCAATAGAGGGCGCTGACTGAGAATGTGCAAATCTGTCTTCCATGATGTAATTAGAAGACAGAGTCTCAGTCTAGTTAGATTTTCATATTCTTCCCATGCTCCTTCTATAGGTTGTGCTTGACTGAGACTCTGTCTCCCTAATTACATCATGGAAGACAGATTTGCACATTTTCAGTCAACGCCCTCTATTGGTGTGCATACTTGAGGCACTGGCATCCTAATTACATCATGGAAGTCAGATTTGCATATTCTTCCCATGTTCCTTTGTAGTGGAGCGCTCATGGCTTAATAAGACTCCACACACCTATATGGTGGTCTCTCCCTATGGAGTGACGATATTTCCTTAACACACATAGATGTAAACTACTGTATGGACAAGTTACTTTTTTCCAATAAATGTTAGGAGGGGGACACTGTTGTAGTAGTTGTCCATATGTAAATGGTATCTGTGGTCTAGTATGAGGTGGAGCAAATCCCATACTATCCTCCCACTTAGTCCCAAGACAGGAGGTCCATCTGGTGTGCTGTGTATCCAGATATACTCTCATAGGCTTTGTACAGCTACACGTCATACGTGGCCTTTTTGTTGGGCAGGTACTGGCAGAAGTGTGATCTGGCATAAAGGGGTATTCCCACGTACATAATCATATCTATATTTGTAGATAATTAAAAGTTAAACATTTTTGCAAATATAAGTAATTAAAAATTCTACAAAGTTTTAAAGATTTTCTCTAACTTTCTTAGTGGTGACAGTCTGTTGTATTGATCGGTTGCCATGGATAAGTCCACTAATGCAGAGACTTTCTATGGTCTGGGTCTTTTCAGGAACCCAGCTATGATTTTCTTATTGTAGCTGGGTTATCAGGTAGGGACACTACATGTATCAGAAGATATCCCGGCCACAATAAAGAAATCATGGCTGATTTTCTGACCATAGAAAGTTCCTGCATTCATGGTCGTATCCACTGGCAACCGATCAAGATAACAGACTGGGACCACAAGATATTTAGAGAAAATCTATAAAACTCTGCAAAATGTTTAATTACTTATACTTGCAAAAATGTTTAACTTTTAATTATCTACAAATTTAAAAATAATTATGTAGATGGGAATACCCCTTTAAGGGTAAGACTTAACATACCAGGCTGCAACAAAAAAGTACCAGGAAAAACAAAGGCAGCAAGGCATTGCAGTTTTTCACAGGAAGTCTTCAGAGTTTTCCTCTGCGGACTTTATTCTTTGCTTATAACTATAGGGAAACCACCAGCCTTTCCATAGGCATAATTGACATGCTGTGAATTCAATACAGTGATGGTATTGGAAATTGCAATGTTTCCACTACACATATTGTTCTGCAATGTGTAAATGGGAATCGTAACTTTACAGTGACTGTAAAACGATGTGGTTTTTCCACAGTCGTTTATATCTCCCCCCCCCCCCATGCTGTCCCTTCTTTGCTTCTCTTCCTCTTCTCTTTCTTATTATTACTATCTCCATACCTTCACTGGCCAGACCATTTTGAGGGGTCTCCCTTGGTAACTCTATAAAAAAGGGGGAAAGGGGAAGGGGAGGGAGGTCAGCTAAGGGGTATGAATAGGGGCAAGCAAAAGACAAACCATATAAGGGCCCCAATAAGGGCCTGGTAAACCAGCCTCGTCAGGAGGAAAACCAAATGTTAGGTTGGGCCAGAGCCTCCGCTGCACTGCTCTGTCTGCAGCGCCGGGTTGGCGCTTCTGGTCCTCTGTGAAAGAGGGCCAGAACCTCTGCATTAGTCCACGGGGATTCCGGTCTCCTCTTGGGACCATGATCAGCACTTCCAGGGTTGAGGGGTCAGCAGCGGGACAGAGGCTATTTAGGCCTCATTCTGGCCTGCTGCTGGTTATTCAGTTTTCTTCTGGTGACAACTCCCCCTGTGCTTTGTCCTGCTTCTGACCCTGAACCTCCGGTGCCTCCTACTGTGTTCTCATTTTCTGACCTTGGATTGCCTTCCAGACTACCTGTCTTTGACCACTCAATTGGAAACCTTCTGACCTCCTGTGGATGACCTTGGCTTGTTTCCTGACTATACCTGCTTTACCCATGCTTGGCTTCTCTGTGGCCTCTTGTGTATGACCCGGCTCTCCTGACTACGCATTTGCTTCTTCCTCCTGCTACCACGTGACCTCCTGTGTACCGACCTGGCTTGATTGACTTCGATTTGGCTATCCCAGAAACCTGGGAGACCTCCTGTGTACCTACCTGACCTGTATGACCTTTCTGCAGTGCTTCTGCTACCTCTTATTGACCAGTTCCTCTGTCTTGTCATCTGCTGAGGTTAGTATTACTGGGTTTTCTTGGTCCTCTGCTACTTGGGGTTCGCTGAGTGTGCGGCGCTCGCTGGGCAGTTGTGGTTCTGGGTCCCAGAATTTACAAAGTGCAACTCCACCATCAGGATCTCTGGCAAAGATCTCTGGGGTCTGGTTCTGCTCTGGTTATGAGAGCGTTGTACACTCAGGACTGTTTTTTGCCTCGGTGATTGGGGATTCTGGTTACCCAGGACTAACTCTCTGTTATTGTCGGATCAGGTTCCTAACACCAGATCCCCGACAGAAGGACCTAAAGTTGAAGAACAGAAATTAGTTTAACAGTGGAAGTATCTCTGCCGCAGCCGGCAGCAACCACGTACAAGGTATACTGCACAGGCCTAGGAGGAAGGTCCAGAGCCCAGGAGCATCTGATAATCCTTGGAGTCTTGAAATTCAAACCAGTAAAACTAGGTCTTATTAAAGACTTCAGTTGTGTCATGCAGGAAAGAGGTGAGGTTCTCCATGTGCTTGATCCCATTGACCTTCAAAATCCAGAGGGAGAGAGGAAGAGGTTCAACTCACCTCCAGTATTGCGGAATGCAAGCATGGGCAACACGGACCAAAAATTGAACCAGTGAGAGCTTATAAGTTTGCACCGAAGACTCACAGTGGTTAAGAAGGAACAAAGCTGGGCCCCAGATAGTGATGAGTCTCTGTAAGTTGCAAAATGATCCATTTAACACTGTCCCAAAACAAGGACCAAAAGACATGGACCATATCCCCCTCTACCTGCCTTAAACTCCAGCACATCATGGCAACTTGTGGGAAAAACATGTGTAATTTCATGGGGACCCTATACCAATGGGCAGGATCTTGTAGCTGTCCTCCTGGTAGCTGGAACTGGCAGAGGTTTCATGCAAGAGGCAGAAAATACGCCTTCTCTGCTCCTACCTCTATCATACCAATATGGAAAATGTCAGCATTCCATTGGTATAAATGAAATGCTGTAATTTACAAAAACGCAAGCGTTTTTGAAATTCGCATCATTACCACTGCAGATTTTTTTTTTTCTGCAATGTGTAGATAGGATTAGCCTGAATCTCATCTACTTTGTAAGTAGTGTAAAATGCAGTATGTTCGCAAGGTGGGAAGACATAGCAGGACATGCAGCCAAAAAAAAAAAAAAAGCGCTGTGGGAAAAACACAACAGCAGTGCATCACGGTTTTTCCCACAGTGCTTTTCACAGAAACTCCACCAAGGTTTACTCTGCAGACTTTCTGCTTACACTATACCTATAAGGGAACTACCAGTGTTTCCGTAAATATAATTGACATGTTGCAATTTTCAAAACTGTGACTGTTTTGGAAATTGCAGTGCAACCGCGGTGCAAATTTTTTCATAATGTGTGAATGGGAATCACTAGAATCACATCCAATTGGCAGTAGCTGCAAAACCATGAGAGTTTTCCAGGTTTAACAACTGAAAACATATCATTAGGAGGGAAATCAATGGGTTTAAAAGCCTCCCATTGATTTCAATCTGTAGCGCGCATAAGACCAGCACACTTTGAAGTCTATGGGATTGTGTTTTACAGCGGTAACTTTGACACGTGTTTACGTGTCTGAATGTGCGGAGCGTAAACTCCGTGTGAAGGCTCCCTAAGGCCGGGTTCACACAGGTAGCCGTGACTGGATGTCACACACTCCTCTCCGGATTAGGCCCAAATGAGTGGGCCTAGTTGGGAGGGAGTGTCTTGAGGCAGATGTCGTGAGGCGAATCTGCCTCAAAGAATGAGCATCTCGCTTCTTTTTCCGGCTCCCGGAAAAAAGAACTGACCGGCTCCCATTGATTTCAATAGGAGCCATCTTTTTGGTCAGGATTTTGAGGTGGATACGGCCTCAAAATCCTGACCAAAAATCCCTGTATGAACTTACCCTTACACCTAATCCTCTGCTGATCAGCTTTTTGAAGAGACTGCACAAATCCAAGATAGTAATAAAGTGTCCCTGCCATCCATAGGAAGTCCAGCTGTAGTAACATCCAGCAGTCTCATGTTAATGCTGCACAATTTTGTACAGCAGCCTAACCTTGCAAGGACTTATGGGCTATGGGACTTATGGTTTAGAAGCGTCCTTGTCCTTGCAGGGTTAAAAGTGCACTGCCAGAACATATATAGTTAATGGGTGGTCTTGAACTAGTTAAAACAAACACTTTGCAGCTGATTTCACTTTACACTTACAACACACTTCTGGTTTGTTTTTACTTATAATGCAAGTAATTAATGGTTGCACCTAATTTAATAGGTTTGTGCACTTTTTGCTATTAATTTACAGCAAATGTACCTTTTTTAAAAAAATGTGCATCATGGTTTAGATGATGCAAAGGATTTGCGACTTTTTTAAAAAGTTGCTAAGTATTTGTGCAAGTTAATCCACTCCTAAATTGGATTACAAAATGCACCAACAATCTCTTTTGCTCTCTAGAGCCCTCCACCTAAGAGAACAGCAACACATTTATAAACCAATGTGAGACATTTTTAGATTGTTGCAAAAAAACACAATAGAGAAAAAAGCCAACTAAGAAAAGTGACTAAAAAAAATACCCTAATGATTAATCGGCCCCTTTTGTCTTTTTTATGATTAAGAAATTGCTAACATATGTTTTCAAAATGAAAACAAGCCCAATTCCTGAAGGATATGCATTGAGAATTCTCAGAAACACTGTGATCATCGGTATCAGTCATCATTAGCACCATAAAGACATACACAAGGTTGGAAGGGCCAAGCTTATAATGAACTCATTGAAATTTTAATGAGTCTCCATTCAGTGAAGTGAATAAAGCAAGTTGTTTAGTTGCTTTAAGAAAGGTTATTCCCATAGATACAACATTGGGGACATGTCCTGGTGAATGGAGTTTGTTTTAGGAAGGAACAAGTTCATTTACAAGAAACATTCCCAATGTGCTGTAATTAACTTTAGTTATCATTTATAATACTGAGAATGGATTGTCTATTTCAGTTTATTGCTAATATTTTATTCCATTTTGTACCAAAGTAAAGGAAATAGCTGGTACACCCCAATAGGTTCTGGTCTGAAACAAATCAATTTAATATCCACCACCATTTAACTTTGCAGATTCTTTTCTTCAGAGGCACCGGGGCAAATTTAGTTTTTAAAAATGCTTGGGAATTGTGGCACATTTTTATTCTTTAAAAAACAAACAAACAAACAAACAAAAAAACAACAACTTTTGTACGTTCTTTATACCTCAATTATTAACTATTGTAAAAACTTTTTGGCCGGGGCACCATGTTGCGAAAATGTTGTGTTCTGATTCAACACATTGCAGGAAAAAATCTGCAGGGAAAATGCTGCAACTTCAAAAACGCTAATGTTTTTGTAAATTGCAATATGTCAAACGCCAACATTTTCCATTTAGGGGCAGAAATAGAAGCAGAAAGTCTGGAGAGAGCTTTCCTCTCTCCTTTCTGTGAAAAAAAAAAAAACATGATGTGTTTCTTCCGTGATCTTTTTCACAGTGTTATGCTTCGTTCACACTTGCAACCCGTGTTCAGTGTATGCATATCGCCGGCTTTCCGTCTTGTGCCCTGGCGAATCTGAACATGGAGTGGAAACCCATTTGCTCAAATGGGTTTGTAAAGGTGACCATCGGTGTCCACCTGTGGCCTGTCTGCGGGAAACCGTTTTTTTTAGCCAGACACAAAGATGGACATGCAGGACTTTGTGTCCAGCTAAAAAAAAAAAACTGTTTTCCCGCAGACAGGCCGCAGGCGGACACTCGTGGTCACTAGAGATGAGCAACAGTAAAATGTTCGAGGTTCGATATTCGTTTCAAGTAGCCCCTCAATATTCGACTACTCGAATCGAATATCGAACCCTATTATAGTCTATGGGGGAAAATACTCGTTTCAGGGGTAGGCAACGTTCGATCAAATTATACTTACCAAGTCCACGAGTGAGGGTCGGGCTGGATCCTCCGAGAAGTCTTCTCCTTGCAGCGTCCCCGCGGCGTCTTCCGGCTCTTCATTCACTCTGCCAGGCATCGGGCCTGGGCAGAGCCGACTGCGCATGCCCGCACTACAAACGGGCATGCGCAGTCGGCTCTGCCAAGGCCTGATGCCTGGCAGAGTGAATGAAGAGCTGGAAGACGCCGCGGGGAAGCAGTATGGAGAAGACTTCTAAAGGTAGGAGAAGAACCAGCGTTGATTGGCTGACTGTATAGCATTCGGCCAACCAATGCTGGTTCTGCATCGAACTTTTACATTCGAATAGTGAGTGGTACTCAATCGAGTACAAGTATTTCGAATACCGTAGTATTCGATCGAATACGTACTCGATTGAGTACTACTCGCTCATCTCTAGTGGTCACCTTTACAAACCCATTCAAGTGAGTAGGTTTTAAAGCTGACCACCGGGTTTCCACACCCTTCCCAGTTTGACTGGGGCTGAAAAAGGAAACACACCGGACACCGAGTATAAGTGTGAACTCCCCCTTATTTTGCAGCAATTCACTTAAAATTTCTGTGCTTGTACGACAGGTAGGGGAGAGAGCTTGCAGAGGAGAGGAGTGTGGCTTAATAATTTACACGGGAACCGCAAAAAAATCTAAATATTTGACACATTTTTCGTCTGGAAATGAAGCCATCTCCTAGACGGGATAGACTTAGTCTACATATTATAACCATTTGCCAGATCTGTGTAATAAATCTGGCAAATTTTAAAGCTGTCTAGTTTAAGTTTCCACTGTCTAAAATATAGTATTAACAAAAACTTACAAAATAGAGCCTACTGGGAGAAGTCCACATGTCTCTGTGTATGTGGCAATCAAAAACATCACACAGAATAACCAAAGTTGAAATAACAAAGTCCATTTATAATACATTTTTAAATAAATTTGTCCCACAGACAAAGCTGGATTGTGCAACACAAATTGAAGAGTGGAGTCTATTTTTTGTCTATATTTTTGCAAATTAATAATTGCCATGTCACATCCATTCCTTGTAAACTTACAGTTGTACATTTACACTAAATTGGTTTATGCGATGGTTTATGTATTCTTTCTGACTGTTTAGGAGGCAATTTACAGACATACCAATAGCTCCTTTATAAGGGGGGTGTTGTATATAAATCTTTTAATGTATATGTTTATAGTACTGTTTTATTAGGATTGTAATAAATGCACATTATTAGAGATGAGCGAATACTAAAATGTTCGAGGTTCGAAATTCGATTCGAACAGCCACTCAATGTTCGTGTGTTCGAACGGGTTTCGAACCCCATTATAGTCTATGGGGAACAGATACTCGTTAAGGGGGAAACCCAAATCCGTGTCTGGAGGGTCACCAAGTCCACTATGACACCCCAGGAAATGATGCCAACACCTCTGGAATGAAACTGGGACAGCAGGGGAAGCATGTCTGGGGGCATCTAACACACCAAAGACCCTCTATTACCCCAACATCACTGCCTAACAACTACACACTTTCCACATTCAAAAAAACCTCTATCAAAGTGGGAAAATACCTGGAAACCTTCTTTACTCCCCAAATGGATGGACACAAACCCCAATTTAAGCTCAACAAACAGTAACAACCATCCCCTTAAATCACGTTCCCCATGACAACCACAAATGGAATAGGCAATGGGAATTCCAAAAGCCCTCACCCTTAACTGTCATTTTGAGTGTGTGTGTGTGTGTGTGTGTGTGTGTGTGTGTGTGTGTGTGTGTGTGTGTGTGTGTGTGTGTGTGTGTGTGTGTGTGTGTGTGTGTGTGTGTGTGTGTGTGTGTGTGTGTGTGTGTGTGTGTGTGTGTGTGTGTGTGTGTGTGTGTGTGTGTGTGTGTGTGTGTGTGTGTGTGTGTGTGTGTGTGTGTGTGTGTGTGTGTGTGTGTGTGTGTGTGTGTGTGTGTTGTGGTAAGACCTTCCAAAATTCACTTTTCTAGCCCTTAACATGGGCCCTTCCAAACAAAGTTACAGGACCTTAAGCTGAGCTACCAGCAGAAATTGAGGCCCTTGGCATGAGTAGAGCCTTGCACCAGCAGTGTTTTTGACACTTAGGGTGAGTTGAGCCTTGTACCAGCGTGTGTCCCTTAACATCAGGCGGGCCCTAAGTTCTGCGCTTTGCACAAAAGTTCCACATTAACTAGGCTGAATGGTACAAAGATTAGTAGGCCCGAGAACCAGGAACAGGTCTTGCAATGGCTGTCGGATAACGCTTAAAGCACATTGTCCACCAGCCAGTCACCCTCTACCTCCTCTTACCCAACAGTCTTGTCCTCCTTCCACCCAAAATTCCCAATCTTCCCAGAACAATAACCCCAACTGTCCCTGCTCCCCAGAGCTGTTCTCCCTTCCTTTGACTGTACCGCAACCTGCCCCTCCATTTCGCGATTCCACGGACCTAACAGACGAGTATCTGTGTCCAGATGCTCAAACACTAGAGTCTCCTCCATTCCATCTCCGGTCGATTTGGTGGCGGATGACCAGCAACCCACCCTCATCGACGACGATGAAACGCAGTTGCTGTCAGGGCAGCCAGTTGACATGCGCATTGTGCAGGAGGAGGAGGCGAGACAGGAGTTGGAAGAGGAGGTGGTGGACGACGAGGACACCGACCCCACCTGGACAAGGCGGATGTCAAGCTGGGAAAGTAGTGTGGATGTTGAGGCAGGTGCAGCACCAAAAAGGGTAGCTAGAGGCAGAGACATGTCCAGAGGCAGAGGTCAGCTGCTTTGCCGAAGCCAGGCCAGACCCGGAATGTCCGAAGATGTTCCCTTTTGTACCCAGCCCAGAAAAACTCCCCCATCGAGGGCACGTTTCTTGAAGGTGTAGAGTTTTTTCAAGGAATGCGCCGAGGACAGATATAGTGTCGTCTACACAATTTGCCTCTCGAAATCGAGTAGGGGCCCTGAGAAGAGCAACCTGTCCACCACTTCAATGCACCGTCATTTGGAATCCAAGCAATGGAATCAGTGGCAGGCAGCAACGGCAGGACAAACGTCGCCCGCCGTTCATGCCACTGCCTCTGCTCACAGTGCTGGCGATGCACTCCAGAGGACGAGCCAGGACATCACTTCATCTGCCTCCGCCACTTTGTTGACTTCTCCCTCATCCTCCCCTGTTATCTTATCTCCTTCTCCTGCACCATCAAAGGCACCATCAGGCGCTTCTTTACAACAACCCACCATCTCTCAGACATTGGAGCGCCGGCAGAAATACACCGCTAACCACCCACCCACGCAAGACTAGAACGCCAACATCGCTAAACTGCTGGCCCAGGAGAGGTTGGCGTTCCGGCTTGTTGAAACTCCCGCCTTCCCGGACCTGATGGCAACTGTGGCACCTCACTATGCCGTCCCTAGCCGTCTCAACTTCTCCTGGTGTGGCGTCCCCGCCTTGCACCAGCACGTGTCACTCAACATCAGGTGGGCCCTTAGTTCCGCGCTTTGCTGCAAGGTCCACTTGACCACCGACACTTGGACAAGCGCCTGTGGTCAGGGATGCTGCAGTGCTTATCTTTAATGACAGGCAGGGTGAATGTGGTGGAGTCTGTTCCCCGGGTGCAAACTGGGGTGGCCTATCTCCTCTCCCAGGCCAAAATTCATGGCAGGAGTAGACTGAAACCCTACGAAGCTGCAACCTCCACCCCAGCTACTAGTGGAAAACACTGTAACACTGGCATGGGGAGATGTCAGCAGGCCGTGCTGAAACTGATCAGCTTGGGGGACAGACAGCACAGTGCCTCCGAGGTCAGGGATGCCATCCTGGCTGAGATGGCATTTTTTTTTCCCTGCTACACATGGGGCCTGGCATTTTTGCGCCTGTGATAATGGCTGGAACCTGGTAGCAGATCTGGAGCTTGCCAGACTCAAACACGGTCCACGCATGGCCCACGTTTTCCAACTTGTTGGTGCCATGTTTCTTTGAAACCTACACCATTGTGCCTGATATACAGGTCAAAGTGGGGCCATTTTCGTAAGTGAGAACTAGCCTCTGCTAGGCAGAAAACATTCAGAGCACACTCCTCTCATCTTCACACCGTTGGCTGGCGGAGGAAGACGAGGGGGTTGGAGTGGCATCTGATGTCCCTGTCCCACACGAGGCTAGAGGGTGCACTTCAGTGCATCCCATTGCTTCACCACAAATGGTGTGAAGGGGAGTGGAAAATGGAGGAAATGGAGAGTGACCCTTACAGTTGGGGCCAGCAAAGGCATGCCAAGTAACACACTGGCACACATGGCTGACTTCATCTTGGGTTGCTTTTCAACACATATTTCACATCATGAAGAACAAATAATACTGGATTTTTACAAGCCTCGAACCCCGGTCTAGGTCTAATGTCTGTTCCTTTCTTATATTAGGGGAGAGGGAAAAAAAATTACTTCAGTGATACGTTTAGCGTACATAGACTGACTATTAATGTGTATCCCACTTAGTGTTGTTAGGGTTACACACCGTCACAACCTGGCTAAAGCTTCTATAGCTGTTAATAAAGTCAACATAACTTTACGGTATCCAAAAAGACAGCTGGTACCGACAGAGAGCAAGACAAATGTCAACCAAAGCTGTGAGCTCTGAACACCCACAGTGACTTTGGCGTCATCATCATTATAAGGGAGCGGGTGGTAATAAATAACTTGGCAGTGCCTAAAACCCAAAAAGCTTATACAACTATATTTACATTAAGATACACAAATGACACTTTTCAGTAGCATGTCATGAGACAAGCTGATAAGCTCTTCCTTTGTGCAGTGCTATTTGAAAGTTAAACGCTGCCTTTATTTTAATTCTGGAGAAGGTGCAGACATTAGATTTAGAACATGTTGTCTTCATTGTCCAAATCCTCTATATAGGTAACGTGTTTTTTGGGCCGAGCTGTCTGGGAACGAGCTGGTGCAGCACTGACAACCTGGGTGAATATGGCAAGAGCCTGAAATGTAGGGTGAATGAATCCCCAAATTATTTGTGGAATTCCCAGTGAGACAATGGCACTGTATAGCAGTAGCAAAAATTGTGGGTGCACGTAACCCCCATATATTCTTTGAATTCCCAGTCAGACAATGGCACTATATACCAGTAGTAAAAATTGTGGGTGCACATAACCCCAATATATTCTTTGAATTCCCAGTGAGACAATGGCACTGTATAGCAGTAGCAAAAATTGTAGGTGCACGTAACCCCCATATATTCTTTGAATTCCCAGTCAGACAATGGCACTATATACCAGTAGCAAAAATTGTGGGTGCACGTAACCCCAATATATTCTTTGAATTACCAGTCAGAAACTGGCACTATATAGCAGTAGCAAAAATTGTGGGTGCACATAACCCCAATATAATCTTAAAATTCCCAGTGAGACAATGGCACTGTATACCAGTGGTAAAAATTGTGGGTGCACACAACCCCAATATATTCTTTGAATTCCCAGTGAGACAATGGCACTGTATAGCAGTAGCAAAAATTGTGGGTGCACGTAACCCCCATATATTCTTTGAATTCCCAGTCAGACAATGGCACTATATACCAGTAGCAAAAATTGTGGGTGTATATAGCCCCAATTCTATTGCTAGGGGACTTGCAGGGTATTTCTGAGGTGAAGGTGGGGGGGCACACCGTTGGAACGGGGATTTGGGGTGTATATATGGGGTATACGGGAATACACTGTCAGTGTGTTCCATTCAGGATCCTGGGAAAGCTGGGTTGCGGCGATTGAGCCCGTCAGTGCCACGTTACACTGACAAGCTTCTCCCTGGAATTGAAGTTATATGTAACCCCCATATATTCTTTGAATTCCCAGTGAGACAATGGCACTATATAGCAGTAGCAAAAATTGTGGGTGCACGTAACCCCCATATATTCTTTGAATTCCCAGTCAGAAACTGGCACTATATACCAGTAACAAAAATTGTGGGTGCACGTAACCCCAATATATTCTTTGAATTCCCAGTCAGAAACTGGCACTATATACCAGTACCAAAAATTTTGGGTGCACGTAACCCCAATATATTCTTTGAATTACCAGTCAGAAACTGGCACTATATACCAGTAGCAAAAATTGTGGGTGCACATAACCCCAATATATTCTTTGAATTCCCAGTGAGACAATGGCACTGTATAGCAGTAGCAAAAATTGTGGGTGCACGTAACCCCAATATATTCTTTGAATTCCCAGTCAGACAATGGCACTATATACCAGTAGCAAAAATTGTGGGTGCACATAACCCCCATATATTCTTTGAATTCCCAGTGAGACAATGGCACTGTATAGCAGTAGCAAAAATTGTGGGTGCACGTAACCCCAATATATTCTTTGAATTCCCAGTGAGACAATGGCACTATATAGCAGTAGCAAAAATTGTGGGTGCACGTAACCCCCATATATTCTTTGAATTCCCAGTGAGACAATGGCACTATATACCAGTAGCAAAAATTGTGGGTGCACGTAACCCCAATATATTCTTTGAATTCCCAGTCAGACAATGGCACTATATACCAGTAGCAAAAATTGTGGGTGCACATAACCCCCATATATTCTTTGAATTCCCAGTGAGACAATGGCACTATCTACCAGTAGCAAAAATTGTGGGTGCACGTAACCCCAATATATTCTTTGAATTCCCAGTCAGACAATGGCACTATATACCAGTAGCAAAAATTGTGGGTGCACATAACCCCAATATATTCTTTGAATTCCCAGTGAGACAATGGCACTATATAGCAGTAGCAAAAATTGTGGGTGCACGTAACCCCCATATATTCTTTGAATTCCCAGTCAGACAATGGCACTATATACCAGTAGCAAAAATTGTGGGTGTATATAGCCCCAATTCTATTGCTAGGGGACTTGCAGGGTATTTCTGAGGTGAAGGTGGGGGGGCACACCGTTGGAACGGGGATTTGGGGTGTATATATGGGGTATACGGGAATACACTGTCAGTGTGTTCCATTCAGGATCCTGGGAAAGCTGGGTTGCGGCGATTGAGCCCGTCAGTGCCACGTTACACTGACAAGCTTCTCCCTGGAATTTAGCTCTTACAAGAGCTGTTGTGGTTGTCTTCTCCTTCCTATCCTAGCCTGTCCCTGCCTACCCAGAATCTAAGCCCTAGCTAGCTGGACGGAAACCTCCGTCCCCGGTGAATTGCAAGCTCAGAATGACGCGAAGCTGGGCGTCACTGTTCTTTTAAATTAGAGGTCACATGTTTTCGGCAGCCAATGGGTTTTGCCTACTTTTTTCAACGTCACCGGTGTCGTAGTTCCTGTCCCACCTACCCTGCGCTGTTATTGGAGCAAAAAAGGCGCCAGGGAAGGTGGGAGGGGAATCTAGTAATGGCGCACTTTACCACGCGGTGTTCGATTCGATTCGAACATGCCGAACAGCCTAATATCCGATCGAACATGAGTTCGATAGAACACTGTTCGCTCATCTCTACACATTATGTTATTTTACTCTGGTTCTTATGTGTAATGTTTTTTTTCTTTTAGGTTTCATTGTTGAGGTGATACTATTCGATGATACTATATAAGATTGATAGATATTCATAGACATTAGGTTTGGTCCTATTATGCAGCTATAAATGCCTACGATAAGATAATCCTTTAATAGTCCCACCATAGGGAAATTCAGTGTGTTACAGCAGCATAGATAATACAGTGATTTCAAGAAAGAACACATACAAGCTCAGAATAGCAGATAGAAAACATACTAGGAGTCATAGCAACTAAAAAGAAAAAAAGATTTCAGGATCATTTAGTTCTCTGTGATCTTCGCTTAGCCTGATGTTGATTATACAGCCTGATGGCGGTTGGGAGGAAGGATCTCCAATAGCACTCCTTCTCACACTTGGGTGAAGCAGTCGGTCACTGACAGTGCTGCCCAGTGCTGTCATGGTCTCACAAATAGGATGGGAGTTATTCTACAGCATGTGGGATTCTATGTAAGCGTGTGCCCATTCATCCAACAAAGCAGTTCTGAGGACAACCACTGATATTGAACCCGAATGTCTATCTCACAATTGGCATTGAAATTCATCCAGAAAGGGCATCTGCATTCTGATTTGCAGACTCCCTATAAAACTGTTTCAGGCTGGGACCCCACAGGATGTAAACACTGCGACTTGCCCCCGGCAGAAATTCCGACGGAAAAATTGTGGTGTTTTACAGTCAGGGCAAAGTGGATGGGATTCTAGCAAATCTCATACCCACTTGGCGATAAAAAAAAACTGCAGTGTGGAGACACCATGATTTCTAAAACTGGCATGGTTTTGGAAATCGCAGTGTCAATTATGACTAATGAAACGCCAGCGGTTTCCCCATAGGTATAATTGGAACAGTCCATAGAGGAAAACTTTTTGAACTTTCTGTCTAAAGCTCTGTGGGAAGAACTGCAATGTGTTGCCACCATAGTTTTTCCTGCAGCGCCCCGTGGGGCCTGAGCCTCAAATGAAATTAGCCCTATTATAGTTACACGCTATTTCTGGGTAATATAAAAAAAAATAGGTCAGTTGTGGTAGAAATCATTTTTGAAGTTTCTAAGTAGCATATTAAGCATGTAATTATTTATGTATCTATTATAAGGAGAGGAGGGTCACGGCTTCTCATCAACAGGAGTAACATTTCACAACAAGAACCATGGCAGAACAAAGTCAAAAGTTATTTTAATTATTATTCTGTTGAAAGGGTAAGTTTAGCCTCACAGAAAACCCCTTAAAACTGATAAAGAGAAACTCAAGAGTTAAATGCAATCAAAAGAAAAATAATAATCTAATAAAACTGCTAAACATATTTACATGAAAACATTAGATTTTTAAGGAGATAATAAGATTAAAGGTAGAAAAGCAATAACCTTATACACTCAAATAACATTATTAAAAGTCTTTATTAATAGCATATGTCCTCTCCTTTACAAGTCATTTACAAGCAGTTCTATAATACAAAACAGGCCTCTGGCAAAACAAAAAACAACTACAATGGGAAAGGTTGAAAAAAGATGTTTCTGAACATGAAGTAAGGTGGTCCAATAAGTAACCACAATGTAGTTTTAGCTAAATTAAATTAAATCAAATCTATCTGCTAAGAATGAAGATTCTACTATGCCTTTCTAATTAACAACAGCATAACGATACTCACGCTATATAGCTATGGTTACTGCTAGCATAAGCTAAGGAAGTATGCTGTTTTAAAGTAAAAGCTAACAAAAAAGAGGGAGTTTGGTGGAAAACCAAAATATTAGCAAACAGGGTTGATACTGTATATCACACAATCATTTTCTGGCATGCAAGGTATGACAAAAATCACAATTTTTGGTGTACAGCATTGTTGCTATTTTCTGTCCTGATCTCAACTGTGGAGTGACAGTCAGTCACCCCTAGTAATGATAGGACTCTAACAGCTCATCCATACGGGTGGCCACTTGCCAGGTCCTCTCTCTGGTATTTATTTACAGGATAATGTCTCCACTAGAGTGTGATACTACTTGGCCTTCCCGATTGCCAGTTTTATCACCACTCAAGCATCCATGGGGCCAGGTGAGCACCATCTACTCACATGTGTGCAGGATCTACAAGACCAGCCAGGGCCCTATCCAGTATCCCTTCACTCTAATATTGTGCTAACTTACATATATCACCATTAGAGATGAGCGAACAGTAAAATGTTCGAGATTCAATATTCGTTTTGAGTAGCCCCTCAATATTCGACTACTCGAATTGAATATTGAACCCTATTATAGTCTATGGGGGAAAATGCTCGTTTCAGGGTAGGCAACATTCGATCAAATTATACTTACCAAGTCCACGAGTGAGGGTCGGGCTGGATCCTCCAAGAAGTCTTCTCCGTGCAGCATCCCCGCAGCATCTTCCGGCTCTGAATTCATTCTGCCAGGCATCGGGCCTGGGCAGAGCCGACTGCGCATGGCCGCACTACAAGCGAAGCACTACCCGATGCCTGGCAGAGTGAATTCAAAGCCGGAAGACGCCGCGGGAAGCTGCACAGAGAAGACTTCTAAAGGTAGGAGAAGAACCAGCGTTTATTGGCCGACTGTATAGCATTCAGCCAATCAATGCTGGTTCTGCATCGAACTTTTCCATTCAAATAACGAGTGGTACTCGATCGAGTACAAGTATTTCAAATACCGTAGTATTCGATCGAATACCTACTCGATCGAATACTACTTTCTCATCTCTAATCATCATCACTTTCACATATATCAAGTTGCATTCAATTCCATCCACTCCTTTTTGCTGTGTTTTTACTTTGGTCTATGATTGTGGGGATTCTAAAAGCAAATTACAAATGTTTTCAAGCTCCATTGACTCCTTTATTCTAATTGTTATGAAATTGCCATTTCCAAATTCTGCAGGAACTGGATAATAATAGAGAACAGTAGACCAAGCAACCTAAACCTCACAATGTGCTACCCAAACGTCTTCACCAGAGACAAAGTCGTTTGGACTTGAGCTTTATTTAGACCCAGATTATTGTCCCAGAAGCTTAAAATAAGAAATAGATGCACTACAAAGTGAAATCACGCCAGGATCCACAGCAAAACTCACAAAGTTGGTCAAACTAGGATATTGGCATCAAAGGAATAAACGTGTCCAAGTGGAGGGCAATCCAAGAGTTAACAGTTAAAGCCAAAATCAGTAGGCAAGAGAATTTCCAGTAAAGAAGCCAAGGTTAGGAATATGGCAAAACAACAGATATGATCAGAGCCTAGGATCCTGGCTAGGTACAAATAACTAATAGCAGGCACATGTGGAATTCTGAAAAGTCTTTAAATATCCCTCCTCAGCTGCGGATTGGTTCAGTATATCAGAACTCTGATTAGCATAAGAGTCAGTGAAAGCCTCACATGTCGACATGATAACCATGATAATAGCAGCAACACAGTGAGAATCCTAACATCAACAGTTTTGAGTAAATTTAACAGATGCGACCCAAATATTACAGGTCCAAATGAAAACTGATGCATGTTAATATGATTAATGTAAACTTGTGCAAGGGGAGCGTAGAAAAACTAGACAATGGTAAGATTTGTCATTTCATGTAATATTAAGGAAACAAAGAGGTCTCTATGCAGTTAACAAATCATTATGCAAGAGTACAAACAGAAATGAGACAGAGGACCAAATGTGACAGCAAGGGAATGGTGAAGAGTTCTTAAGGTAAATATATTAATTTTAGTTAGTTCCTCTTTTCCTTTAACATTAATTTAAGTCTCACCATTAAAAGGTAAGTGGTTAAGGAACAATTAAAAAAAATATTGCTGAAAATAAAAAGCAGCGATTAAGTTTACAAACATTTAAAGTAGCCAGCATATATCTACACATCTAATGATGTTATAATAAGTCACGGCGGGTGTTCTTATAGTGTCAGGTCAAAATAAACATTATATATTAAATGTGTAATTTTAAGTAAATTGAGAAAAGTTTGAAATGTGGCTGCTCAATACAACTTTCAGAGTGATTTTAACGGCAAACAGATGCTCCTTTTGTTCAATGAATGAAGTGAAACATTTATTGATGTCATTGCAACTGAATGAAGGTTCATTGCTTTCCCCCAGCTGGCTACATTAATGAAATAGGTTGCACAGAAGTGCCTGTTAGTCTTTTACTGTACTATTTGGGACATTATGCTGTAGTTGAAAAGACTGACTGGAAGATGTTAAGGGATATTCACTCAGAATGAATAATGTTTGCTACAAGTGGGAGGTAAAAAGAGCACCCTAGTCATACTAGACAATAACAAAATTGCACAGAAAAGCACAGAACCTATTCAGGTGTTTCAGTGGTTCAAGATAGATCCAATACCATCAAAACTAGAAAAAAGTAAAGTGCATTAATATGCTTCAACAGCAACCAGGTTTACATGATACTTTGTGCAGGAATTCTTTTTTTGTCCTTACATGTACCATGTAGCGCTAAATAATAATAAAAAAAAGTATGATCTGTGCATAAGTACAGTAACAGTATTAACATGCAGATATAATGCTACCATACACTGCCAGAATGTACTGTAGATGCATTGCTATATGCTGTTTAGATATATCTGCTATATTATACTTAATTGTGATAAGTGACAGTAAAGCACAGTGTGTTGGTAATAATGCCATACAGTGATTAAAATGGCGCTGTACAGTGAAAATTAGTTAAAGCCTTTTAATACCAAAATAATAAAAGCACAATAGTATGGCAAAAAACCCATATCTTTTCTGAACATGTACAATTCTACAGTATGAAGCTTTTGTGAGTTGGGTGCAGAACTGTGTGTGATACGTTACTGCTACGGTCTAGTTACTATTTAAAGTGCATGTCCTATAACAATATTTAAGGCTCTAATTGTTATGATTGGCAGGTTATATTAAAAATAACCCAAGTAAATAAACAATAACCTGCGGAACCCACTGGGCTCTGAACCGCAGAGCACCCTGGTGTAAACAAAGCCTGACAGTTAATGTCACTGCCGGGCAACTACACCATCTGGGTACAAACTGAAACTAAATATATAAGTTCTCTGCCGGACAGAGAAGCCACAACTGAATACAAAAGTCTTGCAGTTAATTCACTGCAAGACAAACACAAAGTACTAACTATGACTGTGTGCTGTGTGTAGCTTACTGGGCCATGCCCACTTCATCCACCTGCTGTTGCAGCACAGCCAGGAAGTTGACAGAGTGTGAATAGGGTCCTAACCAACTAGCTACAATTTCAGAAGGGAGACCCACTTCCAAAACACATAGGACACAGACAAAAACATATAACAGTGCTGGGCCACACACAGAGCCGCAGCACATATGACATTGAGATTTGAGGCTAGCTAAGGTGGGAGTTACCGGGGCAATTCTAGGGCAACAATTCTAACTAAAGACCTACCTAGCTAAGGCAAAACTAATGTCTTGCACGGATGTGCACAAAATGCAATTGTGGTTTGAGGCCAGATCACTGGGCCTCCAAACTAGCCTCCTTAAATGGGGAGAAGGGGGACTGATCAGCCAGCCAAGGTGCTCAAGCCAGATGCCGATAGGCTGACACCAGTGTCAGTCAGCAGACCGACCATGCCCATTTTAATTTCAATTTTGAAATGCAACCACAAGCATTTTGCCAAGTGTGAGGAGTGTTACTGAAGATCCTTCCTCCAGACCACGGTCAGGCTGTATAATCAACATCAGGCTAAGCGAAGATCACTCCACACTGAGAACTAAATGATCCTGAAGTCTTTCTTTTCTTTTTAGTTGCTGACTAGAGATGAGCGAACACTAAAATGTTCGAGGTTCGAAATTCGATTCGAACAGCCGCTCAATGTTCGTGTGTTCGAACGGGTTTCGAACCCCATTATAGTCTATGGGGAACAGATACTCGTTAAGGGGGAAACCCAAATCCGTGTCTGGAGGGTCACCAAGTCCACTATGACAACCCAGGAAATGATGCCAACACCTCTGGAATGACACTGGGACAGCAGGGGAAGCATGTCTGGGGGCATCTAACACACCAAAGACCCTCTATTACCCCAACATCACAGCCTAACAACTACACACTTTACACACTCAATACCACCTCTCTGACAGTAGGAAAACACCTTGAAACATGTGTATTTGGCACTTGCAGTGAGGAGAGCTTGTCACCAGCATTGAATTTGGCCCTTGTAGTAAGTTGAGGTTGGCACCAACATTTGTTTTGAAAATCAGGGTGGATTGAGCCTCTAACCAGCAGAGTATTCATGGTGGAGGGAGCCTCTAAACAGCCCAGTTTGGGCAAATTCATGGTGGAGGGAGCCTCTAACCAGCCCAGTTTGGACCAATTCATGGTGGAGGGAGCCTCTAAAAACCCCAGTTTGGACCAATTCATGGTGGAGGGAGCCTCTAAACAGCCAAGTTTGGACCAATTCATGGTGGAGGGAGCCTCTAAAACCCCCAGTTTGGACCAATTCATGGTGGAGGGAGCCGCTAAACAGCCCAGTTTGGACCAATTCATGGTGGAGGGAGCCTCTAACCAGCAGAGTTGGTGGAAATCAGGGTGGAGGGAGCCTCTAACCAGCAGAGTTGGTGGAAATCAGGGTGGAGGGAGCCTCTAAAAACCCCAGTTTGGACCAATTCATGGTGGAGGGAGCCTCTAAAAACCCCCAGTTTGGACCAATTCATGGTGGAGGGAGCCTCTAAAAACCCCAGTTTGGACCAAGTCATGGTGGAGGGAGCCTCTAAACAGCCCAGTTTGGGCAAATTCATGGTGGAGGGAGCCTCTAAACAGCCCAGTTTGGGCAAATTCATGGTGGAGGGAGCCTCTAAAAACCCCAGTTTGGACCAATTCATGGTGGAGGGAGCCTCTAAAAACCCCAGTTTGGACCAATTCATGGTGGAGGGAGCCTCTAAAAACCCCAGTTTGGACCAATTCATGGTGGAGGGAGCCTCTAAAAACCCCAGTTTGGACCAATTCATGATGGAGGGAGCCTCTAAAAACCCCAGTTTGGACCAATTCATGGTGGAGGGAGCCTCTAAACAGCTCAGTTTGGGCAAATTCATGGTGGAGGGAGCCTCTAAACAACCCCAGTTTGGACCAATTCATGATGGAGGGAGCCTCTAAAAACCCCAGTTTGGACCAATTCATGGTGGAGGGAGCCTCTAAACAGCTCAGTTTGGGCAAATTCATGGTGGAGGGAGCCTCTAAACAACCCAGTTTGGGCAAATTCATGGTGGAGGGAGCCTCTAAAGACCCCAGTTTGGACCAATTCATGGTGGAGGGAGCCTCTAAAAACCCCAGTTTGGACCAATTCATGATGGAGGGAGCCTCTAAACAGCCCAGTTTGGGCAAATTCATGGTGGAGGGAGCCTCTAAAAACCCCCAGTTTGGACCAATTCATGGTGGAGGGAGCCTCTAAAAACCCCAGTTTGGACCAATTCATGGTGGAGGGAGCCTCTAAACAGCTCAGTTTGGGCAAATTCATGATGGAGGGAGCCTCTAAACAGCCCAGTTTGGGCAAATTCATGGTGGAGGGAGCCTCTAAAAACCCCAGTTTGGACCAATTCATGATGGAGGGAGCCTCTAAACAGCCCAGTTTGAGCAAATTCATGGTGGAGGGAGCCTCTAAAAACCCCCAGTTTGGACCAATTCATGGTGGAGGGAGCCTCTAAAAACCCCAGTTTGGACCAATTCATGGTGGAGGGAGCCTCTAAACAGCTCAGTTTGGGCAAATTCATGGTGGAGGGAGCCTCTAAACAGCCCAGTTTGGGCAAATTCATGGTGGAGGGAGCCTCTAAAAAACCCCAGTTTGGACCAATTCATGGTGGAGGGAGCCTCTAAAAACCCCAGTTTGGACCAATTCATGGTGGAGGGAGCCTCTAAACAGCCCAGTTTGGACCAATTCATGGTGGAGGGAGCCTCTAAAAACCCCAGTTTGGACCAATTCATGGTGGAGGGAGCCTCTAAACAGCCCAGTTTGGGCAAATTCATGGTGGAGGGAGCCTCTAACCAGCCCAGTTTGGACCAATTCATGGTGGAGGGAGCCTCTAAAAACCCCAGTTTGGACCAATTCATGATGGAGGGAGCCTCTAAACAGCCCAGTTTGGACCAATTCATGGTGGAGAGAGCCTCTAAAAACCCCAGTTTGGACCAATTCATGGTGGAGGGAGCCTCTAAACAGGCCAGTTTGGGCAAATTCATGGTGAAGGGAGCCTCTAAACAGCCCAGTTTGGGCAAATTCATGGTGGAGGGAGCCTCTAACCAGCCCAGTTTGGACCAATTCATGGTGGAGGGAGCCTCTAAAAACCCCAGTTTGGACCAATTCATGGTGGAGGGAGCCTCTAAACAGCCCAGTTTGGACCAATTCATGGTGGAGGGAGCCTCTAAAAACCCCAGTTTGGACCAATTCATGGTGGAGGGAGCCGCTAAACAGCCCAGTTTGGACCAATTCATGGTGGAGGGAGCCTCTAACCAGCAGAGTTGGTGGAAATCAGGGTGGAGGGAGCCTCTAACCAGCAGAGTTGTGGGAAAGCAGGGTGGAGGGAGCCTCTAACCAGCAGAGTTGTGGGAAAGCAGGGTGGAGGGAGCCTCTAACCAGCAGAGTTGTGGGAAAGCAGGGTGGAGGGAGCCTCTAACCAGCAGAGTTGGTGGAAATCAGGGTGGAGGGAGCCTCTAACCAGCAGAGTTGGGGGAAATCAGGGTGGAGGGAGCCTAGTATTAGCAGAATTGTGCAACGCTTATGGTGGATGAGTATGAGGATGCGGAGGAATTGGAGAGGTTGAGTACAGACATGGAGTTTCATGTTGGGGTGCTTTACACAGGTGGGCACAAAAATGAAGGCTCTATCCAGTGGTGGTTCATTTTTATCAAAGTGAGCCGGTCGGCACTCTCAGCTGACAGACGGGTGCGCTTGTCAGTGATGATGCCACTGGCTGCACTGAACACCCTCTCAGAGAGGACGCTGGCAGCAGGACAGGACAGCACCTCCAAGGCATATAGGGCAAGTTCAAGCCACAGGTCCAACTTCGACACCCAATACGTGTAGGGCGCAGAGGGGTCGGAGAGGACAGGGCTGTGGTCGGAAAGGTATTCCCGCAACATGCGCCTATACTTCTCACGCCTGGTGACACTAGGACCCTCCGTGGCGGCACTTTGGCGAGAGGGTGCCATCAAGGTGTCCCAGACCTTAGACAGTGTGCCCCTCGTTTGTGTGGACCGGTGAGAACTTGGTTGCCTACTGGAGGAACTGCCCTCCCTGCCGCCAACGTCACATGCTGGAAACATCTCCATCATATTCTGCACCAATTGCCTGTGGCAAGCATTGATGCGATTGGCCCTCCCCTCTACCGGAATGAAAGACGAGATGTTGTTTTTTTTACCGGGGGTCAAGGATAGCAAAGATCCAGTACTGGTTGTCCTCCATGATTTTGACAATACGCTTGTCGGTTGTAAAGCACCCCAACATGAACTCAGCCATGTCTGCCACAGTGTTAGTTGGCATGACTCCTCTGGCCCCACCGGAAAGTTCAATCTCCATTTCCTCCTCATCCTCCATGTCTACCCATCCGCGCTGCAACAATGGGACGATTCGAAGTTGCCCGGAAGCCTCCTGTATCACCATCACATCATCGGACAACTCTTCTTCCTCCTCCTCCTCCTCCTCCTCCATTAAACGCAGTGAAGCGGACAGATGTGTGGACCTACTCTCCAGCTGTGACGGATCGGATGCTATCCCTAACTCCTCTGTGTGATCTGAGTTATCCCTGATGTCAATCAGGGATTCTCTCAGAACACACAAGAGCGGGATTGTAAGGCTCACCATCGCATCCTCAGAGCTCACCCTCCTTGTGGACTCCTCAAAGACCCGTAGGATGTCACAAAGGTCTCTCATCCATGGCCACTCATGGATGTGAAACTGAGGCAGCTGACTTTGTGGCACCCTAGGGTTTTGTAGCTGGTATTCCATCAAAGGTCTCTGCTGCTCTACCACTCTATTCAACATCTTAAACGTTGAGTTCCAGCGTGTGGGGACGTCGCACAAAAGCCGGTGTTGTGGCACATGCAGGCGTTGCTGGAGAGATTTTAAGCTAGCAGCGGCTACTGTCGACTTGCGAAAGTGGGCGCACATGCGCCGCACTTTCACCAGTAGCTCTGGAACATTGGGGTAGCTCTTTAGGAAACGTTGCACCACTAGGTTGAAGACGTGGGCCAGGCATGGAACATGTTGGAGTCCGGCAAGCTCCAGAGCTGCTACCAGGTTCCGGCCGTTATCACAAACGACCATGCCTGGGCCCAGGTGCAGCGGCTCAAACCATATTGCCGTCTCATCGAGGAGAGCATCCCTCACCTCGGAGACAAGCTGATCAGCTTCAGCACAGCCTGCTGACGTCTACCAACGCCAGTGCTGCAACGTTTCCAACTCGTAGCTGGGGTCAATCTAACAGCGGAGGAGGAGGCGGTGGCGGAGGAGGAGGCGGTGGCGGAGGAGGAGGCGGTAGAGGAGGAGGAGGAGGGGGTGTTCTTCTCGTGTCCCCGCCAGGAATTTTAGGCGGGGAGACGAGGTACACCGGGCCAGTTTGGGAAGCAGTCCCAGCCTCAACTACATTCACCCAGTGTGCCGTCAGTGAAATGTAGCGTCCCTGTCCGCATGCACTTGTCCACGCGTCGGTGGTCAAGTGGACCTTTGTGCAAAGCGTGGAACTAAGGGCCCGCCTGATGTTGAGTGACACGTGCTGGTGCAAGGCGGGGACGGCACACCGGGAGAAGTAGTGATGGTTAGGGACGGCATAGCGAGGTGCCGCAGTTGCCATCAGGTCCAGGAAGGCGGGAGTTTCAACAAGCCGAAACGCCAACATCTCCTGGGCCAGCAGTTTAGCGATGTTGGCTTTCAAGGCTTGCGCGTGTGGGTGGTTAGCAGTGTATTTCTGCCGCCGCTCCAATGTCTGAGAGATGGTGGGTTGTTGTAAAGAAGCGCCTGATGGTGCCTTTGATGGTGCAGGAGAAGGAGATAAGACAGGAACAGGGGAGGATGAGGGAGAAGTCAACAAAGTGGCGGAGGCAGATGAAGTGGTGTCCTGGCTCGTCCTCTGGAGTGCATCGCCAGCACAGTCAGCAGTGGCAGTGGCAGAGGCAGAGGCAGAGGCAGTGGCAGAGGCAGTGGCAGTGGCGTGAACGGCAGGCGGCCTTTGTCCTGCCGTTGCTGCCTTTCACTGATTCCAGTGCTTGGATTCCAAATGATGGCGCATTGAAGTGGTGGACAGGTTGCTCTTCTCAGAGCCCCTAATCAATTTCGAGAGGCAAATTGTGCAGACAACACTATATCTGTCCTCGGCGCATTCCTTGAAAAAACTCCACACCTTCGAGAAACGTGCCCTCGAGGTGGGAGTTTTTCGGGGCTGGGTACGAACTGGAACATCTTGGGAGATTCCGGGTGTGGCCTGGCTTCGCCTAAGCTGCTGACCTCTGCCTCTGCCTCTAGCTACCCTTTTTGGTGCTGCACCTGCCTCAACATCCACACTACTTTCCCCGCTTGACATCCCCCCTGTCCAGGTCGGGTCAGTGTCCTCATCATCCACCACTTCCTCTTCCAACTCCTGTCTCATCTCCTCCTCCCGCACAATGCACTGGTCAACTGGATGCACTGACGGCAACTGCGTCACATCATCGTCAATGAGGGTGGGTTGCTGGTCATCCACCACCAAATCGAACGGAGATGGAGGAGACTCTAGTGTTTGAGCATCTGGACACAGATGCTCCTCTGTTAGGTTCGTGGAATCGTGACGTGGAGAGGCAGGTTGAGGGACAATGAAAGGAGCGGAGAACAGCTCTGGGGAGCAGGGACAGTTGGGGTTATTGTTCTGTGAAGCTTGGGAATTTTGGGAGGAAGGAGGACAAGACTGTTGGGTAATAGGAGGAGAGGAGGCAGAGTCTGACTGGCTGCTGGACAATGTGCTGTAAGCGTTCTCTGACAGCCATTGCAAGACCTGTTCCTGGTTCTCGGGCCTACTAAGGTTTGTACCCTGCAGTTTAGTTAATGTGGCAAGCAACCCTGGCACTGTGGAGTGGCGCAATGCTTTCTGCCCCACAGGAGTAGGCACGGGACGCCGTGTGGCTTCACTGCTACCTTGCTCCCCAGAACCATTCCCCCGACCTTGCCCACGGCCTCGTCCACGTCCCTTTCCGGGAGCCTTGCGCATTTTGAATTCCCAGTTAGAAATTGGCACTATATACCAGTAGCAAAAATTGTGGGTGCACGTAACCCCAATATATTCTTTGAATTACCAGTCAGAAACTGGCACTATATGGCAGTAGCAAGAAATGAGGGTATTTGTAACCCCAATATATTCTTTGAATTCCCAGTGAGACAATGGCACTATATACCAGTAGCAAAAATTGTGGGTGCACGTAACCCCAATATATTCTTTGAATTACCAGTCAGAAACTGGCACTATATGGCAGTAGCAAGAAATGAGGGTATTTGTAACCCCAATATATTCTTTGAATTCCCAGTTAGACAATGGCACTATATACCAGTAGCAAGAAATGAGGGTATTTATAACCCCAATATATTCTTTGAATTACCAGTCAGAAACTGGCACTATATGGCAGTAGCATGAAATGAGGGTATTTATAACCCCAATATATTCTTTGAATTCCCAGTCAGACAATGGCACTATATACCAGTAGCAAGAAATGAGGGTATTTGTAACCCCAATATATTCTTTGAATTCCCAGTCAGACAATGGCACTATATACCAGTAGCAAGAAATGAGGGTATTTGTAACCCCAATATATTCTTTGAATTCCCAGTGAGACAATGGCACTATATACCAGTAGCAAAAATTGTGGGTGCACGTAACCCCAATATATTCTTTGAATTACCAGTCAGAAACTGGCACTATATGGCAGTAGCAAGAAATGAGGGTATTTGTAACCCCAATATATTCTTTGAATTCCCAGTTAGACAATGGCACTATATACCAGTAGCAAGAAATGAGGGTATTTATAACCCCAATATATTCTTTGAATTACCAGTCAGAAACTGGCACTATATGGCAGTAGCATGAAATGAGGGTATTTATAACCCCAATATATTCTTTGAATTCCCAGTCAGACAATGGCACTATATACCAGTAGCAAGAAATGAGGGTATTTGTAACCCCAATATATTCTTTGAATTCCCAGTCAGACAATGGCACTATATACCAGTAGCAAGAAATGAGGGTATTTATAACCCCAATATATTCTTTGAATTCCCAGTCAGACAATGGCACTATATACCAGTAGCAAGAAATGAGGGTATTTGTAACCCCAATATATTCTTTGAATTCCCAGTCAGACAATGGCACTATATACCAGTAGCAAGAAATGAGGGTATTTGTAACCCCAATATATTCTTTGAATTCCCAGTCAGACAATGGCACTATATACCAGTAGCAAGAAATGAGGGTATTTGTAACCCCAATATATTCTTTGAATTCCCAGTGAGACAATGGCACTATATACCAGTAGCAAAAATTGTGGGTGCACGTAACCCCAATATATTCTTTGAATTACCAGTCAGAAACTGGCACTATATGGCAGTAGCAAGAAATGAGGGTATTTGTAACCCCAATATATTCTTTGAATTCCCAGTCAGACAATGGCACTATATACCAGTAGCAAGAAATGAGGGTATTTGTAACCCCAATATATTCTTTGAATTCCCAGTTAGACAATGGAACTATATACCAGTAGCAAGAAATGAGGGTATTTGTAACCCCAATATATTCTTTGAATTCCCAGTCAGACAATGGCACTATATACCAGTAGCAAGAAATGAGGGTATTTGTAACCCCAATATATTCTTTGAATTCCCAGTGAGACAATGGCACTATATACCAGTAGCAAAAATTGTGGGTGCACGTAACCCCAATATATTCTTTGAATTACCAGTCAGAAACTGGCACTATATGGCAGTAGCAAGAAATGAGGGTATTTGTAACCCCAATATATTCTTTGAATTCCCAGTCAGACAATGGCACTATATACCAGTAGCAAGAAATGAGGGTATTTGTAACCCCAATATATTCTTTGAATTCCCAGTTAGACAATGGAACTATATACCAGTAGCAAGAAATGAGGGTATTTGTAACCCCAATATATTCTTTGAATTCCCAGTCAGACAATGGCACTATATACCAGTAGCAAGAAATGAGGGTATTTGTAACCCCAATATATTCTTTGAATTCCCAGTCAGACAATGGCACTATATACCAGTAGCAAGAAATGAGGGTATTTGTAACCCCAATATATTCTTTGAATTCCCAGTCAGACAATGGCACTATATACCAGTAGCAAGAAATGAGGGTATTTGTAACCCCAATATATTCTTTGAATTCCCAGTGAGACAATGGCACTATATACCAGTAGCAAAAATTGTGGGTGCACGTAACCCCAATATATTCTTTGAATTACCAGTCAGAAACTGGCACTATATGGCAGTAGCAAGAAATGAGGGTATTTGTAACCCCAATATATTCTTTGAATTCCCAGTCAGACAATGGCACTATATACCAGTAGCAAGAAATGAGGGTATTTATAACCCCAATATATTCTTTGAATTCCCAGTCAGACAATGGCACTATATACCAGTAGCAAGAAATGAGGGTATTTGTAACCCCAATATATTCTTTGAATTCCCAGTGAGACAATGGCACTATATACCAGTAGCAAAAATTGTGGGTGCACGTAACCCCAATATATTCTTTGAATTACCAGTCAGAAACTGGCACTATATGGCAGTAGCAAGAAATGAGGGTATTTGTAACCCCAATATATTCTTTGAATTCCCAGTCAGACAATGGCACTATATACCAGTAGCAAGAAATGAGGGTATTTATAACCCCAATATATTCTTTGAATTCCCAGTCAGACAATGGCACTATATACCAGTAGCAAGAAATGAGGGTATTTGTAACCCCAATATATTCTTTGAATTCCCAGTGAGACAATGGCACTATATACCAGTAGCAAAAATTGTGGGTGCACGTAACCCCAATATATTCTTTGAATTACCAGTCAGAAACTGGCACTATATGGCAGTAGCAAGAAATGAGGGTATTTGTAACCCCAATATATTCTTTGAATTCCCAGTCAGACAATGGCACTATATACCAGTAGCAAGAAATGAGGGTATTTATAACCCCAATATATTCTTTGAATTCCCAGTCAGACAATGGCACTATATACCAGTAGCAAGAAATGAGGGTATTTATAACCCCAATATATTCTTTGAATTCCCAGTCAGACAATGGCACTATATACCAGTAGCAAAAATTGTGGGTGCATGTAACCCCAATATATTCTTTGAATTACCAGTCAGAAACTGGCACTATATGGCAGTAGCAAGAAATGAGGGTATTTGTAACCCCATTATATTCTTTGAATTCCCAGTGAGACAATGGCACTATATACCAGTAGCAAAAATTGTGGGTGCACGTAACCCCAATATATTCTTTGAATTACCAGTCAGAAACTGGCACTATATGGCAGTAGCAAGAAATGAGGGTATTTGTAACCCCAATATATTCTTTGAATTCCCAGTCAGACAATGGCACTATATACCAGTAGCAAGAAATGAGGGTATTTATAACCCCAATATATTCTTTGAATTCCCAGTCAGACAATGGCACTATATACCAGTAGCAAGAAATGAGGGTATTTATAACCCCAATATATTCTTTGAATTCCCAGTCAGACAATGGCACTATATACCAGTAGCAAGAAATGAGGGTATTTGTAACCCCAATATATTCTTTGAATTCCCAGTCAGACAATGGCACTATATACCAGTAGCAAGAAATGAGGGTATTTGTAACCCCAATATATTCTTTGAATTCCCAGTCAGACAATGGCACTATATACCAGTAGCAAGAAATGAGGGTATTTGTAACCCCAATATATTCTTTGAATTCCCAGTGAGACAATGGCACTATATACCAGTAGCAAAAATTGTGGGTGCACGTAACCCCAATGTATTCTTTGAATTACCAGTCAGAAACTGGCACTATATGGCAGTAGCAAGAAATGAGGGTATTTGTAACCCCAATATATTCTTTGAATTCCCAGTCAGACAATGGCACTATATACCAGTAGCAAGAAATGAGGGTATTTATAACCCCAATATATTCTTTGAATTACCAGTCAGAAACTGGCACTATATGGCAGTAGCAAGAAATGAGGGTATTTGTAACCCCAATATATTCTTTGAATTCCCAGTCAGACAATGGCACTATATACCAGTAGCAAGAAATGAGGGTATTTATAACCCCAATATATTCTTTGAATTCCCAGTCAGACAATGGCACTATATACCAGTAGCAAGAAATGATGGTATTTATAACCCCAATATATTCTTTGAATTACCAGTCAGAAACTGGCACTATATGGCAGTAGCAAGAAATGAGGGTATTTGTAACCCCAATATATTCTTTGAATTCCCAGTCAGACAATGGCACTATATACCAGTAGCAAGAAATGAGGGTATTTATAACCCCAATATATTCTTTGAATTCCCAGTCAGACAATGGCACTATATACCAGTAGCAAAAATTGTGGGTGCACGTAACCCCAATATATTCTTTGAATTCCCAGTCAGACAATGGCACTATATGGCAGTAGCAAAAATAGTGGGTGTATATAGCCCCAATTCTATTGCTAGGGGACTTGCAGTGTATTTCTGGGGTGAAGGTGGGGGGGCACACCGTTGGAACGGGTATCGGGGGTATATATCGGGTATACGGGAATACACTGTCAGTGTATTCCATTCAGGATCCTGGGAAAGCTGGGTTGCGGCGATTGAGCCCGTCAGTGCCACGTTACACTGACAAGCTTCTCCCTGGAATTGAAGTTATATGTAAGCCCAATATATTCTTTGAATTCCCAGTCAGACAATGGCACTATATGGCAGTAGCAAAAATAGTGGGTGTATATAGCCCCAATTCTATTGCTAGGGGACTTGCAGGGTATTTCTGGGGTGAAGGTGGGGGGGCACACCGTTGGAACGGGTATCGGGGGTATATATCGGGTATACGGGAATACACTGACAGTGTATTCCATTCAGGATTCTGGGAAAGCTGGGTTGCGGCGATTGAGCCCGTCAGTGCCACGTTACACTGACAAGCTTCTCCCTGGAATTTAGCTCTTATAAGAGCTGTTGGTTGTCTTCTCCTTCCTATCTAGCCTGTCCCTGCCTACCCAGAATCTAACCCCTAGCTAACTGGACGGAAACCTCCGTCCCCGGTGAATTGCAAGCTCAGAATGACGCGAAGCTGGGCGTCGCTGTTCTTTTAAATTAGAGGTCACATGTTTTCGGCAGCCAATGGGTTTTGCCTACTTTTTTCAACGTCACCGGTGTCGTAGTTCCTGTCCCACCTACCCTGCGCTGTTATTGGAGCAAAAAAGGCGCCAGGGAAGGTGGGAGGGGAATCGAGTAATGGCGCACTTTACCACGCGGTGTTCGATTCGATTCGAACATGCCGAACAGCCTAATATCCGATCGAACATGAGTTCGATAGAACACTGTTCGCTCATCTCTATTGCTGACTCGTAGTATATTTTTCTATTTGCTATTCTGAGCTTGTATGTTTTGTTTCTTGTAATATATTACTGTATTATGAAGCAGCTGTAACACTGAATTTCCCCATGGTGGAAATATTAAAGGATTATCTTATCTTAAAATAAATCACACTCCATGCCTTTTTTAAAAATCTAATATTGGTTGTGCATTAACACAAACCTGGGTGTTTATTTGGGCTTTGGTGTTTGGTTACATACATGAAGAAGATATATATACACGTTTCCATACAAGCTAAAAAAAAAAGCCATTTTTATATTACAAAGTATGAACATTTTTTCAGAAATCTTTATTTCATATACAAAACAAGCAGATTAGAATAGTTCCATCCAGCATATTTTTAAATGTCAAGCACATCAAATACAATATTTGTAACTGGAGTTCTGTGCCTTTGTGATACCACAGGACGAAGGAACAAAGATTGGCTTCAATGAAAGAATCCATGTTCTTTCAGACGGGAACTTTGGGTTAAGCACTCCCAGGAACAGATGTTGCAAAGGATCCTAAATGAACTCTTCTGCAGTACATCATGATAATGAGCTTTGTCAGTCTGAAAAAAGATGCAGAAAAGATGAAATAATGCTCTCTAAACAGGCTTGTTTAAGGTTATAGGCGAGCTATTTAAACAAGGGTATCCTAAGCTTTACATCCCCAAACTGTTATCTTCTAACAATGATATGTGTATATGTGTATGACACAAGTGTTGTATAGGAAATATAGTTAGAAAAGCCTATTATAGCTATAGTAACTGTAAGACCTGTCTATAAAATTGACTGTGATCGTCCACATGAGGACGCAAGGCTTTATTTACAGATATGTTGCTATTGTATTATATTATGAATATGCCATATATTAATGTTTTCCGTTATGATTGTATTTTGTGTAAGTTGGGTGGTCTTTTAGCTTGGAAGAAAAGATTGTTTTATTTTCATATGGATTAAGGCAACGCAGAAAGAATTGTCAGCATGAAAACAATAGAATTTATCTCCACTGATGTCGTCTGACACATAAAGAAAACTCTGAATAGCTGCCATGGCAACAAATGTGTAGGACTTATGCATGCATTTTCTGCTATAGGATTTTGATTAATGGCATTGACTAAACAGTCTGAAGTAGCAGAGAATAACCCTAGTACGAAAATGTAGTTTAATATGTCATCCTAATGCACCGTGCCTCTAGCTTTTCTATTACTCAGTGCAAAATGTATGTTTTATAAACAGCGCTGTTAAGGAAAATTTCATTTTCACTTGCTTAAATATTTATACAGATATGGATTGAATGTGCGATAATGCATCAGAATTAATGATTGCCGTACAGGTCTAAACAACAGGAAATTGGGTAGAACAATTGGGTAAGAAAGGAGAGTGAGTTGTTTAAGAGCAGGTTTATTCATTTAACTGATACTAGCAGCACAACACGTTTCAGACCCTTTCCGAAAGCAAGAGAGTTAAAAAGGCATCTTGCTATTGTGTTAAATGCCTAAAGGCTTTGTAAAGAACATGACTGGAATACTTAACAATCCCCTCCCCCAATCCCAGTAAACCATTTGACTGGTTTGAATTTCCAAACCAGCTATTTTTAAGTGACTGCTGCAGATTAGCACGCAGCAAATATTTTTTTTTTTTCTGTCCCTGGTTTGCTAGATGTGTTTCATAAAAGATCTATTTCAAATGTGTTCTGTATTGTGAGCGAACAGCCCCAGTCAATAATCTTGTTACAGTAACCTAAGCAATTTTTATAGGGCAGATTTTTGGTTGACTGAGCAATTTATTCTTCCGAAATCACATTGCATTTTTCAAATGTGAAATGAAACGCCCCCTCCCCCATCATTTCTAGTTAAGCAGGGCTGTGTTCTGATGGTGGGAAAATGTATATTTCATTTGGCAACATATGCAGAGTTATGATACATATATATATATATATATATATATATATATATATATATATATATATATATATATATACAAAAGCATGAGGAAAGGGTATAAAAGATCAATAATTGACACATCTAGTGAGAATACCCAGTGTGAGGTCATAGTATGCATGCATTTTCAAGCCCAACACAAGGGGTAAACATATAACAAAAATATATATATATTATAATCTGCAATAAGATTCATGTTTACAAAATAAATAATTAGCATCAAAAATGTTAAAATATTGATTCATTGTAATTATTATATAATAAGTGCCAAGCATAGATGTTTATTTTGTTTGATGTTTTCATAAATCAACATTTTGGAAAGCAAAATTGCATGTGTAGCTAATTTTGTTTTGCCATTTTACTAAAAATGTATGAAAATAACAGATGAGAAAGAGGGGTGGGAGAGAACCAAAACAGAAAGATAGAAATGGAAGGATACAGTGAATTGCAACTAATGCTGCACATTGGGCAAAATCTAAAATTAAAGTCTAAAGTTGGCCATACACATGAGATATATATCTGAATATTCAGGCATATTATGGGATTATTTTAAGTAGCATCTTCTATTAAAGGGAGCCTATCATCAGAAAACTCAATATCAAAGCAGTCACAGTGCATCGTAGGGGACATTATGCTGGGTGACAACATGCATTTAGATAGTCCATAAGAGGTGCCATTTGCTTGAAAAATCTGCTTTTAGAAATATTCATAGCCTTAAAAGCAATGGAATTCCAAGGATTCCAGGTGAAAAACTCCTGACGCATGTTTAGGAATGCAACAAGCAACGTCATCTAGCTGTAAGATAGGAAGAGGTTGTCAATAAAGTGTACAAGGGTGGGGCTTCAAACCTGGAGATGGAGCCCATGGAGGTTATGAGATGCCCCATTTCACTTGAGCCTCATTTGCATATTTCACAAAACAGCTTATACAAGGTAATGGTTAATCTACTGGACTATCTAAAGGTATGATGGTGCTCAGTGTAATGTCTAATACAGTGCAATGTGGCTTGTTTAAAGTTGAGTTTCCTGGAGAGAGACTTCTTTTAATTGTATTAATTGTATGTGTACAACCACTACAGATATCAGATTCTCAGCAGATTTCTGTAAATTTAGCTGTATGGCGATAAGCAGATGGTGAGGACTATGCCCCCTAACTTTTACCAAGCACAGACCACCTTTGTTTATGAATCCAGTAATATTTTATTTAACTTAAACAATACTGACTATAACAAAATATGTGTCACCCTATAAGTTGTATTGCTCCTAACTTCACCAAGATCTCCTACCAGAAATCACGTACTATAACAGAACAGAAGTTAATTCGGGGTGTATCTAGACTTGGAGCAGAGCTGTTGTGCGTTCATGACTGGTAATAAAATTCAAACTTTTAGTGTCTTACTAATTTAATACTTTCCATACCCAAGGACTTTCCCCAGGTCTCACTCTGCATCTCTTGGGTATTTTTACTCCCTCCTCCATTCTATGGGTGCTGTGCAATTTCCACCTCAGGGATACTGAAGGCACCAGTTTAGCAAGACAGGTTTTTTCCCACAATCTATGGGGTATTTCCAGAATAGGTCTATTTCTTTTACATAAACGTATTCCACCTGTCTAGATCCTCCATCGGTAATATTAATATTACATGGTTGGTCCATGCACCCTTTACAGTCACCTTTCTGGATATATATACATTTACTTGGGCATGGCTTGTTCATGTCACTTGATAACGTTGTTCTACACCTCCATACACTACACTAACATTTCTTATCCCATTCCATCCTTCCTCCCTATTCCTCAGACCCAGAACCCTTGATCTAAATGCTACACTTATCTCCCATAACTTAGTATATGTATATTTAGGGGGCATTAACACGATGTAACGCGGCGTTGATTCTGACATGTAAACTCGTGTCAGAATCAGCGCTGCAAAACAGAATCCCATTGACTTCCATGGGTTCTGTTTAGTGCGTGTAACACATTGAAATCAATGGGTTAAAAAGCCTCCCATTGATTTCAATGTGCTATGCGCACTAAATGGAACCCATTGACCCTGGTCTTGTGGGGGAGCGGTAGTCCCGGATCTTAAAAAATATTATGCAGCAACGGTCCTGGAACAGCTCAAAGTTAGCTGGGCAGAGTAGTCTGATTGGAGATGGGCAGAGATAGAGGAAACATTGTTGGAAGCCCCGCTCATGAGTCTTCTTCGCTTCAGGGACTCCGATCCTCCCTGTATCCAGGCCCTCTGTTGAGCATTAAAGCCTCTACTTGGGCTTGGAGATATCTCCTGTCACACACTACCATTGAGGACCTGGTCCCCTTGATAAAAATGCCTCTGCTTTACATGATCGCATTCCTTCCTCAGCTGAAAGTCTGTGGTTGGATTGATAGAGGTCTCTATAGGATTTCACAATTATATGATAATGACTGCCTCAAATTTTTCGCTATGTTGCATACTGAGTTTGATCTCCCTAGCAATGATTTTTTTAAGTACCTCCAAATTTGGCACCTTCTACAAACTCTTGGAGCCTCGAGACTTGTTTTTCCAAGACTAGCCTTTTGGTTATGGAGACAGTCTCCTCCTGCCCGAGGTGGCACCTCTGCATTCTATAGTTTTCTCTCGACTCCATCTATGCAGGTCAAACCCCTTTGCCTATTGCATTGGGAAGCTGACCTAGCCAGAACCATTCCACTGACAGAGTGGCATGAGGCCTTTGGATTTGTTAAGAAGGTGTCCAGGGGTGCTTCCTATTGGGAGACGGTGCAAAAAATTATGCTGCGCTGATATAGGACTCCTGTTCAATTGGCTCATATGAATTCCTCTACCGCGAGGCTATGTTGGTGGGGATGCGGTCATGTAGGCTCATTTATTCATATGTGGTGGGAGTGTCCCCCAATTCAGGCATTTTGGGTAGCAGTGTTTCAGTCCATGTCTTCCATTGTTGGTCTCCCTCCCCAGGGTTAGCGCTGTGTTTCTTGTATCCCGGCTCTTTTCCAACAGGTACGCAGGTTGTCTTGGGCCAAATAATCTTAGCGGCTAGGTCCATGATTGCCCGCCAATGGAAATCAGCATTATGTTTGACTGTAAACAAGTTGTTCCATCATGTCAACCTAGCTTTTATACTGGAGCGTATGCTGGCCAGTAAAGGGCACACTTTTTCTAAATTTCAGACCAAATGGACCCTCTGGTCTTCTTATGTAAGGAACGAAAGGGACTCCCAACCCCGGATTTTGCCACCTTCCTCTGGAGCTCCCTGATAGCAGCTTTTCTTAATTGAGTTAGTGGTGACTGTACCGCTGGGCACCTCCTTAGTCTCTTGACCGAGATTTAAATTTTATATGCTGTGAAGCTGAGTTGGATGTAGATAAGTGTTATTTCTATTATGTTGTTGCGGTTGTTATTATTTTACTGTTTTCTCACATGTTCCCTCCCCCTTCCTTCCCTTCCCTTCCCTCCCTTTCTTTTTGCCCAGCTCCCAGATCCAGTTGAAGTGACCTTGAGTAGTCGACGTAAAGAGTAGAGATGAGCGAACAGTGTTCTATCGAACTCATGTTCGATCGGATATTAGGCTGTTCGGCATGTTCGAATCGAATCGAACACCGCGTGGTAAAGTGCGCCATTACTCGATTCCCCTCCCACCTTCCCTGGCGCCTTTTTTGCTCCAATAACAGCGCTGGGTAGGTGGGACAGGAACTACGACACCGGTGACGTTGAAAAAAGTAGGCAAAACCCATTGGCTGCCGAAAACATGTGACCTCTAATTTAAAAGAACAGCGACGCCCAGCTTCGCGTCATTCTGAGCTTGCAATTCACCGAGGACGGAGGTTTCCGTCCAGCTAGCTAGGGCTTAGATTCTGGGTAGGCAGGGACAGGCTAGGATAGGAAGGAGAAGACAACCAACAGCTCTTGTAAGAGCTAAATTCCAGGGAGAAGCTTGTCAGTGTAACGTGGCACTGACGGGCTCAATCGCCGCAACCCAGCTTTCCCAGGATCCTGAATGGAATACACTGTCAGTGTATTCCCGTATACCCGATATATACCCCGATACCCGTTCCAACGGTGTGCCCCCCCACCTTCACCCCAGAAATACCCTGCAAGTCCCCTAGCAATAGAATTGGGGCTATATACACCCACAATTTTTACTACTGGTATACAGTGCCATTGTCTGACTGGGAATTCAAAGAATATATTGGGAATACAAATACCCTCATTTCTTGCTACTGCCATATAGTGCCAGTTTCTGACTGGTAATTCAAAGAATATATTGGGGTTACGTGCACCCACAATTTTTACTACTGGTATACAGTGCCATTGTCTGACTGGGAATTCAAAGAATATATTGGGAATACAAATACCCTCATTTCTTGCTACTGCCATATAGTGCCAGTGTCTGACTGGGAATTCAAAGAATATATTGGGGTTACGTGCACCCACAATTTTTACTACTGGTATACAGTGCCATTGTCTGACTGGGAATTCAAAGAGTATATTGGGAATACAAATACCCTCATTTCTTGCTACTGCCATATAGTGCCAGTTTCTGACTGGGAATTCAAAGAATATATTGGGGTTACGTGCACCCACAATTTTTACTACTGGTATACAGTGCCATTGTCTGACTGGGAATTCAAAGAATATATTGGGGTTATAAATACCCTCATTTCTTGCTACTGCCATATAGTGCCAGTTTCTGACTGGTAATTCAAAGAATATATTGGGGTTACGTGCACCCACAATTTTTACTACTGGTATACAGTGCCATTGTCTGACTGGGAATTCAAAGAGTATATTGGGAATACAAATACCCTCATTTCTTGCTACTGCCATATAGTGCCAGTGTCTGACTGGGAATTCAAAGAATATATTGGGGTTACGTGCACCCACAATTTTTACTACTGGTATACAGTGCCATTGTCTGACTGGGAATTCAAAGAGTATATTGGGAATACAAATACCCTCATTTCTTGCTACTGCCATATAGTGCCAGTTTCTGACTGGGAATTCAAAGAATATATTGGGGTTACGTGCACCCACAATTTTTACTACTGGTATACAGTGCCATTGTCTGACTGGGAATTCAAAGAGTATATTGGGAATACAAATACCCTCATTTCTTGCTACTGCCATATAGTGCCAGTTTCTGACTGGGAATTCAAAGAATATATTGGGGTTACGTGCACCCACAATTTTTACTACTGGTATACAGTGCCATTGTCTGACTGGGAATTCAAAGAATATATTGGGGTTATAAATACCCTCATTTCTTGCTACTGCCATATAGTGCCAGTTTCTGACTGGGAATTCAAAGAATATATTGGGGTTACGTGCACCCACAATTTTTACTACTGGTATACAGTGCCATTGTCTGACTGGGAATTCAAAGAATATATTGGGGTTATAAATACCCTCATTTCTTGCTACTGCCATATAGTGCCAGTTTCTGACTGGTAATTCAAAGAATATATTGGGGTTACGTGCACCCACAATTTTTACTACTGGTATACAGTGCCATTGTCTGACTGGGAATTCAAAGAATATATTGGGGTTATAAATACCCTCATTTCTTGCTACTGCCATATAGTGCCAGTTTCTGACTGGTAATTCAAAGAATATATTGGGGTTACGTGCACCCACAATTTTTACTACTGGTATACAGTGCCATTGTCTGACTGGGAATTCAAAGAATATATTGGGAATACAAATACCCTCATTTCTTGCTACTGCCATATAGTGCCAGTGTCTGACTGGGAATTCAAAGAATATATTGGGGTTACGTGCACCCACAATTTTTACTACTGGTATACAGTGCCATTGTCTGACTGGGAATTCAAAGAGTATATTGGGAATACAAATACCCTCATTTCTTGCTACTGCCATATAGTGCCAGTTTCTGACTGGGAATTCAAAGAATATATTGGGGTTACGTGCACCCACAATTTTTACTACTGGTATACAGTGCCATTGTCTGACTGGGAATTCAAAGAATATATTGGGGTTATAAATACCCTCATTTCTTGCTACTGCCATATAGTGCCAGTTTCTGACTGGTAATTCAAAGAATATATTGGGGTTACGTGCACCCACAATTTTTACTACTGGTATACAGTGCCATTGTCTGACTGGGAATTCAAAGAGTATATTGGGAATACAAATACCCTCATTTCTTGCTACTGCCATATAGTGCCAGTGTCTGACTGGGAATTCAAAGAATATATTGGGGTTACGTGCACCCACAATTTTTACTACTGGTATACAGTGCCATTGTCTGACTGGGAATTCAAAGAGTATATTGGGAATACAAATACCCTCATTTCTTGCTACTGCCATATAGTGCCAGTTTCTGACTGGGAATTCAAAGAATATATTGGGGTTACGTGCACCCACAATTTTTACTACTGGTATACAGTGCCATTGTCTGACTGGGAATTCAAAGAGTATATTGGGAATACAAATACCCTCATTTCTTGCTACTGCCATATAGTGCCAGTTTCTGACTGGGAATTCAAAGAATATATTGGGGTTACGTGCACCCACAATTTTTACTACTGGTATACAGTGCCATTGTCTGACTGGGAATTCAAAGAATATATTGGGGTTATAAATACCCTCATTTCTTGCTACTGCCATATAGTGCCAGTTTCTGACTGGGAATTCAAAGAATATATTGGGGTTACGTGCACCCACAATTTTTACTACTGGTATACAGTGCCATTGTCTGACTGGGAATTCAAAGAATATATTGGGAATACAAATACCCTCATTTCTTGCTACTGCCATATAGTGCCAGTGTCTGACTGGGAATTCAAAGAATATATTGGGGTTACGTGCACCCACAATTTTTACTACTGGTATACAGTGCCATTGTCTGACTGGGAATTCAAAGAGTATATTGGGAATACAAATACCCTCATTTCTTGCTACTGCCATATAGTGCCAGTTTCTGACTGGGAATTCAAAGAATATATTGGGGTTACGTGCACCCACAATTTTTACTACTGGTATACAGTGCCATTGTCTGACTGGGAATTCAAAGAATATATTGGGGTTATAAATACCCTCATTTCTTGCTACTGCCATATAGTGCCAGTTTCTGACTGGTAATTCAAAGAATATATTGGGGTTACGTGCACCCACAATTTTTACTACTGGTATACAGTGCCATTGTCTGACTGGGAATTCAAAGAGTATATTGGGAATACAAATACCCTCATTTCTTGCTACTGCCATATAGTGCCAGTTTCTGACTGGGAATTCAAAGAATATATTGGGGTTACGTGCACCCACAATTTTTACTACTGGTATACAGTGCCAATTTCTAACTAGGAATTCAAAATGCGCAAGGCTCCCGGAAAGGGACGTGGACGAGGCCGTGGGCGAGGTCGGGGGAATGGTTCTGGGGAGCAAGGTAGCAGTGAAGCCACAGGGCGTCCCGTGCCTACTCCTGTGGGGCAGCAAGCATTGCGCCACTCCACAGTGCCAGGGTTGCTTGCCACATTAACTAAACTGCAGGGTACAAACCTTAGTAGGCCCGAGAACCAGGAACAGGTCTTGCAATGGCTGTCAGAGAACGCTTACAGCACATTGTCCAGCAGCCAGTCAGACTCTGCCTCCTCTCCTCCTATTACCCAACAGTCTTGTCTTCCTTCCTCCCAAAATTCCGAAGCTTTACAGAACAATAACCCAAACTGTCCCTGCTCCCCAGAGCTGTTCTCCGCTCCTTTCATTGTCCCTCAACCTGCCTCTCCACGTCACGATTCCACGAACCTAACAGAGGAGCATCTGTATCCAGATGCTCAAACACTAGAGTCTCCTCCATCTCCGTTCGATTTGGTGGTGGATGACCAGCAACCCACCCTCATCGACGATGATGTGACGCAGTTGCCGTCAGGGCATCCAGTTGACCGGCGCATTGTGCGGGAGGAGGAGATGAGACAGGAGTTGGAAGAGGAAGTGGTGGATGATGAGGACACTGACCCGACCTGGACAGGGGGGATGTCAAGCGGGGAAAGTAGTGTGGATGTTGAGGCAGGTGCAGCACCAAAAAGGGTAGCTAGAGGCAGAGGCAGAGGTCAGCAGCTTAGGCGAAGCCAGGCCACACCCGGAATCTCCCAAGATGTTCCAGTTCGTACCCAGCCCCGAAAAACTCCCACCTCGAGGGCACGTTTCTCGAAGGTGTGGAGTTTTTTCAAGGAATGCGCCGAGGACAGATATAGTGTTGTCTGCACAATTTGCCTCTCGAAATTGATTAGGGGCTCTGAGAAGAGCAACCTGTCCACCACTTCAATGCGCCGTCATTTGGAATCCAAGCACTGGAATCAGTGGCAGGCAGCAACGGCAGGACAAAGGCCGACTGCCGTTCACGCCACTGCCACTGCCTCTGCCTCTGCCTCTGCCACTGCCACTGCTGACTGTGCTGGCGATGCACTCCAGAGGACGAGCCAGGACACCACTTCATCTGCCTCCGCCACTTTGTTGACTTCTACCTCATCCTCCCCTGGTCCTGTCTTATCTCCTTCTCCTGCACCATCAAAGGCACCATCAGGCGTTTCTTTACAACAACCCACCATCTCTCAGACATTGGAGCGGCGGCAGAAATACACTGCTAACCACCCACACGCGCAAGCCTTGAACGCCAACATCGCTAAACTGCTGGCCCAGGAGATGTTGGCGTTCCGGCTTGTTGAAACTCCCGCCTTCCTGGACCTGATGGCAACTGCGGCACCTCGCTATGCCGTCCCTAGCCGTCACTACTTCTCCCGGTGTGCCGTCCCCGCCTTGCACCAGCACGTGTCACTCAACATCAGGCGGGCCCTTAGTTCCGCGCTTTGCACAAAGGTCCACTTGACCACCGACGCGTGGACAAGTGCATGCGGACAGGGACGCTACATTTCACTGACGGCACACTGGGTGAATGTAGTTGAGGCTGGGACTGCTTCCCAAACTGGCCCGGTGTACCTCGTCTCCCCGCCTAACATTCCTGGCAGGGACACGAGAAGAACACCCCCCTCCTCCTCCTCTTCTACCGCCTCCTCCTCCGCCACCGCCTCCTCCTCCGCCACCGCCTCCTCCTCCGCTGTTAGATTGACCCCAGCTACGAGTTGGAAACGTTGCAGCACTGGCGTTGGTAGACGTCAGCAGGCTGTGCTGAAGCTGATCAGCTTGGGGGACAGACAGCACACTGCCTCCGAGGTGAGGGATGCCCTCCTCGATGAGACGGCAATATGGTTTGAGCCGCTGCACCTGGGCCCAGGCATGGTCGTTTGTGATAACGGCCGGAACCTGGTAGCAGCTCTGGAGCTTGCCGGACTCCAACATGTTCCATGCCTGGCCCACGTCTTCAACCTAGTGGTGCAACGTTTCCTAAAGAGCTACCCCAATGTTCCAGAGCTACTGGTGAAAGTGCGGCGCATGTGCGCCCACTTTCGCAAGTCGACAGTAGCCGCTGCTAGCTTAAAATCTCTCCAGCAACGCCTGCATGTGCCACAACACCGGCTTTTGTGCGACGTCCCCACACGCTGGAACTCAACGTTTCAGATGTTGAATAGAGTGGTTGAGCAGCAGAGACCTTTGATGGAATACCAGCTACAAAACCCTAGGGTGCCACAAAGTCAGCTGCCTCAGTTTCACATCCATGAGTGGCCATGGATGAGAGACCTTTGTGACATCCTACGGGTCTTTGAGGAGTCCACAAGGAGGGTGAGCTCTGAGGATGCGATGGTGAGCCTTACAATCCCGCTCTTGTGTGTTCTGAGAGAATCCCTGATTGACATCAGGGATAACTCAGATCACACAGAGGAGTTAGGGATAGCATCCGATCCGTCACAGCTGGAGAGTAGGTCCACACATCTGTCCGCTTCACTGCGTTTAATGGAGGAGGAGGAGGAGGAGGAGGAGGAAGAAGAGTTGTCCGATGATGTGATGGTGATACAGGAGGCTTCCGGGCAACTTCGAATCGTCCCATTGTTGCAGCGCGGATGGGTAGACATGGAGGATGAGGAGGAAATGGAGATTGAACTTTCCGGTGGGGCCAGAGGAGTCATGCCAACTAACACTGTGGCAGACATGGCTGAGTTCATGTTGGGGTGCTTTACAACCGACAAGCGTATTGTCAAAATCATGGAGGACAACCAGTACTGGATCTTTGCTATCCTTGACCCCCGGTATAAAAACAACATCTCGTCTTTTATTCCGGTAGAGGGGAGGGCCAATCGCATCAATGCTTGCCACAGGCAATTGGTGCAGAATATGATGGAGATGTTTCCAGCATGTGACGTTGGCGGCAGGGAGGGCAGTTCCTCCAGTAGGCAACCAAGTTCTCACCGGTCCACACAAACGAGGGGCACACTGTCTAAGGTCTGGGACACCTTGATGGCACCCCCTCGCCAAAGTGCCGCCACGGAGGGTCCTAGTGTCACCAGGCGTGAGAAGTATAGGCGCATGTTGCGGGAATACCTTTCCGACCACAGCCCTGTCCTCTCCGACCCCTCTGCGCCCTACACGTATTGGGTGTCGAAGTTGGACCTGTGGCTTGAACTTGCCCTATATGCCTTGGAGGTGCTGTCCTGTCCTGCCGCCAGCGTCCTATCTGAGAGGGTGTTCAGTGCAGCCGGTGGCATCATCACTGACAAGCGCACCCGTCTGTCAGCTGAGAGTGCCGACCGGCTCACTTTGATAAAAATGAACCACCACTGGGTAGAGCCGTCATTTTTGTGCCCACCTGTGTAAAGCACCCCAACATGAAACTCCATGTCTGTACTCAACCTCTCCAATTCCTCCGCATCCTCATACTCATCCACCATAAGCGTTGCACAATTCTGCTAATACTAGGCTCCCTCCACCCTGATTTCCCCCAACTCTGCTGGTTAGAGGCTTCCTCCACCATGAATTTGCCCAAACTGGGCTGTTTAGAGGCTCCCTCCACCATGAATTGGTCCAAACTGGGGTGGTTAGAGGCTCCCTCCACCATGAATTGGTCCAAACTGGGGTGGTTAGAGGCTCCCTCCACCATTAATTGGTCCAAACTGGGCTGGTTAGAGGCTCCCTCCACAATTAATTGGTCCAAACTGGGCTAATTAGAGGCTCCCTCCACCATGAATTGGTCCAAACTGGGTTTTTTAGAGGCTCCCTCCACCATTAATTGGTCCAAACTGGGCTGGTTAGAGGCTCCCTCCACAATTAATTGGTCCAAACTGGGCTAATTAGAGGCTCCCTCCACCATGAATTGGTCCAAACTGGGTTTTTTAGAGGCTCCCTCCACCATTAATTGGTCCAAACTGGGCTGGTTAGAGGCTCCCTCCACAATTAATTGGTCCAAACTGGGCTAATTAGAGGCTCCCTCCACCATGAATTGGTCCAAACTGGGTTTTTTAGAGGCTCCCTCCACCATGAATTTGCCCAAACTGGGCTGTTTAGAGGCTCCCTCCACCATGAATTGGTCCAAACTGGGCTGGTTAGAGGCTCCCTCCACCATGAATTTCCCAAAACTTGGCTGTTTAGAGGCTCCCTCCACCATGAATTTGCCCAAACTGGGCTGTTTAGAGGCTCCCTCCACCATTAATTGGTCCAAACTGGGCTGGTTAGAGGCTCCCTCCACCATGAATTTGCCCAAACTGGGGTGGTTAGAGGCTCCCTCCACCATTAATTGGTCCAAACTGGGCTGGTTAGAGGCTCCCTCCACCATGAATTTCCCAAAACTTGGCTGTTTAGAGGCTCCCTCCACCATTAATTGGTCCAAACTGGGCTGGTTAGAGGCTCCCTCCACCATGAATTTGCCCAAACTGGGCTGTTTAGAGGCTCCCTCCACCATTAATTGGTCCAAACTGGGCTGGTTAGAGGCTCCCTCCACCATGAATTTGCCCAAACTGGGCTGTTTAGAGGCTCCCTCCACCATGAATTGGTCCAAACTGGGGTGGTTAGAGGCTCCCTCCACCATGAATTGGTCCAAACTGGGGTGGTTAGAGGCTCCCTCCACCATTAATTGGTCCAAACTGGGCTGGTTAGAGGCTCCCTCCACAATTAATTGGTCCAAACTGGGCTAATTAGAGGCTCCCTCCACCATGAATTGGTCCAAACTGGGTTTTTTAGAGGCTCCCTCCACCATTAATTGGTCCAAACTGGGCTGGTTAGAGGCTCCCTCCACAATTAATTGGTCCAAACTGGGCTAATTAGAGGCTCCCTCCACCATGAATTGGTCCAAACTGGGTTTTTTAGAGGCTCCCTCCACCATGAATTTGCCCAAACTGGGCTGTTTAGAGGCTCCCTCCACCATGAATTGGTCCAAACTGGGCTGGTTAGAGGCTCCCTCCACCATGAATTTCCCAAAACTTGGCTGTTTAGAGGCTCCCTCCACCATTAATTGGTCCAAACTGGGCTGGTTAGAGGCTCCCTCCACCATTAATTGGTCCAAACTGGGCTGGTTAGAGGCTCCCTCCACCATTAATTGGTCCAAACTGGGCTGGTTAGAGGCTCCCTCCACCATGAATTTCCCAAAACTTGGCTGTTTAGAGGCTCCCTCCACCATTAATTGGTCCAAACTGGGCTGGTTAGAGGCTCCCTCCACCATGAATTTGCCCAAACTGGGCTGTTTAGAGGCTCCCTCCACCATGAATTTGCCCAAACTGGGCTGTTTAGAGGCTCCCTCCACCATGAATTGGTCCAAACTGGGCTGGTTAGAGGCTCCCTCCACCATGAATTTCCCAAAACTTGGCTGTTTAGAGGCTCCCTCCACCATTAATTGGTCCAAACTGGGCTGGTTAGAGGCTCCCTCCACCATGAATTTGCCCAAACTGGGGTGGTTAGAGGCTCCCTCCACCATTAATTGGTCCAAACTGGGCTGGTTAGAGGCTCCCTCCACAATTAATTGGTCCAAACTGGGCTAATTAGAGGCTCCCTCCACCATGAATTGGTCCAAACTGGGTTTTTTAGAGGCTCCCTCCACCATGAATTTCCCAAAACTTGGCTGTTTAGAGGCTCCCTCCACCATGAATTGGTCCAAACTGGGCTGGTTAGAGGCTCCCTCCACCATGAATTTCCCAAAACTTGGCTGTTTAGAGGCTCCCTCCACCATTAATTGGTCCAAACTGGGCTGGTTAGAGGCTCCCTCCACCATGAATTTGCCCAAACTGGGCTGTTTAGAGGCTCCCTCCACCATGAATTGGTCCAAACTGGGCTGGTTAGAGGCTCCCTCCACCATGAATTTCCCAAAACTTGGCTGTTTAGAGGCTCCCTCCACCATTAATTGGTCCAAACTGGGCTGGTTAGAGGCTCCCTCCACCATGAATTGGTCCAAACTGGGGTGGTTAGAGGCTCCCTCCACCATTAATTGGTCCAAACTGGGCTGGTTAGAGGCTCCCTCCACCATTAATTGGTCCAAACTGGGCTGGTTAGAGGCTCCCTCCACCATTAATTGGTCCAAACTGGGCTGGTTAGAGGCTCCCTCCACCATGAATTTCCCAAAACTTGGCTGTTTAGAGGCTCCCTCCACCATTAATTGGTCCAAACTGGGCTGGTTAGAGGCTCCCTCCACCATGAATTTGCCCAAACTGGGCTGTTTAGAGGCTCCCTCCACCATGAATTTGCCCAAACTGGGCTGTTTAGAGGCTCCCTCCACCATGAATTGGTCCAAACTGGGCTGGTTAGAGGCTCCCTCCACCATGAATTTCCCAAAACTTGGCTGTTTAGAGGCTCCCTCCACCATTAATTGGTCCAAACTGGGCTGGTTAGAGGCTCCCTCCACCATGAATTTGCCCAAACTGGGGTGGTTAGAGGCTCCCTCCACCATTAATTGGTCCAAACTGGGCTGGTTAGAGGCTCCCTCCACAATTAATTGGTCCAAACTGGGCTAATTAGAGGCTCCCTCCACCATGAATTGGTCCAAACTGGGTTTTTTAGAGGCTCCCTCCACCATGAATTTCCCAAAACTTGGCTGTTTAGAGGCTCCCTCCACCATGAATTGGTCCAAACTGGGCTGGTTAGAGGCTCCCTCCACCATGAATTTCCCAAAACTTGGCTGTTTAGAGGCTCCCTCCACCATTAATTGGTCCAAACTGGGCTGGTTAGAGGCTCCCTCCACCATGAATTTGCCCAAACTGGGCTGTTTAGAGGCTCCCTCCACCATGAATTGGTCCAAACTGGGCTGGTTAGAGGCTCCCTCCACCATGAATTTCCCAAAACTTGGCTGTTTAGAGGCTCCCTCCACCATGAATTGGTCCAAACTGGGCTGGTTAGAGGCTCCCTCCACCATGAATTGGTCCAAACTGGGGTGGTTAGAGGCTCCCTCCACCATTAATTGGTCCAAACTGGGCTGGTTAGAGGCTCCCTCCACCATTAATTGGTCCAAACTGGGCTGGTTAGAGGCTCCCTCCACCATGAATTTGCCCAAACTGGGGTGGTTAGAGGCTCCCTCCACCATTAATTGGTCCAAACTGGGCTGGTTAGAGGCTCCCTCCACAATTAATTGGTCCAAACTGGGCTAATTAGAGGCTCCCTCCACCATGAATTGGTCCAAACTGGGTTTTTTAGAGGCTCCCTCCACCATGAATTTGCCCAAACTGGGCTGTTTAGAGGCTCCCTCCACCATGAATTGGTCCAAACTGGGCTGGTTAGAGGCTCCCTCCACCATGAATTTCCCAAAACTTGGCTGTTTAGAGGCTCCCTCCACCATTAATTGGTCCAAACTGGGCTGGTTAGAGGCTCCCTCCACCATTAATTGGTCCAAACTGGGCTGGTTAGAGGCTCCCTCCACCATTAATTGGTCCAAACTGGGCTGGTTAGAGGCTCCCTCCACCATTAATTGGTCCAAACTGGGCTGTTTAGAGGCTCCCTCCACCATTAATTGGTCCAAACTGGGCTGGTTAGAGGCTCCCTCCACCATGAATTTGCCCAAACTGGGCTGTTTAGAGGCTCCCTCCACCATGAATTGGTCCAAACTGGGCTGGTTAGAGGCTCCCTCCACCATGAATTTCCCAAAACTTGGCTGTTTAGAGGCTCCCTCCACCATTAATTGGTCCAAACTGGGCTGGTTAGAGGCTCCCTCCACCATGAATTGGTCCAAACTGGGGTTTTTAGAGGCTCCCTCCACCATGAATTGGTCCAAACTGGGGTTTTTAGAGTCTCCCTCCACCATGAATTGGTCCAAACTGGGGTTTTTAGAGTCTCCCTCCACCATGAATTGGTCCAAACTGGGGTTTTTAGAGGCTCCCTCCACCATGAATTTGCCCAAACTCTGCTGGTTAGAGGCTCAATCCACCCTGATTTTCAAAACAAATGTTGGTGCCAACCTCAACTTACTACAAGGGCCAAATTCACTGCTGGTGACAAGCTCTCCTCACTGCAAGTGCCAAATACACATGTTTCAAGGTGTTTTCCTACTGTCAGAGAGGTGGTATTGAGTGTGTAAAGTGTGTAGTTGTTAGGCTGTGATGTTGGGGTAATAGAGGGTCTTTGGTGTGTTAGATGCCCCCAGACATGCTTCCCCTGCTGTCCCAGTGTCATTCCAGAGGTGTTGGCATCATTTCCTGGGGTGTCATAGTGGACTTGGTGACCCTCCAGACACGGATTTGGGTTTCCCCCTTAACGAGTATCTGTTCCCCATAGACTATAATGGGGTTCGAAACCCGTTCGAACACACGAACATTGAGCGGCTGTTCGAATCGAATTTCGAACCTCGAACATTTTAGTGTTCGCTCATCTCTAGTAAAGAGTCATACTTACTCATATAGTGTGCAGTTGTTCTTATTCTTCAACTGTACACTGGTTTTGTATTTCTGTTTAATATGTATAATGTCACTCCCTCTATGCTATATTTACGGTCTGTTGTAGGAGAGTGTTTTTATTTTCCCTGCATTCTTTTTCCTTTCCTGTATTTAAAAAAAAATTCTCAATAAAAACTAAATTTAAAATAAATAAAATAAACGGAACCCATTGAAGTCAATAGGATTCTGTTTTGCAGCGCTGATTCTGGCACGAGTTTACATGTCAGAATTAATGCCACGTTACATCGTGTGAATAACCCCTTACAGATACCAGCTAGTGACAGGCTCCTACAGCTTCAAGACCCTATTTAGCAAAAGATGGTTGGACCATTGTACCAAACAAGTCCTCTTTCCTCTTGTGTCTCCCTATTTCCTCATATACTCATACACACAAATATAGTATATATACAAGGGCGTAACTAGAAAAGACTGGGCCCCATAGCAATCTTTTTTTCTTGGGCAACCCACATGGTATAGCACCCCATACACTGGCTCAAACATGGTATTACGCCCTATTTACACACACTGTAATGTCCCACAGTGCCCTGCAGACAGTATAATGTCCCATTTTGGCCCCTACAGTGTTCCTTGCAAATATTGCAAAAATGTAATCAACATTCATTTGTCTACGATTTTACTGTTGAAGAGATCTAGACAAGGTAACTGTGTAGGTCTCTCATGTACAAAAATCATAGACAAGTGAATGCAACGTCATAATGAGATATTCATACATATTTCTGCATGTATATTGTTTATTAAATATGATTGTTTTTTCAAATAAAATTAAAAAAATAGTAGGTTTTGCAAATATTAAAATTAAGTATAGATGCAGGAATACTTAGGGCTAGTTCACACGTGGGCAAAGGGGAGGTTTTTGACAGCGGAATTCGCTTCAAAAACCTCTCCTTTAACATGGTGGTCTATGTAGACCACTAGCTTTTTTTTTCCTCCTAGCGTTTTCCGCCTGAAGAAGCGACATGACCTTTCTTCAGGTGGAAAACGCCTGAAGAATTGCATAGAAGTGAATGGGAGGCGAAAACCGCGCGGTAAAAAACCGCGCGGTTTTTTGCACACAAAACCGCGCGGTTTTTTGCAAAAAACCGCGCGGTTTTCGCCTGCAGTTTCTATAGCACATATAGGAAAAAAAAAACCTAGCGAAAACCGCTAGCGAAAACCGCGTCAAAAACCTCGTCAAAAACTGCGTGGAATGCAAAAAACAGCGTCAAAAAAACTCCTCGAGGTTTTTTACCTCGCACAAATAAGCTAGGCGATTTTCACGTGTGAACTGACCCTTAAGCTTGCAACTGACGTTAAAGGTACTCATTCTCTTGCAAACCCATGCAATCAATTAAAATAGGAACAACTAACCAACTAATTAAACAGGAACAATAACAACAGGCTAAACCAGAACCAGTAACAATAGTCAAACATTATCTGCCTCTGTACATAACATCCCTCTGCCAGAGAACTGCTCCTACCTATGGCAGGAAATAGTCACATAGAGTTCCAAGATGGATATTTCAGTTGCTCCACGTCATACGTGCATAGTAATGTCCAGAAGGATGTCAGATGTCAGCACCAACTGCTCCAGGTCAGGATCAATGGTAGCGTCATGAATCCTTACAAAGTTGTGCAGGAGGATACAAGCTTGGATAACCTGTGTCAAGTTGTTAGAAGCCATTTTAAGAGGGGTCTGGAATTCAACATACCACCTCACTTTTGCAAGACAGTAAGCCCATATCAGTGTCCTTTTCCTTAATTATTGTTCATATTAAGGAATCCATTATTATTTACACTGACCAAGTGAGGCTCATATAGGAATGAGAGGCCCACTATGATTTAAACAAAATGTCCTTGGTTAGAGCATGTTTAAAGGGTCTCTATCAGCAAAATTATGCTAATAGAGCCCCACATACGCGTGAATAGCCTTTAAAAAGGCTATTGAGGCACCGTAAATGTTATATTAAACCCCGGTCCCGTTTTTAAATAAAAGCATTAAAACATATATGCAAATCTTACCGAACGTGCACCATGGGTGGGGATAAACGATGTGACGTCAGCTTCAGGCACGCCTGCCTCTTCTGTCTTCTTGTAGTAACGCCCTCTGGTTTTGTGTCTTCCGGCTTCTTCTCTTCAAATCCTGCGCCTGCGTAGTAGCGCTTCCCTCCGGAACGCTACTGCGCAGGCTCACTCACCATTTTACTTAATGGCAGTTCGCGAGTGAGCCTGCACATCATGCATAGTGCATAGTGCACATCGCCCATAGTGCACGTTCGGTAAGATTTGCATATATGTTTTAATGCTTTTATTTAAAAATGGGACCGGGATTTAATATAACATTTACGGTGCCTGAATAGCCTTTTTAAAGGCTATTCACGCATATGTGGAGCTCTATTAGCATAATTTTGCTGATAGAGCCCCTTTAACACCACTCTGTTTTCTATCCATAGATGCCAAAAAGAGGCTTTATGGAGGCTGCACATAGACAGATTGGTTTAAGCCCCAGTGCTTTGGGCAAGGCTCTTACATTATAGAATTATTCCACTGTAAATATTTGAGTGCCCAAAGAACTCCATGCACCATCAAAAATGGCACAAGACAAGAATGTTCCTCATTCCTCCCCCTTTACATAATAGTCATGGAACACCTAGGGATAGCTATTCATAAAAATCAGGATATCCATGATACACATGTAGGCTCATCTATTGAAAGGCAGCTTTGAATGCAGATAACCTACTACTCTACATCTTCTAGCCCAGGGGTGGGCAATTAATTTTCCCATGGGGCCGCATAAGAAATTGAAACTATGCTAGAGGGCCGTGCCACAGCAAATTTAGCTCCACCCACTCCTACGTTGACTCTGCCCATTCCCAATCATCTTTCCATGTGCTCCCACACAGTACAATCCTCCTACAGTCACCCGTACATTATACGTCTCCACATTATAATGTTCCCTTCTAACTGCTCCACAGTATTAAGTCCCTCTCCTGGTGCCCCAGTATAAACTGGTGGAAACTAGAGGGGACATGAAACTGGAGCAGCTGGAGGGGGACATTAATAGTGGGGGTAGTTGGAGGTGGGCAATAAATTGACAGCTGGAGCGGGACATGAAACTGGGGGCAACTAGAGGGGGACATTAAAATCGGGAAACAGACATTAAACCGTAGGGGTAGCTGGAGGGTGACATTAAACTGGGGGAAACTAGAGGCAGACAGGTCCCTCTATAGCTTCCTCCACGGTCTATTGTCCCCCCAGTCTAAGTGCCCTCTTCATCTACCCCCAGTTTCATGTCCCCCCTCCATTTCTCCCTCAGTTTCATATCCCACTTTATTTTCCCCATTTCATGTCCCCCCCCTCCATCTCTGCCCCAGATTCATGTCCCCCCCTCCATCTCTCCCCCAGTCTCATGTTCCCCCCTCCATCTCCCCCCTCCATCTGCCATCTCTGCCCTAGTATAACATTCCCCTTCCATCTCTGCCCCTAGGTTACTGAGACACACACATGCAGATAGACAGACACATATAGACACACACACACATATATAGACAGACATAGACAGACACACATATAGACAAACACACATATAGACACACACACACACACACACACACACTCACTCTCTCTCTCTCTCTCTCTCTCTCCCCTGCAGCTCACCTTACATCTCTCAGTACTTCATGACACGCTCCACATCTCCATCTTCGGCCGGCACTAAGACACACACCCTAGACACGCCCCCTTGACACGCCTCCCTAGTCAAAGCTGTGCGGGCTGGACTGAATCAGTCAGAGGGCCGGATATGGCCCGGGGGCCGGACTTTGCCCAGGTCTGTTCTAGCCTCTCTCCTGACCTCCTCCTCTCTACTAGGAATGTGTGCTGTAAGGCCACCTTAGCTACTTTACGGTTCATTACAAAAAATCTGAGGTGCTAAATATCTCCCTCCCCCACATAGACTTTTAGATTAATTTTCTGTTTAAATAGCTCCATTAAATACCTGGGAGTTTATATTCTATTGGATCAGTCCAAACTTTACGCTTTTAAATACCAGCGTTCATGGAAAATACTGCAAGGACTTAGACTCATATAATTAAAAACAATTACAATACAATTACAATATTATGGTTTGGTAGAATATATATACTCTTTTTGTAATTATGTATTTGCTGTATACCAGTCTCCTATGAAACCAGGCATATTCCATAATTCATAAGTCTAGCCCCTCAGCCATATTACATCTCTATATACTTTTCTATGGGTTTGTCCAGGGTGACTTGGACCTGCGTACAGGCTCCTTCATCCTATGACAAATCCTAGCAATTTATTGCTGTAACAGGGGACATGGGCTGGACCCTTTGTGGCATGTTTGTAAAGTGGTATGTGGTAGCATATTATTGTTTCTATCTCTATAAATAATTATGTTGTATTTTTGTATTTGCTGTGAATTCTGTTTTTTTTTTTGTTAACTCAATAAAATTAATAAACTGAAAGAATGGTATCTAAACGTCCTCCACGAGCAATTTATAGATGAGCAATTTAGTGAGAAACAATGCTTTGACTCAGTGAGCAAAACATTGAAATTTTGTGTCTATGACGAGAAAAATCCCCAGATTTTAATCCCATGGAGAATCTGTGGTCAATCATCAAAAAGCTGGTGGATAAACAAAGCTGGTGGTTAGGTAAGAATTAGATGTCATCAGTTAGAATTTGGCCCAGAAGCTGATATCTAGAAAGCCAGGTCAAACCGTATAAAATAAGGGTCAACACTGTAAAAAAACTGAGTCTTTGCATAAACTTGATATATTTGTCAATACAAGTTTAAAAATGTATAAAATGTTTTTAATTGTTCTTGAGTATACCATCAAACCATCTGACTAGAAGATCTAAAAACACTGAAACAGAAAACTTTATGAAAACCAAAATTTGTGTCAATCTCAAAATTTTTTTGCCACACATTTGCTGCCAGCACAGCCCTTAAACCACAGGGCAATGTCCTGCTAAGAATGATATTCTGCTCCATTGAAAACAAGTGATAAGTCAATGAATGAGCAAACACTTGTTCATCCAATGACCAGCGGCTCTGCCAGACAGGCTGAGTATCGTGAACTAGCAACCATTCTCCAAAGTTGCTTGTAAAATCATTCAGTCTAATATGGTTCTAAGAGTAACAATAGCTTGGCCAGAAAGCAATAGATTAAGCAAACTTAGAGATGGGTTGGCAAGTACTGAAGTGTGTGATGAGTAGACATTGCCTGGCAGAAAATTATATCAACACAATTTCTGTTTAGAACTTCATGAAATGGCTTTCTATGGTCAAACAGCTGCACACAAGCCCAAGATCAACCTGCACAATACCAAGTATGAGCTGGAATGGGGTAAAGTACTTCACCGTTGGTCACTTGATTAGATTTACTGTGTTCTCTCAACTAATAAATAAACAGAAATAAATAAACATAATTATTAGAGATGAGCGAGTAGTGTTCAATTGAGTAGGTGTTTGATCGAATACTACGGTATTCGAAATACTCATACTCGATCGAACACTACTAGCTGTTCGAAGTTTAAGATTCGATGCAGAACCAGCGTTGATTGGCAGAATGCTATACATTCAGCCATACAATGCTGGTTCTTCTCTTACCTTTAGAAGTCTTCTCCGTGCAGGGTCCCCGCGGCGTCTTCCAGCTGGAATTCACTCTGCCTAGGCATGCCCTTGCATGCGCAGTCGGCTCTGCTCAGGCGTCGGGCCGGGCAGAGCTGACTGCTCATGTCCGCGCATGACCACGCATGCGCAGTCGGCTCTGCCTAGGCCCCAATGCCTAGGCAGAGTGAATTCCAGCCGGAAGAAGACGTGGGGACGCTGCGCCGGGAGAAGACTTCAAGGAGAATCCAGCCTGACCATCACTCGTGGACTTGGTAAGTATAATTTTAGCGAATTTTGTGCACCCCTGCAACGAGCATTTCCCCCCCATAGACTATAATGGGGTTCGAAATCCGTTCGAACAGCCAAACAGTGTGCGGCTGTTCGAATTGGATTTCAAACCTCAGACATTTTAGTGTTCACTCTAATAATCTCTAATAATTATGTTTCACTGACACTGTGATGGGTGCATTTGGGTTTAGTGCATGGCCAGAGAATAATAACTACGTAACACAAAGTTCCCATTGTACTATATGGTGGAAGATCCATAGTCCTAACCTAATGACTTTTTACAGCATATATGAAAACATTTAAGCTATGAATAAAAATTGAGACTCAAGAAGTCACGAATTGAGGCAAATTATAGCATAAGCAGTTAACAAATTAGTACAATAATGTTGAAGGCATAAAATCATGTTCAGAATCTCCATACTACTTTTCTTGGCCAATCATGTTGACATACTACAAAGGGATGTTCAGACATTTATCTTAAGTAAAGGTTAACCCAACAATTTTGTCTATGGGAGTTGTGGTAGAAAGTGACACTTTAACCCCTAATAGAGACCAGTGAATCACAGGAACAGAGGTTTAAGTAATGTACACATTCCCAGCTATTCTACAGTCATAGAAGAGACCCTGGTGACACTAAAAGCTTGCTATGTTATAACATTATGTGCAAAGAAGTCCCATGTTGATTCATTAAAAAGGAATTACAACCTATAATAAATCTCCAGTACAAGAACCTGCTACTTATAAAACATAGAAATTCACATTATCTGTCGCTTTTGATGAGAAGTTATATGAACAACAAAAGATCTTTTTATTGGTTTTAGGTTTAATATCTCAATGTATACATAACCTTCATTTGAAATAAGAAATACAATGGAACATTAAAGTTTGTGTACTTTAAAAATGTTGTACAAAATAGCAAAATAATTTGTTTTACATAGTTACAGTTTATTCTATAAGAAGAACTCAACAATTTGCACAGTGACATAGGCAAGTCATATAATCTCAGTCTGTCCTTGCAAATTGCAGACAATGGCAGAGGTCATATGGAGTTTTTTGGTCTGGATTTTGACCCGGAATCTGCCTCAGAATCCGGCTCCAAAAATCACCTCCCACTAAATTCAATGGGAGCCGTTCATTTCTTTTTTCCACTAGCGTTTTTTCCCCACTCACGGAAAAAAGAAGTGAGCTGTCCTAGCTTGCAACGTCCGCGGCGGGACACTGCCTTTCGATTAGGCCCATTCATTTGGGCTTAATTCGAAGTGGAATGCTGGGACTGGATGCCGGTGCACTGCACGACATCCAGTTGTGGCTAGCCATGGGAGGTGTGTTTTGGAGCCAGATTCTGAGGTGGCATTAGCAGAGATTCTACAACTGTATCTATCCTTATCTTCTCTATTTTGGATAGGGACTACAATTTCTCATAAATTCAATAAAATATTGTAACTAAAGATGAGCGAGTAGTACTCGATCAAGTAGGTATTCGATCAAATACTACGGTGTTCGAAATACTCGTACTCGATCGAGTACCACTCGCTATTCGAATGTAAAAATTCGATACAGAAACAGCATTGATTGGCCGAATGCTATACAGTCGGGCAATCAACGCTGGTTCTTCTCCTACCTTTAGAAGTCTTCTCCATGAAGCTTCCCCGCGGCGTCTTCCGGCTCTTCATTCACTCTGCAAGGCATCGGGCCTAGACAGAGCCGACTGCGCATGTCTGCTTGTAGTGCGGGCATGCGCATTCGGCTCTGCCCAGGCCCGATGCCTGGCAGAGTGAATGAAGAGCCGAAAGATGCCACGGGGACGCTGCAAGGGAAGACTGCTTCGGAGGATCCAGCCCGACCCTCACTTGTGGACTTGGTAAGTATAATTTGATCGAACGTTGCCTACCCCTGAAACAAGCATTTTCCCCCCATAGACTACAATAGGGTTCGATATTCGATTCGAGTAGTCGAATATTGTCGAAACGAATATAGTCGAAACGAATATCGAACCTCGAAAATTTTACTGTTCGCTCATCTCTAATCATAACTTGTTATAAAAACCCTTGCCATATTTCAAATTCCAGTACAGGCTCTGGATGGCCACAAATACACATATAGGATCTTGTGGTAGGATAACCTGCGACAGAATATTGCAAAAACATATTGTTTTGAAGAACTGGTCATCTTGTGACCTGTCTATATACAAGGAAATGTAAAGAAGTATATATCTGTATATGGCATAGTCGGGAAAAAGGAAAAATGGAAATGTTATACTCAGCCCTCCTGCAGTAGCCCTTCAATGCTTCTTTGCAGTCCGATATCCACCATGTGTCTGCGAACTTGCCCGGATGAAAAAACTCCCTCGGTACGGAGTCGAATAATAAAGGTGTGTATGGAAGAATCATCCAGCAACGAAACCAGGATATGAAATCAGTTCCTTTCTTTATTTCATGTTCGTAGAGAATATATCAAAAAATAAAACATGCAGTCTACAAGGAATAGAAAGCTTGCGTCAGTCTGACGCAAGCTTTCTATTCCTTGTAGACTGCATGTTTTATTTTTTGATATATTCTCTACGAACATGAAATAAAGAAAGGAACTGATTTCATATCCTGGTTTCGTTGCTGGATGATTCTTCCATACACACCTATATCTGTATATGAACTATATACACTTTACTGTTGAAATAAGTTTATATATAAAATAGTGTTTCACAACCAGAAAAAAACAAGCCATTATCTACACTCATTAAGCCTAATTATTTAACAATAATTATACACTCCTCAAGATTGAAATTGCGACACCAAGAAGGAAAAAGTCTTGGAATAATGGAAATCACAGAAATGATAGACATGTTAATGATATGCAAATGGAAATGGAAAAAAAATAGTCAAAGCATCTCAATTTATTCAGTATTAAGTATGAGCACCATGAGCAGAAATACATATATTTACATGCTTTGGCATGCTATCATTGAGGTTGTGCAGGCAATACTATGCCACCCTTAATGGTCATTATTTTGCATTTGCTGACCAATAAAATATCAGATATGCTCCATGGGAGACAAGTCTGGAGACATTGAAAGTCAAGGAAGTGCGTTTAGACTAGGCATGCTACTTACAGTAGCTTAAAGAGGACCTTTCATGGATTTGGGCACAGGCAGTTCTATATACTGCTAGAAAGCCAACAGTGCGCTATACAGTGTACAGAATTCGGCCAATCAACGCTGGTTCTGCCGGAGGCTCGTCTGTGAGAAGGCAGAGTCTAAGATCGGACCACAGCAGTCTCCCTCCAGACTAGGCCCATTCATTTGGGCCCAATCTGGAGCGGAATGCCGCGACTGAATGCTGGTGCACTGCATCGGCATCCAGTCGCAGCTAGTCGCAGGAGGCGTTTTTTGGAGGCGGTTTCTGAGGCAGCCTCAGCATCAAAATCCGGTCCAAAAAACTCTGTGTGAATTCAGCCTGACATATACTCTTCAAAGGCCATAGGTTTTGAACAGGTGGACCAATTTAAAAAAAATCACTGCCACATTGGTCAGAGTCACAGCTGCATTGAAATGGTGTATGGCATGTAATGCCTTGTACTTGGCAAAAGATTATTTTCAAATCATTACAAGCCACAGTCTTTAACAGGAACACTTAGCAACAGTTGAAAAAACTGCAATCGTTCCAATGCTTCTGTGACAGTGTTCAACTTCACAGCACAGCAAAATCTGCAGTGGTCTATTGACCATTGCAAAGTCTATAGATCAGCTTGTTATCACAGTCTACCTGCTTGCAGTTCAGTACTTATCCAGACTTTAGTCTCTGGCACAGGGTCACAGTGAAGTCCCTCTTGTTGGTCACCTTTTAACCTGTTACTATCTCAATGTATAATACATAATTTTTTATATAATGTTACAGTGTCAGCATACAATATATAATGCTCTATGTGACATTTCAGTGTCAGAAGATGATTCACAATATTTATGTGACGTTACAACATCAGCGGGTGCTGTATAATGTTTTATGTGACGTTACGGCTTCAGCGCATGATGCATAATATTTATGTAATGTTATGGTGTCATCCATCATGTGATGCTTAAAGGGGCTCTATCAGCAAAATCATGCTGATAGAGCCCCACATATGCGTGAATAGCCTTTAAAAAGGCTATTCAGGCTCCGCTAAAGTTACAGTCCTATGAAAAAGTTTGGGCACCCCTATTAATCTTAATAATTTTTTGTTCTAAATATTTTGGTGTTTGCAACAGCCATTTCAGTTTGATATGTTTGATTGAAATGAGGTTTATTGTACTAACAGAAAATGTGCAATATGCATTAAACCAAAATTTGACCGGTGCAAAAGTATGGGCACCCTTATCATTTTATTGATTTGAATTCCCCTAACTACTTTTTACTGACTTACTGAAGCACAAAATTGGTTTTGTAACCTCAGTGAGCTTTGAACTTCATAGCCAGATGTATCCAATCATAAGAAAAGGTATTTAAGGTGGCCAATTGCAAGTTGATCTCCTATTTGAATCTCCTCTGAAGAGTGGCATCATGGGCTACTCAAAACAACTCTCAAATGATCTGAAAACAAAGATTGTTCAACATAGTTGTTCAGGGGAAGGATACAAAAAGTTGTCTCAGAGATTTAACCTGTCAGTTTCCACTGTGAGGAACATAGTAAGGAAATGGAAGACCACAGGGACAGCTCTTGTTAAGCCCAGAAGTGGCAGGCCAAGAAAAATATCAGAAAGGCAGGGAAGAAGAATGGTGAGAAGAGTTAAGGACAATCCACAGACCACTTCCAAAGAGCTGCAGCATCATCTTGCTGCAGATGGTGTCACTGTGCATCGGTCAACTATACAGCGCACTTTGCACAAGGAGAAGCTGTATGGGAGAGTGATGAGAAAGAAGCCGTTTCTGCATGTACGCCACAAATAGAGTTGCCTGAGGTATGAAAAAGCACATTTGGACAAGGCAGCTTCATTTTGGAAACAAAAATTGAGTTGTTTGGTTATAAAAAAAGGCGTTATGCATGGCGTCCAAAAAGAAACAGCACTCCAAGAAAAACACATGCTACCCACTGTAAAATTTGGTGGAGGTTCCATCATGCTTTGGGGCTGTGTGGCCAATGCCGGCATCGGGAATCTTGTTAAAGTTGAGAGTCGCATGGATTCCACTCAGTATCAGCAGATTCTTGAGAATAATGTTCAAGAATCAGTGACGAAGTTGAAGTTACGCCGGGGATGGATATTTCAGCAAGACAATGATCCAAAACACCGCTCCAAATCCTCAGGCATTCATGCAGAGGAACAATTACAATGTTCTGGAATGGCCATCCCAGTCCCCAGACCTGAATATCATTGAACATCTGTGGGATGATTTGAAGCGGGCTGTCCATGCTCGGCGACCATCTAACTTAACTGAACTTGAATTGTTTGTCCAAAATACCTTTATCCAGGATCCAGGAACTGATTAAAAGCTACAGGAAGCGACTAGAGGCTGTTATCTTTGCAAAAGGAGGATCTACTAAATATTAATGTCACTTTTCTGTTGAGGTGCCCATACTTTTGCACCGGTCAAATTTTGGTTTAATGCATATTGCACATTTTCTGTTAGTACAATAAACCTCATTTCAATCCTGAAATATTACTGTGTCCATCAGTTATTAGATATATCAAACTGAAATGGCTGTTATAAACACCAAAATATTTAGAACTAAAAATGATTAAGATTAATAGGGGTGCCCAAACTTTTTCATAGGACTGTATATTAAACTACCCCCCCAGTTTTAAAATAATACCCTAAAAAAGAATGTGATCTGCTTACCGAACGTGCACGCTGGGCGGGCATTCAGGGTGCGCCGTCTTCTTCATCCACGCCTCCTCTTCCTGCGATGTCCTCGGGTCCCGTCCTCCTCCGGCGCTCGCAAACTGACATTGGTAAAAAAAAAAATGGCCTGGGCGCATGCGCAGTAGCATGCGGCTTCTACTACGGCTACTGCGCAAGCGCCCAGGCCATTTTTTTTTATCAATGTCAGTTCATGAGCACCGGAGGAAGACAGGACCCGAGGACATCAGAGGAAGAGGAGGCGTGGCTGAAGAAGACGGCGCACCCTGAATGCCCGCCCAGCGTGCACGTTCGGTAAGCAGATCACATTCTTTTTTAGGGTATTATTTTAAAACGAGGGGGGGGGTAGTTTAATATAACATTTACGGTGCCTGAATAGCCTTTTTAAAGCCTATTCACACATATGTGGGGCTCTATCAGCATGAATTTGCTGATAGAGCCCCTTTAATGCAGTGTGTGACGTCATGGTCTCAGTGTATGATGCATAATGTTTTTTTTGCTTTTCATTCTGAGTGTTATATGTACCGACTTGCTTGATCTACATTCGTTTTTTTTTTTGTTTTGTTTTTTTGGGGGGGGGTTCAATATTTTTTATTATTTTTGGGTGGTTTACATTTTGGAGAATCAATTATGACTTTTCCATAGAGTTATGGTTTTGATATACAACAGTCATCCCAGAGTCAATTAATATTGAATGCTGAAGGACTACTGTAGATGGTACTATTTCATTTGTGGTACCATAATAATGATTTATTAGCCCCTGGCAACCACACAATTAGTCACTAAAGTCATGTACTCCTTAATTTAGTGAAAATGAAAGTATAACTTGAGGTTAGCTGATCTACCTTTCTATATTTCATAATTAATTATCAACAAAACAGACAAATACATGCAGAACCAAAATGGTCAGTCTGTATGAAATGGGTGGATATCATATCTATCAAACTTGAATATACAGAAACTTTGGCAGCCCTCCAGAAATAGTGAAAGAAATTCTTCTTCTATCCGCCATATGTTATAAGCAGCATTTCTGCTAACCTTCCCGAGTCTGAGCACAACATATGTATGCATAGAACTAATTGGCAATAAAATGAATTATAATAAATAAGTGTAAAATGAATACGCAAATAAATCATACATAAATCGCCAATTGCTAAACCAAGTAAGTAAAAGTAGCGAATACAATATTTCACGACAATAACTAATTTCAATCCTTAATTTATTTTAGATAAGTGTTAATAAGTTGTGAATGTCTAATTCATATACCTACGATGGAACAGAAAACCAGACTGAATAATGCATATGTGAATACAGTCTTAGGCAGAGTTCACACTGCCGTTGGATTCTGTTATGAAGATGTCCGTCCTTAAAAAAAAAAAAAAATTGGATTTATGACGGATTGGGTGTAAGTGACATTAACGGATACTAACAAACATATAATAAAATCCCATTGAAATGAATGGAAATTTTAACACATTTCTGATGGTTCAGCTAGTGTCCATTGCTAAATTCTTGTAGCTGACAATAGCAATGAACGCTACTGATGGTCACAAACAGTAGTGTAAACACTCCCTTATCACTCTGAAATGTATTCTTTGTCATGAGATGGACTTCCGGTCACATATATCAGATTAAAAAGCCTATATACAAAAATATTTGGATTGTGACACTGTTTTGGAGTTTTTGCTGTTAACCATAAAATTCCAAGATACAATCAATATAGGCTTAAAGTGCAGACTCTCAGCTTTAAAGGTGGATTCCCACCTCAAGGATCCTATCTGTACAGCAGCTTATATAAATTCAAGAGTTTTCCTAAATACATTGCTGTAGAAATGTGACTGTGTTTGCCTACTATGTGAAATTATTCCTTACATTGTTTATGGATTTTTTTCCTTAGTCTCCATCCTAAGTCTGATAACACAGGTCAGAGGATGACTTACTGCTCTCTGGTGGGGCTGAGCTCTCTCATTATTTATCTTCTGCTGTGTGGTTGGACAATCAAGTCAACTAATTGCCATTCGCTAATAAAGTCTTGGACAGTGTCTTTTTATCTCTCTATGCAAACAAAGATTACACAGAGTTTCCTGCAGGTCAGCTCTCTCCACTGCAGCATATAAGGTTAGTTTTCTCTCCTAACATCTGAAGTGGGATATTTAAAGTCTCTTCTGAACTCTCTATGTGCCTGCTATTAGTTAATTGTTTACTAGTTATGGTCTGAACCAATCTGTGGTATGCTTTGTACCTGATCTTGGCTTGTTTACTGGACATTCACTTGCTTACTGACTTTCACTTTGACTGTTAACTCTCAGACTGACCTTGGTTTGGATCCTTTGAATCTGCTCTCCTGATTTGACCTGTCATGTGAGTTTTGATGTTGGCCCTGGTTTGATTTCAGTTATATTTCCTACATTAAGCTTCTGAAGAAATAACCTTGGTTCAAATCAAGCTTAAGAACAACCTTCTTCATAGCAGGCTTTGGTGAAGACATTTGGATTGCTTTAGATTCTATCCCAAAGCACTGTGTAAGACTTAGAAAGTTTGTTCCATTGCTCTGATATTTGACATTTTCTTCATTTTTGGAAATTTCTTCTGTGACTATTTCATAACAACTTGTCTATGTATGTAGCACAACCCTGGGGCGTTTCTGAAAGAAAGAGAAGCTTAGGGTGTGGATTCTCCTCTATTTACTGTGTGAAGTGAATGCCTACTAGTCTCCACCCCAACTCAGGAAGAAACTGCAAGCTATGGATAAAGCCTTAAGTGACTAAAATGTAGTCTCATAATGGCTATGAATAATGTCACTTCTAACTTATACACTCAGCAGGTTACCCTGAAAGTCACCTGAAGTAGGCTTTAAATCTTCTGAAGCTGTAAACATAGGATTGAGTGGCACTGAGTTTAGTGGATAATCTCATATTATGCGCATTTTCAACATGTTGTGAGACTATACCAGTCCTTTTTTGGATTGAAAAGAGAATTGGATTGTGGAAACCTTCCATACTGATTTTTAAGAGTATGTTTTCATATTTCTCTAGCTTCTCTATAGACAGTATATGCCAGTAACGTTCATAAGACACCCGTCACCCAAGGAAATTACAGTTGATAATGATAATTTCCGATTGTCTTTTAATTATTTTAAGGAACTATAACTTACTTTCACATAAACCAAAGCAAAACATAACAAGTGATGAATCATTCTCTTTACCTGATTTCAACTTGCAGGGTTATTTTTGTATTTTAGCTATAGCTGTTGCACAGGTTTTGATATAATCTAAAATGTTTTCTTCAACCTTTTGTTATATTGTATTTTTACATGCCGTGTGAACTTCTGAAAATTGATATTCTCTGCAGAGCAGAAATCTATTAACATCCAACAGTCTTTGGCAACATTTTTCATGATAACATAGAGCTATGTTCAATATGGATTTTTCTTTTCCATACATAACAGAATAATAGCAAAAGCCTGTTATACACTGCAGGAACTACTAATATAATTGAGATCCATACCAACAGAAGTCTCAGTTTATCATGTTTTCCCCACTTTGATGCTTGGATTAAATAATCAACTTTGGTGTAATATTTTCAGTATAGTATAAGGTGCAGTCTATTCAATGGGCAGTGATGAATGGATAGTATGTTTATAGCCTTTACCTTTTTAACTTGGCAGCATTTTGACTATACAGTAGTTTATTATATGAAAAAAAAATAGTTAATAGTAGCTATACAATATTCAATATACAGAAAAGCATGAAAAATACTTGATTAATACACAATATTATGTATTTTTAATTAGATACAAATTGAATCATTTCACTATATGTACTCTCAGTTTCAATTATGCCTATTGTGGGGAAGGTAGCTTGATAGAAGCAGGGGTGCTGACCCAAACAGTCAAGACAGGGGCACAAATCCTGCAGCAAAACAGTTTATTTAAGAAAAACAGCAAAATAAATAAACCTTTATGTCAGGCACAAAAATGAGCAAAATAAAATACAGCCTTCAGGTAAAATAATGTCAAACCAAAATCCTGCTTGTCTGAGAGATAACTAAACAGAAAATACTAACTGTACATGTGACTTACTACCAGTCACACAAAATCAACCAAAAAAACACTGCACTGTACACAAGGCTCTCAGCGTCAGGATGGACCCAGACACTTCCTCTACTCCCAGGATCTGCCCTGAAGTGCAGGCTCAGCAAGCTTTTATGGCCCAGTAACAAGTCTGTCACCCAAATCCGCCTCAAAATCCGCTACAGAAAAGGCTCCCATTCATTCATTTTTTTCTCGCTAGTGGTTTTTATTAGCTAGCGGGAAAAAGAAGTGACGTCCTATCTTCCTGCGGATTCCGCGGCTGACTCAGACACAGCACAAGAAAAGGAGAGGAAAGGGGGGAAGAAAACAAAGAAGCCGAAAGAATAAAGGAAGAAATGAGAAAGAGAAAGTAAGGAAGTGTAAGTAAGGAGGGGAATAGGACAGTGCACCAGAGCAAAGTCAGGTGGTCCTGTCGAAGAAACTCCTCAATTGGTCAGTAAACCTTTATTTTGTTCCCACAGCCAGATTGTAACAGTTCGATGATCATGACTTCTGTTAGACCAGCTTAGAAGTTCCCCATCCACATATTGCAGAAAAATACAGTCCAAAATGTTGCAAAAATTTTGGGGGGAGTCACCATATTCTGACAACCATAATTTTATGTTTAGCAGAGATGCATATGACACCTTTTCTATGAGGCCAGATGTACTTTTTATTTATTCCAATGTGTAACACAGAAATCCACAGCTTAGATGGGAGAATCTGTCCACGGGACAACTATAAGTCGTATATTCCATAAATCTGGCCTTTATGGAAAAGAGATAAGAAGAAAACTATTGTTAAAAGCAAGATATAAGTGTCATTTGCAGTTTGCCACAAGCCATATAGGGGAAAACAGCAAACATGTGGAAGAAGGTGCTCATCACCCTGAACTCAGCATCCCCGCTGTGCAACATGGTGGTGGCTGCATCATGCTGGGGAGATGCATTTCTTCAGCAGGGACAGGGAAGATGGTCAGAGTTGATGGATGGAGCTAAATACAGGGCAACCCTGGAAGAAATCCTGTTGGAGGCTTTAAAAGATTTGAGACAGGGAAGTAGATTCACCTTCCAACAAGACAATGACCCTAAACATACAGCCAGAGGTACAGTGGAATGGTTTACATCAAAGAATATTCATGTGCTTTAATGGCCCAGTCACAGTCCAAACCTACATCCCATTGAGCAACTCTGGCACAACATGAAAATTGCTGTTCACAGACGTCTCCATCCAATCTGGCTGAGTCTTAGCTATTTTACTAAGAAGAATGGGTAAAAATCTCAGTTTCTAGATGTGCAAAGCTGGTAGAGATATACACCAAAAGATTTGAAGCTGTAACTGCAGTGAAAGCCAGCTCTACAAAGTATTGATATCAGGGGGCTGAATATTTTTGCACGTTACACTTTTCAGATTTTTATTTAATTTAAATGTTGAAAAACACTTATTTTCCTTACACTTCAAATATCTGCTACTTTGTATTGGTCTATCACTAAAATCTCAATAAAATACATTTAAAGAAGACCTTTCACATCCTCAGGGCACGTGCAGTGTAATGCACCACTAGAAATCCTGAAGCTGAATTCAGTGCACTATCGGCTTTCCCATTCTGTCCCCCCAGTGGTGTATTACACCTCATGTGACCGAAGACATGAAAGGTCCTCTTTAAATTTGTGGTTGTAAGGTGACAAAATGTGTAAAAGTTCAATACTTCTGCAAGCCACTGTTCTCTGGTAATGTTAGGTCTTTTATAGCTGGTGTGAGTCTTAGGTATTGTAATGCTCATTTAAAGCTATAGCAGTAATACATTTTCTTTAAATATCTGCTGTATATGTTCTACTGTGAATATCTGCATTTTATCATTTCCATATAAATGTTTAACACATGGCGTGCCTGATTTACTTTTAATAAAATGATAATATTTTGTAATTTGTTGAGTCAGTGAAAATTTAGAAAAGACTGAGAATTATAAAGGGCTGGGAAACTGCATATTTGTGCAATGTGCTGCTGTCTGAATCCGCAACATTGTTATATGGTAAAAAAACATCTTTTGTTGTCAGAAAGCTGTAACATCATATGGTTATAAGTGCATATCAGCATTTTTTTTCTATGATACTGCTTGTATTATAAAAAAAAAAAAAAAAAAAAGAGAAGTTGCAGTCAAATAACATTGTGAATTATTTATTTCTGTTACAAGACATGAATGTAGTTGTTGGAATATGTTGTTAATATTTCATGTTAATACTAGTTTTCCACAATATATAACAATTTTTATAGTCATATCAAGTTCATTATGTCTGACAATATTTAGACATACACATTTAATCTTTGTAACTTCTATGCTGTAACTAGAGATGAGCGAACAGTGAAATATTCGATATTTGATATTCATTTCGAATAGCCCCTCAATATTCAACTATTCGAACAATTATCGAACCCCATCATAGTCTTAGGGGAAAAATGCTTCGTTTCAGGGGAAACCACTCTTTGACTCAGGAAAGTCACCAAGTCCACTATGATACCTCAGCAAATGAGGACAACACCTCTGGAATGCAACTGGGACAGCAGGGGAAGCATGCCTGGCGGCATCTAACATGCCCAAGTCACTGTATTACGCCACTAATAATGTGGGAGCTGACTTTTTCCCATAGGAAAAACCAGAACCAGGGTTGATTTGCTGCAGGCTCGTCTTTGCTAGCCGGGAGAGCTGGCAGCTTGCTGTTATGAGGGAGCTGACTCTCTTTTTCATAAGAATGAATTGACCCGTGTTGATTGGTCAATGTACAGCATACGGCCAATCAATGCTGGTTCTGCCGGAGGCTCGTCTATGAGGAGCAGGAGTCTAAGAGCTGACCATAGCAGTCTCCATTGTGGTCCGATCTTAGACTCCTCACAGACGAACCTACGGCAGAACCAGCGTTGATTGGCCGAATGCTGTACAGTGGCCAATCAACGCTGGTCAATGCATTCCTATGACAAAAAAGTCAGCTCCCTCATAACAGCAAGCTGCCAGCTCTCTCGACTAGCAAGGATGAGCCTGCTGCAGAACCAGCGTTGATTTGCCGCAGGCTCGTCTTTGCTAGTTGGGAGAGCTGGCAGCTTGTGGTTACGAGGGAGCTTACTTTTTGTCAGCGCAACTTCAAGTGCTGTGCAGTTAAAGCGCACGGACCCCATAGACTATAATGGGGTCCATGTGCTTTAACTGCACAGCGCTCCTCTTAAACACTCTCCTCCTGCTACTCGTGGACTTGGGGACTCTCCTTTAGTTGAATAGTGGTTTCCCCTGAAACGAACATTTTTTCCCATAGACTATAATGGGATTCGATATTTGATTGAGTAGTCGAATATCGAATCTCAAATATTTCACTGTTCAATCATCTCTAATCAAAATCAAAGGGAAAGAAATGGAAAAAGCCAAAAAAAGAAGACCAGACAAAGGAAAGGGGGGGAGGAGGAGAGACAGAAAAAATGCAAATAGACAATAAGAGCAAGATCAGAGACCTTGCATAATACAGTAGGCATCCCAGGATGACCAAATAGAGTGAAAGTCCTCCACAGTGTGATGCAAGGTGGCAGTCAAGAACTCCAGGCTGTGAACATCTTTCATGCGAGCGATCAGTTCAGTCCTTGTTGGGGGGGGGAGCACATCCCTCCAGTGATGGGCAATATGAGTCTTAGCTACAGTGCAAAGGTACAAGAACAGGCAAGAGGTCTTCTTCACCAAGTGCCTGGGAGGTAAATTAAGCAGGTAGGTCATGGGATCTATTGGGACCCCCTGCACAAAAAGGCCCTTCGTAAGAAATCGTACCTCTTCCCAAAAGGGGCAGAGGAGAGGGCAATCCAAGAAGAGGTGGTACACCATGACCAACGAGGACTGACAATGCAAACATGAGTAGGGAATCACAGAATTAAGTTTATGTAGCAGTGCAGGTGTATGATACCAATACATAAGAATTTTGTACTGTGTCTCATACAATACAAGTGGAGGACTTAGCAGCCCGAGACCAAATAACCTGCCACTGGTTAGGTGAGATCTGAACCCCCAAAGCCTCCTCCCACCTAGACATATACTTATGTGAGAATGAGGGGGAAACCCCTGACAGAGACAAGAGCCTATAAATATTAGAAATAAGACCCCTTGTGGAAGTACCAACAAGGCACAGCTTTTCAAATGTCATGGGAGGAGAGACCCATGTGGAAGCAAACTGTGCCCTAGCAAAATGAGATAGATACCTGTTGATAGTGCAACCATTCAGTGGTCGGCATACCCAAGGCTGAATCCATCTTCTAACTGTAAGTTTCACTTTTTGGCTTTGACTTATGTTGGTCTAGCTGTTCGATAGACTTTGCTTGTGATAGTTTAAATTGGATGTTGTTGTAAGGAAACTTTTGAATATGAAACGATCTGTCCATTTTTGCACAAACCATGATTAGATGATTGTTCATTAAAGGGGCACTACTTACTTTGTGAAGATATGTTAGGATTGTGCAGCAGGTGTGGCCATGATATGGAAGTCGCAGCCTGTTCCTCTGCACAGTCCAGCGTTGCAAGGGTTAACCTGCCTTGTAACAGCCGGGTGTGGTCGACTGACCGACATAGGTGTCAACCAATGGACACTCGGGCGTGGGCAGCTGGGCTCTTTACTTGTGACCGCCCCCTGCCTATATAAGGGGGCTGGTCTGGACGCCCGGCGCTCTAAGATCAAATTTCAAACCTGAAATGATGTGTGTGTATGTGTGCCTGGGTTCCAGACTGAATAATATTAGTTGGCCTAGCTAGTAAATACTCCCCAGACATAGCAATGCCACTGTCAGTTGGGCAGCATGCTGCCTTGTGTGTTGTTTGGTGAGAATCTCTGTTGGAGCTTAGCTAGCTTTACCTCTCAGTCAGGGTTACTGAAAGTGGGTTTGGCAGTAGCTGCCTTGGTGGTTGGGTGGAACTAAGGCACACTGGGTTTGGTCGGTCTCTGACTAGACCAGGAGTTCTGGCTAGGCAGTTTTTGTTCTTGTAGTGGCTGCTCTGATCTGCACAGGTGGCTCTGTGAATTTAACAAGAGCACACCCATTTACTTTTGTTTAGCTGGCAGTGACACTACTGCCAGCCTGTATTCACACTTGGGTGTTTAGCATTCAGGGTCCAGAGGACTCCGCAGGATATTATTTCTTTTAGTTTTTTTTTAATATATCCTGCTGACTGTAGCAAGATATTATAGTATATCATAGTATGCCTGGGGGCAAGCATGCCTGGGGGCATCTAAGAAGCCCAAGTCACAGTTTCATCCCACCATGACAGCCTATCAACTACACACTTTCTACACTCAAAAAAACCTCTATCAAAGTGGGAAAATACCTGGAAACCTTCTTTCTTCCCCAATTGGATGAACAGAAACCCAAATTTAAGCTAAAGAAACATTAACAAGCACCCCTTTAAATCACGTTGCCCATGACAACCACAGATGGAATAGGCAATAGGAAATCCAACAGTGCCCACCCTGAATTGTCATTGTGGATGTGTGTGTGTGATGTGGTAAGACCTTCCAAAATTCACTTTTCTGGCCCTTAACATGAGCCCTTCCAAATAGTCCCATAAGCTGAGCTACCAGCAGAGAATGAGGCCCTTTAGGTGACTTCAGCCTCTTACCAGCAGAGTTTTAGGCCCTTTAACTTAGTTCACCCTTGCACCAGCAGAGTGTTAGCCCCTTTAAAATTCTTAGCCCCTAAAACAGTGGTTCCAGAACCATCACTCACATTGTGTGGGATTGATGCAGTGGATTGGACTGAGGACCCAGACATTGACCTTGATTTGGATTGGGAAATTGATAACATGTTGGCATCATGTCCTGAGGGTAACTGTTGTTTAGAGGACCGCAAAGGTGGAGAATTGACTGCAACCACTACTACCGGTAATGGTCCTTTAATATCAGACTCTACATTACCTCTACAGGGTTCTAATCAGGTGTTAATTGTCCAAACAACATGCTCCAGTACATTACATGTAGATCAGAAACCACTTTCCCTTCCAACACCAGATTTAACCAAGCTTCATCATCATCATCATCATCATCATCATCATCATCATAATCATCATCATCCTGTTAAGATGGAGCCACTAAAGGAAACCTTGCCTTCCAAGGCATGTTTTGGAGCTGTGACTGAGCCAAATCTAAACACAGAGTCCTTTGGAACTGAACAAAATTCACCAGCAGTGTTTTTGGCCTTTAGGGTGAGTTGAGCCTTGCACCAGCACGTGTCCCGTAACATCAGGCGGGCCCTAAGTTCTGCGCTAAGTTGCAAAAAGTTCCACTTGACCACCGACGCGTGGACAAGTGCATGTGACCAGGGATCTCAATCACTGCACATTGGCTGAATGTAGTTGAGGCTGGGACCGGGTCGCAAACTGTGGCGGCCTGCCTTCTCTCCCCACCCATTATTCCTGGCAGGAGTGCTGAAACACCCTCCTCTTCCTCCTCCTCCCTTGACCCCAGCTACGAGCTGGAAACGCTGCAACACTGGCGTGAGGAGACGTCAGCAGGCCGTGCTGAAGCTCATCAGCTTGGGGGACAGACAGCACACTGCCTCTGAGGTCAGGGATGCCATCCTGGATGAGATGGCAATTTGTTTTTCCCCGCTGCCCCAGGCTTTTTTGTCTTGTTGGAGGGCTCTGGAGCTTTCCAGTCTCCAACACGTTCCATGCCTGGCCCACGTGTTCAATGTAGTGGTGCAACGATTTTTAAAATCATAACCCAAATTAGCGGAGCTAAGGGTGAAAGTGCGGCGCTTGGCCACCCACTTTCGCAAGTCTACACTAGCCGCTGCTAGCCTCAAAACACTCCAGCAAGGCCTACATCTGCCCGAACACTGGCTGTTGTCCATCGTCCACACACGCTGAAACCCTATATACCATATCTTGACCAGGGTGTGTGAGCTGCACAGGTCACAAACTGTGGCGGTCTGCCTTGTCTCCCCTCCCAATATTCCTGATACGAAGAAAGCAATAGACCGCGCTCAAGTTCACAGTAGAATTTATTGGTTAAAAGGTGCACAACGCTAAAACACTGCCTTTCGGGCCCTCACGCCCTTTTTCAAGTGCATATACTGGTTAAAAAGACAAAAAAAAACAAAAACAAAAAACAATATTCAAGTAAAGGATACAGAGAACAATTAAAAACAATATTCCAAATGGACAAACAAAAAAATAATAAAATAAAAAAACAAAAACTACTAATAAATTATTATTCCAAACATTAAATAGGCTAACATAAATCCAGATTCTAAGAATTAAATAAAGGCCAAAAGTTGACCCAATTATATATATATATAAAAAAAAGGGTAAAGGGTCCAACAATTTGAAAGCCCAATAACTAAAAATATATAAATAGATAGGGACGCTACATCTCAATCACGGCACACTGGCTGAATGTAGTTGAGGCTGGGACCGGGTCGCAAACTGTGGCCGTCTGCCTTGTCCCCCTCCCAATATTCCTGGCAGGAGTGCTGAAACACTACCCCACCTTCCTCCTCCTGCCGTTAAATCGACCCCAGCTACGAGCTGGAAACGCTACAACACTGGTGTGGGGAGACGTCAGCAGACCGTGCTGAAGCTCATCAGCTTGGGGGACAGACAGAACACTGCCTCCGAGGTGAGGGATACCATCCTGGATGATTTGGCAATGTGGTTTTCCCCACTGCACCTGGGCCCAGGAATGTTTGCGTATGTGATAATGGCCTGGTACCAGATCTGAAGCTTGCCAAACTCAAACACATGGCCCACGTTTTCAACTTGTTGGTGCAAAGGTTCTTTGAAACCTACACCATTGTGCCTGATATACTGGTCAAAGTGCGGCCATTTTCGTAAGTGTAAAGTAGCCTTAGCTAGGCTGAAAACATTCAGAGCACACTCCTGTCATCTTTGCACCGTTGGCTGGAGGAGGAAGACGAGGTGGATGAAATGGCATTTCATGTCACTGTCCCACACGAGGCTTAAGGGTGAAGTTCAGTTCATCCCATTGCTTCAGCAAGGATGGTGTGAAGGGGAGTGGAAAATGGAGGAACTGGAGAGTGACCCTTACAGTTGGGAGCAGCAAAGTCATGCCAAGTAACACACTGGCACACATGGCTGACTTCATGTTGGATTGCTTTTCAAGAGACAAAGGCATAGTTCACATCATGGAGAGCAAAAAATACTGGATTGAACAAAAAATTAGATTGAGCTTATATAGCTTGACTGAATTGTTGTGTATCCCAGGTAGGTTTTGGGGGGTACAGCATTAAAAAATTGGATTGAGCTTATATAGCATGACTGAATTGCTGTGTGTCACACTTAGCTTTGAAGGGTATAGCATTAACATCAGGTTTGACGATACATGGCCTGACTGAATGGCTGTGTCTCCCACCAAGCTTTGGGGGGTACAGCATGGGGAAAGCTGGATGTTGCGTATATAGACTGACTGAATTGCTGTGTATACCACTTAGCTTTGGGGGATGCAGCATTAAAAACAGGTTTGAGCTTTAATAGTGTGACCGAATTGCTGTGTTTCACACATAGCTTTTGGGGGGTAGACCCTTAAAAATTGGATTGAGTTTAAATAGCCTGACTGAATTTCTGTGTCTCCCAGGTAGGTTTTGGGGTTACACACTGTGAAAAACTGGATTGAGTGTACATAGCCTGACTGAATATCTGTGTATCCCACCTAGGTTTTGGGGGTACACACCATGGATATCTGGATTGAGCGTACATAGCCTGACTGAATTTCTGTGTCTCCCAGGTAGGTTTTGGTGGTACACACTGTGGATATCTGGATTGAGCGTACATAGCTGGACCTAATTGCTCTGTATCCCTGTTTCGGGGGACACTGCCTGCAAAGCTGGGTTGAGCGTATGTCGCTGTACTGAATTGCTCTGTATCCCTGTTAAGTGTTTGGGGAGACACCGCCGGCAAAGCTGGGTTGAGCGTATATCGCTGGACTGAATTGTTCTGTATCCCACTTTGGCGTTTGGGGGGACACATCGTGCAAAGCTGGATTGAGCATCTATCGACTCCTCTCCCTTCAGTATAGCTCTGGAAAGAGCTGTTGTTCTTCCATTTTTCCCTGCCTAGCTGAAGCTAATCCCTATCTAGCCCTCAGCAACATGTCTGTCCCTATGTCTCAAAGCCGGAAAATGAATCGAAGATGGCGGCCGATGTTCTTATAAATCAGAGGTCACATGTTTTCGGCAGCCAATCGTTTTTTAAATTTTTTTCAATGCCTCCGTTGTCGTAGTTCCTGTCCCACCTCTCCTGCATAGTTATTGGTGCAAAAAAAGCGCCAGGGAAGGTGGGAGGGGATACGAATTTTTACTGAGGATCCCGCATGGTATTCAATTGCAAACGAATACCTCGAACGGCCTGATATTCAATCGAATACCTATTCGATCAACCGGCATTCACTCATCTCTAGCTGTAAAGGTGTGGTATGGTTACGTATCATCCAGAACAGGTAAGAGTATTCCAATTTTTCTATTTTAAGCCATGTAATTATTGGGGTTGGCTACATTTTAGACTATTCTAAAATGTTAAGTTTTATTCATTTTGTAATTGAAAATCTCTACTTGTATTTAGATGCCACTGTCAAATGCAGCTGCGGCATCTGAAGTATACTGCTGCCATGAGTGCCATCTTTGTACAATCGCTGCCCTCATCGGAGGGCAGCACTCAGTTGCCATGACAGCCAGGAGCCTATTGAAGGTTCCCAGGCTTGTCATTATATTCCCTGCCATAGGAAGCGTTTAATAGAAGCCAGGAAGTGGCGAAACGCGCGTCGGGTGCATCAAATTTAAGTAGGCTCATTATTATTTGTATTAACAGTGCTGTGTGCTTGGTCTTTATGAGTATTCACCTTTTTGTGGGTATATAGTTTATTCATACCTATGTTATTGTGGTTCACTTCGCTATTGTTATTATGTTACTATGTAACTCTTATTATTTGTTTCTACATTGAGTGAATTAGTTGTGGTTGCACTTTTTTTACACTTAAGTCCTTGCCTGCATTACTATTTACATGGTACAACATTGAGCCTCCCATATTATGGTCATTATTGGTTCCTTTTGGTCCTTCCCATATTTATTATATTTAGCATTGTCATATCATGTTTTTATGTATTTCAATAAAATATTCAATTTTTATCTATAAGTGATTCTGTCATTTTGACATAGATTTTAATTGGTGTATTGTGGATTCACTGTTTTTGAGCCTTTTTGCATTTGGAATAGCAGTTTGCATACTGTGCAACTCAAAACTGAGTAGGGGCTCTGAAAAGAGCAACCTTACCACCTTAGGCATGCGCCGTCATTTGGAAGGCAAGCACTGGGTTCAGTGGGAGAGAGCAAACGCAGGACAATCGTTGTCCGGCGTTTCCACCACTGCCTCTTCCACTGTGTCCAGTGCTGTCGCTGCAGTCCAGACCACCAGCCAGGACACCTCCACATCTGCCTCTGTCACTTTGGGGACTTCACCATCATCCTTCCCTTTTCCTATCTCCGCTCCTTCTCCTACACTATCATGTGCCTCTTCCCAGCAACCTACCATCTCCCAGGCGTTTGAGCGCAGGCAAAAAAATATAGCGCAACCCACCCACATGTCCAAGCCTTAAATAGACACATCTCCAAACTGCTGGCCCTGGAGATGTTGCCGTTCAGGCTTGTGGAGACTCAGGTCTTCTGTGACCTGATGGCAGCTGTAGCACCTGGCTATGCCATCCCTAGCAGTCACTACTATTACTGGTGTGCCGTCCCCGCCTTGCACCAGCATGTGTCACGTAACATCAGGCGTGCCCTTAGTTACACACTTTGCACTAAGGTCCACTTGACCACCGGCACGTGGACAAGTGCATGCAGACAGGGACGATACATATCACTCACGGAACACTGGGTGAATATAGTGGAGGCTGGGCCAGGGTCACAAAGTGGGGCGGCCTACCTCCTCTCCCCGCTCAAGGGGTTCTGCACCTGGGCCCAGGCATGGTCAGCTAACAGCTGGAATAACAGCTGGAACCTGGTGGCAGCTCTGGAGCTTGCCAGCCTCCAACACGTTCCATGCCTGGCCCACGTTTTCAACTAAGTGGTGCAATGCTTGTGTGCCCACTTTTGTAAGTCGACAGTAGTTGCTGCTAGCCCCCGAACCCTCCAGCAATGCCTACATCTGCCCGAACACCACTTGTTGTGCGATGTCCCCACACGCTGGAACTTGTGTGTGTGAGCAGTAGAGACCCTTGATGGAGTACCATCTCCAAAACCCAAGCATTTCTCAAAGTCAACTCCTGCAGTTTCTGCACTATGAGTGGCCATGGATGGCAGACTTATGCAAGATACTATGCATCTTTGAGGAGTCCACCAAGAGGGTCAGCTGTGATGACGCACTAGAGAGTGTAACCATCCCGCTCTTGTGTGTAATGCGAGAATCCCTCATCGCCATAAGGGATAACACATTGCCCGCTGAGGAGTCGGGGATAGGAGCATACCCATCCCAGCAGGATAGTCAGTGCACACTCCTGTCAGCTTCTCAGCCTGTAATGATGGAGGAAGAGGAGGAGGAGGATGAAGTGGCAGATGAGATCATTGTCACACACGAGGCTAGTGGGGAAGTTTAGTAAGTCCCATTGCTTCGGATGGGGCGAAGGGGAGGAGGAAGAGGCGGAAATGGAGAGTGACCTTTCCAGTGGGGGCAGCGAAGTCATGCCAAGTAACACTCTGACACACATGGCTGACTTCATGTTGGACTGCTTTTCCAGTGACAAACGCATTGTCAAAATCCTAGAGAGCAACCAATACTGGATTTTTGTAATCCTCGACCCCTGGTATAAAAATTATATATCATCTTTCATTCCGGTAGAGGGGAGGGCCAATCGCATTCATGATTGCCACAAGTAACTTGTGCAAAATATGATGGAAATGTTTCCATCAACTCTCGTTGGCGGCAGAGAGGACAGTTCCTCCAACAGGCTAACAATTGCCATCTGGTCCACACCCAGCAGGGGCACACTCTCCAAGGTCTGGAACACCTTAATGGCAACCCATTGCCAAACTACCACAACTGAGGGATCTAGTGTCACCAGGAGGGACAAGTATAAGTGCATGTTGCGTGAATACCTGGCCGACCACAGCCCTGTCCTCTGATCCCTCTGCACCCTACACTTATTGGGAGTCAAAGTTGGACTTGTGGCTGGAACTTGCGCTTTATGCCTTGCTCTTCTGCCCTGCCACCAGCGTTCTATCGGAAAGGGTCTTCAGCGCAGCCAGTGGCATCATCACCGATAAGCGCAGTCGACTGTCAGCTGACAGTGCTGACCGGCTGATGCTGACCAAAATGAACTGCCCATCATTTGCATGTTCACTGGTCTCAAGCACCCCAACATGAAGTTGCATGTGTGAGCTCCAGCTCTCCAGTTCCTCCTCCTCCTCCACCACCATCACATTTGAAAAACAAAATTTAAAATCACCCCATTAAGGCTCACCTCAAGGACCTAATATTATGCTCCTAAAAGGCTCAATTCATCCCATAGGAGCATAATATTATGCTCCTACAATTCTCAATTCATCCCAAGAGCCAAAAACTAAAAGTCTGCTGTTTAAAGGCTCAGTTCACCCAAAGGGCCAAAAAGCACTGCTGGTTAAAGGCTCAACTCACCGCAAGGGCCAAAAGCACTGCTGTTTAAAGGCTCAACTCACCCAAAGGGCCTAAAACTAAAACTATACTGGTAAAATGCTCAACTCACTTCAAGGGCCAAAAACACTGCTGGTTAAAGGCTCAACTCACTTTAAGGACCAAAAACACTGCTGCTGCAAGGCTCAACTCACCCAAAGGGCCAACAAATCTCTGCTAGTTAAAGGCTCAATTCCCCCAAAGGGCCAGCAAATCTCTGCTGGTTAAAGGCTCAACTCACTCAAAGGGCCAAAAACTAAAGCTCTGTTGGTTAAAGGCTCAATTCACTTTTTTGATGATACAAGCACTATATGACCGTTCCACCAAGGCTCAACTCACTTTAAGGGTCTAAAACTCTGCTGGTACAAGGCTCAACTCACCCCAAGGGCCTGAAAAGTAAATTTTTGTATGCTTCAGCTTAAGGGTCTCTAACTTAATTTGTAAGGGCTCACGTGAAGGGACAGAAAAGTAATTTTTGAAGGTCTCACCACATCACACACACACATAAACAATGACAGTTAAGGGTGGGAGCTGTTTGATTTCCCATTGCCTATGCTATCTGTGGTTATCATGGGCAACATGATTTAAAGGGGTGCATGCTAATGTTTCTTTAGCTTAAAATTTGTCTTTCTGTCCATACTAATGTAGAGGAAAGAAGGTTTCCAATTATTTTTTCACTTTCCATATTGAGTTTGGAGTGTCTAGTTGATAAGGTATGATAGTGGGGTAATCCTGGGACTTGGGCGTGTTAGATGCACCCAGGCATGCTTCCCCTGCTGTCCCAGTTGCATTCCAGAGGTGTTGCCATCATTTCCAGGGGTTTCATTGTGGACTTGGTGACTCTCATTAGTCGAATAGTGGTTTCCCCTGAAACAAGCATTTTTCCCCATAGACTATAATGGGATTGGATATTCGGTCGAATAGTCAAATATTGAGGGTCTACTCGAAACGAATATCGAATATTTCATTACTCGCTCATCTTTATTAATTAATTATGTAGATTAAAATTTCCACTTGTCCTACCAGCAAACAGGGCCAGAAATACCCCATATTGTGCCTCTGCTAGGACTAAGGGAATTCAGATTAATAATTTAACCGGTTAAGGACCAGGCCCAGAAGTACATTAAGGACCGGGCCTCTTTTTTCAAAACTGACATGTGTCACTTTAAATGGCAATAACTTTGAGACGCTTTAACTTACACAAGTGATTTTGAAATTGTTTTTTCGTAACACATTATACTTCATGTTAGTGGTAAACACTAATCAATATTTTTGTATTTATTTATAAAAAAACTAGCAAATTTGATGGAAATTTGGAAAAAATTGCAATTTTCAAAATGTGAAATTCTCTGCTTTTCAGGCAGATAGTCATACCATCCAAATACATGAATAAATATTATCTCCCATATCTCTGCTTTATATCGGCATCATCTTTTGATCGTCTTTTAATTCATTTTGGATGTTACAAGGCTTACAAGTGTAACAGCAATTTTCCAGATTTACAAGAAAATTCCTCAAACTAATTTTTTAGGGACCACTTCAGTTCTGAAAGGAATTATAAAGGCCTATATAATAGAAACCCCCATAAATCACCCCATTTTCAAAACTACACCCCTCAAATTATTCAAAACAGCATTTGGGATGTTTGTTAACCCTTTAAGCATTTCATAAGAATAAAAATAATATGGAGGTCAAATTTAGACATTTCATTTTTTTTCACTAATACATTCATTTAGACCTAAAATTAACACATTCACAAAGGGTTAAAGGAGAAAATGCATCTCACATTTTGTTATGCAATTTCTCCCGTGCACAGAAATACCCCACATGTGGGTGTAAACTGATTTTTGGGCACACGGCAGTGCACGAAAGGGAAGGAGTGACACTGGGTGTTTGAACAGCATATTTTGCTGGAATAATTTTCAGGCACCATGTCACATTTGCAGAGCCCTTAGCGTACCAAAACAATGGAAACCCCCCAAAAGTGACCCCATTTTAGAATCTACACCCCTCACGGAATTCATCAAGGGGTATAGTGAGCATTTAGACCGTACAGTTGTTTCACAGATTTTACTAACATTGGAATGTGTAAAAGAAAAATTACTAAAATGTCACTTTATCCCCAAAGTTTTCATTTTCACAAGGGGTTAAAGGAGTAAAAGCCCCCCAAAGTTTGTTAAACAATTTATCCTGAACACGGCAATACCCCATATGTGGCCATATTCTGCTGTATGGGAACATGGCGGGGCTCAGAATGGAAGGAGCGCTATTTTGCTTTTGGATGGCAGATTTTGCTGGAATAATTTTTAGGTGCCATGTCGCATTTGCAGAGTCCCTACAGTACCAATACAGTGGAAACCCCCTAAAAGTGACCCCATTTTGGAAACTACACCCCCCACAAAACATATCAAAGGGTAGAGTGAGCATTTTGACCCTACAGCTGTTTCACAGATTTTATTAACATTGGGACATGAAAATGAAAATTTACTTTTTTTCCAACAAACTGTCAATTTAGCCCCAAATTTTTCATTTTCACAAGAGGATAAAGGAAAAAAAGCTCCCTAAAGTTCGTTACACAATTTCTCCTGAACACAGAAATGCCCCATATGTGGTAATAATCTACTGTATGGGAACATGGCGGGGCTCAGAATGGAAAGAGCGCTATTTGGCTTTTGAAGGGCAGATTCTGCTGGAATATTTTTCAGGTGCCATGTCGCATTTGCAGAGCCCCTAGTGTACCAATAAAGTGGAAACCCCCTAAAAGTGACCCCATTTTGGAAACTACACCCCTCATAGAATTTATCTAGGGGTTTGGTGAGCATTTTGGCCTCACAGCTGATTCACAGATTTTATTAACAATGGGACGTAAAAATGAAAAATTACTTTTTTTCCCAATTAATCGTCCATTTAGCGCCATATTTTTAATTTTGCAAGTAGCTGAAGAATTAAAAGCCCCCCAGAGTTTGTTACACAATTTCTTCTTAACACGGCAATACCCCATATGTGGCCATAATCTGCTGTATGGGTATACGGTGGGGCTCAGAATGGAAAGAGCGTTATTTGGCTTTTAGAAAGCAGATGTGGCTGGAATAGTTCTCAGGTGCCATGTCGCATTAGCTGAGCCCCTAAAGTATCAATACAATGGAAACCCCCCATTGTGACCCCATTTTAGAAACTACACAGGTGACAGTAAACTGGAATTCACCAAGAAGTGACCCCATTTTGTAGGGACAATTTTAGGGCCTCTGCAAATGTGATGTGGTGTCCAAAAACAAAGAATATAAATCTGCACTCCAAAAGCACATATTGCTCCTTCACATCTGCGCCCTGCTGGGTACCCAAATAGCGGTGTATGCCCACATGTATGACACTGGTGTACCCCGGATAACGGACTTAATGCCATATGTGGGTATAAATGGCTGTTTGGGCACAGCCGGGCACAGAAGGGAAGGAGCGCTATTTTGGTTTTTGGAGCACAGTTTGGTTTTAGGACACCATGCCACTTTTGCAAAGCCCCTGAATTGCCAATAAAGTGGAATCCGCAGACATGTCACGCCATTTTGGACACTAGCCCACTCATGGGATTTATCAAGTGGTGTAGCGAGCATTTTTAACCCCTGAGTGTTGCATTTATTTAGTTTCCAGAAATGAAATCACAGCTGATAATGAGAAGTTAAAAATGAAAAATTTCCAGAGATTCGCCATTTTAGTGCCCGATATGTTGTGCCCAACTTATGTCAGCAGAGACACTCCAAAAACTGGTAAGCGGGTATCCCGGGCACAACAGCTTTTAGAGCGTTCATCTCTGATACAAGGCGGGCACAACATATTACGCACTGAAATGACGGATTCCTGGAAAAATGGTCATTTTCACCTTTCACAATCAGCTTCGTATTCATTTATGGATAATAAGTTATAGCAACACTTGGGGGTTAAAAATGCTCTCTGTACCCCTGGAGAAATCCTTCAGGGGTGTAGTTTCCAAAATAAGGTCTCATATCAGGGGATTCCACTTTACTGGCGTTTCAGATCTACAAAAGTGTCATGGCATCCAAAAACCAAACCGTCTGTGCTCCAAAAACCCAATAACCCTTCTTCCCTTTTGCGTCCAGCTGTGCCCTAATATCAGTTTATACTCACATATGACATTACGTCCGATATAACGGGTACACCAGTGTCATACATGTGTCATAAACTGCAGTTTGGGCGCACAGCAGGGCGCAGAAGCGAAGGAGCGCGATGCGGCTTTTGGAGTACAGATTTTGATGTTTGGTATCTGGATGCCATGTCATGTTTGTAGAGCCTGTAAGGTACCAGAAAAGTGGATTCCCCAAAGGAGTGACCCCATTTTGAAAACTGCACCCCTCAAAGAATTTATCAGGGGGTGTAGTGAGTATTAGTATCCGGACGTGACTGCACAGCGGATGGCGAAGAGGGAATATATAAGCTGTGCGGAGAACATTGCAGACACCAAATTCCCTACTATGTCCCAGTAGCTCCTATGATTGGGGGAGTCACTCTGGGGGTCACTTTGGGGGTCACTTCTGGTGTTTTTTCGCTCATAAGCTGTAAATCTGAGGTGTCCCCTGATATTCACTCGCACAGCTTATATATTCCCTATCTGCCGCAGCCAGTTGTGTTCTAATAATTTGGCGATTTTTGGGGGGGTTTTGCCTTGACATTGCTAGATGCTATATTTTCTTTATTTTTCTGGTGACATGGCCATATAAGGGCTTGTTGTTTGCAGGATGAGATGCATTTTGTAATGGCACCATCTTTGGGTGCCTACAACTTACTGATTACATTTTATTAACTCTTTCTTGCTGGATTAAAAAAAAAAAAAATCAATCCTGCATTGAGTTTTACATTTTAAATTTTTCGCCATGCAGCGTACAGCATAAGTAACATGTGTCCTTTATTCTGCGGGTCGGTACGGTTACGGCGATACCTCATTTATGTTATTTTTTTATGCGATAATGAGTCTGCAGAACAAAAACACATTTGGGGACATAAATCAGTGATTTTTGCATCGCCATCTTCTGAGAGGCGTAACATTTTTATTTTTCGGTTGACAGTGTTGGTTGAGGGCTTATTTTTTGCGGGAAAATGTGCGCTTTTTATTGGCACTGTTGTGGGGTGAATATGACTTTTTGATCACTTTTTATAGCATATTTTGTAGGATGAGATGGCAAAAAATCATTATTTCCGGCGAGTTTTTTCCGTTTTTTTTTTCCGACGTTCACCGTGTACATTAAATATTATTTCAGTTTTATTGTACAGGTTGTTACGGACGCGGCGGTACCAAATATGCATTGCTTTTTTTAATTTTTAGTGCTTTTTTTTATATAATTCATTTTGTATAGAAAAAAGGGATTTTTGGACTTTAGAACTTTATTACTTTTTTCATACACTTTATTTATTTTTTTTTAACTTTTTTTTAACTTTTTCATGTGTCCCTTTAGGACACTTGAATCAGTTGATGCTTTGATGAAAGCATCAGCTGATTCTACACAGTAGCTGACAGGACACGAGCAGGACATGAGCCTGCTCGTGTCCTGTAAGCTGCAGAGGAAGTGAGCTGCATTGCTCACTTCCTCCATCGGTCGGCAGGATCAACCAGGTATGTGGGGGCTCCGGTAGTCTGGGGTCACTGGCCAGACCCCAGACTACCTTCTACTGACATCGGCACCCCCCGATCTCGCCGCGGGGGGTGCCGATCTGGTTAACTTGTCGGCGGATCCCTTTCGATCGCGCCGCGATGTTTGACGGCGCGATCGAAAGGGTTAACACGTCCAGTCGGACTCAGTTCCGACTGGACGTTATGGAGGAAGGGGTTAGGTGTTAGTAACACCTAACCCCTGTCCCCCCCGCACCCCTCCCCCCGCCAGAAAGGTACCTAAAGACCGGACGTATTTCGGCAATAGTCCGGTCTTTAGGTACCAGCACATGAGGCCGTAAATTTACGTACGGCGGTCCTCATGTGGATAACGATTCTGTCATACATTCTACTCTGGACAATCACACACATCTTTTCAGGAAAGCCTATTAGAGATGAGCGAACAGTGTTCTATCGAACTCATGTTCGATCGGATATTAGGCTGTTCGGCATGTTCGAATCGAATCGAACACCGCGTGGTAAAGTGCGCCATTACTCGATTCCCCTCCCACCTTCCCTGGCGCCTTTTTTGCTCCAATAACAGCGCAGGGTAGGTGGGACAGGAACTACGACACCGGTGACGTTGAAAAAAGTAGGCAAAACCCATTGGCTGCCGAAAACATGTGACCTCTAATTTAAAAGAACAGCGACGCCCAGCTTCGCGTCATTCTGAGCTTGCAATTCACCGGGGACGGAGGTTTCCGTCCAGTTAGCTAGGGCTTAGATTCTGGGTAGGCAGGGACAGGCTAGGATAGGAAGGAGAAGACAACCAACAGCTCTTATAAGAGCTAAATTCCAGGGAGAAGCTTGTCAGTGTAACGTGGCACTGACGGGCTCAATCGCCGCAACCCAGCTTTCCCAGGATCCTGAATGGAATACACTGTCAGTGTATTCCCGTATACCCGATATATACCCCCGATACCCGTTCCAACGGTGTGCCCCCCCACTTCACCCCAGAAATACCCTGCAAGTCCCCTAGCAATAGAATTGGGGCTATATACACCCACTATTTTTGCTACTGCCATATAGTGCCATTGTCTCACTGGGAATTCAAAGAATATATTGGGCTTACATATAACTTCAATTCCAGGGAGAAGCTTGTCAGTGTAACGTGGCACTGACGGGCTCAATCGCCGCAACCCAGCTTCCCCAGGATCCTGAATGGAACACACTGACAGTGTATTCCCGTATACCCCATATATACACCCCAAATCCCCGTTCCAACGGTGTGCCCCCCCACCTTCACCTCAGAAATACCCTGCAAGTCCCCTAGCAATAGAATTGGGGCTATATACATCCACTATTTTTGCTACTGCCATATAGTGCCATTGTCTGACTGGGAATTCAAAGAATATATTGGGGTTACGTGCACCCACAATTTTTGCTACTGGTATATAGTGCCATTGTCTGACTGGGAATTCAAAGAATATATTGGGGTTATAAATACCCTCATTTCTTGCTACTGGTATATAGTGCCATTGTCTGACTGGGAATTCAAAGAATATATTGGGGTTACAAATACCCTCATTTCTTGCTACTGCCATATAGTGCCAGTTTCTGACTGGTAATTCAAAGAATATATTGGGGTTATAAATACCCTCATTTCTGGCTACTGGTATATAGTGCCATTGTCTGACTGGGAATTCAAAGAATATATTGGGGTTACAAATACCCTCATTTCTTGCTACTGGTATATAGTGCCATTGTCTGACTGGGAATTCAAAGAATATATTGGGGTTACAAATACCCTCATTTCTTGCTACTGGTATATAGTGCCATTGTCTGACTGGGAATTCAAAGAATATATTGGGGTTACAAATACCCTCATTTCTTGCTACTGGTATATAGTGCCATTGTCTGACTGGGAATTCAAAGAATATATTGGGGTTATAAATACCCTCATTTCTTGCTACTGGTATATAGTGCCATTGTCTGACTGGGAATTCAAAGAATATATTGGGGTTATAAATACCCTCATTTCTTGCTACTGGTATATAGTGCCATTGTCTGACTGGGAATTCAAAGAATATATTGGGGTTACAAATACCCTCATTTCTTGCTACTGCCATATAGTGCCAGTTTCTGACTGGTAATTCAAAGAATATATTGGGGTTACGTGCACCCACAATTTTTGCTACTGGTATATAGTGCCATTGTCTCACTGGGAATTCAAAGAATATATTGGGGTTACAAATACCCTCATTTCTTGCTACTGGTATATAGTGCCATTGTCTGACTGGGAATTCAAAGAATATATTGGGGTTACAAATACCCTCATTTCTTGCTACTGGTATATAGTGCCATTGTCTGACTGGGAATTCAAAGAATATATTGGGGTTACAAATACCCTCATTTCTTGCTACTGGTATATAGTCCCATTGTCTGACTGGGAATTCAAAGAATATATTGGGGTTATAAATACCCTCATTTCTTGCTACTGGTATATAGTGCCATTGTCTGACTGGGAATTCAAAGAATATATTGGGGTTATAAATACCCTCATTTCTTGCTACTGCCATATAGTGCCATTGTCTGACTGGGAATTCAAAGAATATATTGGGGTTACAAATACCCTCATTTCTTGCTACTGCCATATAGTGCCAGTTTCTGACTGGTAATTCAAAGAATATATTGGGGTTATAAATACCCTCATTTCTTGCTACTGGTATATAGTGCCATTGTCTGACTGGGAATTCAAAGAATATATTGGGGTTACGTGCACCCACAATTTTTGCTACTGGTATATAGTGCCAATTTCTAACTGGGAATTCAAAATGCGCAAGGCTCCCGGAAAGGGACGAGGACGAGGCCGTGGGCGAGGTCGGGGGAATGGTTCTGGGGAGCAAGGTAGCAGTGAAGCTACAGGGCGTCCTGTGCCTACTCCTGTGGGGCAGCAAGCATTGCGCCACTCCGCAGTGCCAGGGTTGCTTGCCACATTAACTAAACTGCAGGGTACAAACCTTAGTAGGCCCGAGAACCAGGAACAGGTCTTGCAATGGCTGTCAGAGAACGCTTACAGCACATTGTCCAGCAGCCAGTCAGACTCTGCCTCCTCTCCTCCTATTACCCAACAGTCTTGTCCTCCTTCCTCCCAAAATTCCCAAGCTTCACAGAACAATAATCCCAACTGTCCCTGCTCCCCAGAGCTGTTCTCCGCTCCTTTCATTGTCCCTCAACCTGCCTCTCCACGTCACGATTCCACGAACCTAACAGACGAGCATCTGTGTCCAGATGCTCAAACACTAGAGTCTCCTCCATCTCCGTTCGATTTGGTGGTGGATGACCAGCAACCCACCCTCATCGACGATGATGTGACGCAGTTGCCGTCAGGGCATCCAGTTGACCGGCGCATTGTGCGGGAGGAGGAGATGAGACAGGAGTTGGAAGAGGAAGTGGTGGATGATGAGGACACTGACCCGACCTGGACAGGGGGGATGTCAAGCGGGGAAAGTAGTGTGGATGTTGAGGCAGGTGCAGCACCAAAAAGGGTAGCTAGAGGCAGAGGCAGAGGTCAGCAGCTTAGGCGAAGCCAGGCCACACCCGGAATCTCCCAAGATGTTCCAGTTCGTACCCAGCCCCGAAAAACTCCCACCTCGAGGGCACGTTTCTCGAAGGTGTGGAGTTTTTTCAAGGAATGCGCCGAGGACAGATATAGTGTTGTCTGCACAATTTGCCTCTCGAAATTGATTAGGGGCTCTGAGAAGAGCAACCTGTCCACCACTTCAATGCGCCGTCATTTGGAATCCAAGCACTGGAATCAGTGGCAGGCAGCAACGGCAGGACAAAGGCCGCCTGCCGTTCACGCCACTGCCACTGCCTCTGCCACTGCCTCTGCCTCTGCCACTGCCACTGCTGACTGTGCTGGCGATGCACTCCAGAGGACGAGCCAGGACACCACTTCATCTGCCTCTGCCACTTTGTTGACTTCTCCCTCATCCTCCCCTGTTCCTGTCTTATCTCCTTCTCCTGCACCATCAAAGGCACCATCAGGCGCTTCTTTACAACAACCCACCATCTCTCAGACATTGGAGCAGCGGCAGAAATACACTGCTAACCACCCACACGCGCAAGCCTTGAACGCCAACATCGCTAAACTGCTGGCCCAGGAGATGTTGGCGTTCCGGCTTGTTGAAACTCCCGCCTTCCTGGACCTGATGGCAACTGCGGCACCTCACTATGCCGTCCCTAGCTGTCACTACTTCTCCCGGTGTGCCGTCCCCGCCTTGCACCAGCACGTGTCACTCAACATCAGGCGGGCCCTTAGTTCCGCGCTTTGCACAAAGGTCCACTTGACCACCGACGCGTGGACAAGTGCATGCGGACAGGGACGCTACATTTCACTGACGGCACACTGGGTGAATGTAGTTGAGGCTGGGACTGCTTCCCAAACTGGCCCGGTGTACCTCGTCTCCCCGCCTAACATTCCTGGCAGGGACACGAGAAGAACACCCCCCTCCTCCTCCTCCGCCACCGCCTCCTCCTCCGCCACCGCCTCCTCCTCCGCTGTTAGATTGACCCCAGCTACGAGTTGGAAACGTTGCAGCACTGGCGTTGGCGTTGGGCCGCTGCACCTGGGCCCAGGCATGGTCGTTTGTGATAACGGCCGGAACCTGGTAGCAGCTCTGGAGCTTGCCGGACTCCAACATGTTCCATGCCTGGCCCACGTCTTCAACCTAGTGGTGCAACGTTTCCTAAAGAGCTACCCCAATGTTCCAGAGCTACTGGTGAAAGTGCGGCGCATGTGCGCCCACTTTCGCAAGTCGACAGTAGCCGCTGCTAGCTTAAAATCTCTCCAGCAACGCCTGCATGTGCCACAACACCGGCTTTTGTGCGACGTCCCCACACGCTGGAACTCAACGTTTCAGATGTTGAATAGAGTGGTTGAGCAGCAGAGACCTTTGATGGAATACCAGCTACAAAACCCTAGGGTGCCACAAAGTCAGCTGCCTCAGTTTCACATCCATGAGTGGCCATGGATGAGAGACCTTTGTGACATCCTACGGGTCTTTGAGGAGTCCACAAGGAGGGTGAGCTCTGAGGATGCGATGGTGAGCCTTACAATCCCGCTCTTGTGTGTTCTGAGAGAATCCCTGATTGACATCAGGGATAACTCAGATCACACAGAGGAGTTAGGGATAGCATCCGATCCGTCACAGCTGGAGAGTAGGTCCACACATCTGTCCGCTTCACTGCGCTTAATGGAGGAGGAGGAGGAGGAGGAGGAGGAAGAAGAGTTGTCCGATGATGTGATGGTGATACAGGAGGCTTCCGGGCAACTTCGAATCGTCCCATTGTTGCAGCGCGGATGGGTAGACATGGAGGATGAGGAGGAAATGGAGATTGAACTTTCCGGTGGGGCCAGAGGAGTCATGCCAACTAACACTGTGGCAGACATGGCTGAGTTCATGTTGGGGTGCTTTACAACCGACAAGCGTATTGTCAAAATCATGGAGGACAACCAGTACTGGATCTTTGCTATCCTTGACCCCCGGTATAAAAACAACATCTCGTCTTTTATTCCGGTAGAGGGGAGGGCCAATCGCATCAATGCTTGCCACAGGCAATTGGTGCAGAATATGATGGAGATGTTTCCAGCATGTGACGTTGGCGGCAGGGAGGGCAGTTCCTCCAGTAGGCAACCAAGTTCTCACCGGTCCACACAAACGAGGGGCACACTGTCTAAGGTCTGGGACACCTTGATGGCACCCCCTCGCCAAAGTGCCGCCACGGAGGGTCCTAGTGTCACCAGGCGTGAGAAGTATAGGCGCATGTTGCGGGAATACCTTTCCGACCACAGCCCTGTCCTCTCCGACCCCTCTGCGCCCTACACGTATTGGGTGTCGAAGTTGGACCTGTGGCTTGAACTTGCCCTATATGCCTTGGAGGTGCTGTCCTGTCCTGCTGCCAGCGTCCTCTCTGAGAGGGTGTTCAGTGCAGCCGGTGGCATCATCACTGACAAGCGCACCCGTCTGTCAGCTGAGAGTGCCGACCGGCTCACTTTGATAAAAATGAACCACCACTGGATAGAGCCTTCATTTTTGTGCCCACCTGTGTAAAGCACCCCAACATGAAACTCCATGTCTGTACTCAACCTCTCCAATTCCTCCGCATCCTCATACTCATCCACCATAAGCGTTGCACAATTCTGCTAATACTAGGCTCCCTCCACCCTGATTTCCCCCAACTCTGCTGGTTAGAGGCTCCCTCCACCCTGATTTCCACCAACTCTGCTGGTTAGAGGCTCCCTCCACCCTGCTTTCCCACAACTCTGCTGGTTAGAGGCTCCCTCCACCCTGCTTTCCCACAACTCTGCTGGTTAGAGGCTCCCTCCACCCTGCTTTCCCACAACTCTGCTGGTTAGAGGCTCCCTCCACCCTGCTTTCCCACAACTCTGCTGGTTAGAGGCTCCCTCCACCCTGATTTCCACCAACTCTGCTGGTTAGAGGCTCCCTCCACCCTGCTTTCCCACAACTCTGCTGGTTAGAGGCTCCCTCCACCCTGATTTCCACCAACTCTGCTGGTTAGAGGCTCCCTCCACCATGAATTGGTCCAAACTGGGCTGTTTAGCGGCTCCCTCCACCATGAATTGGTCCAAACTGGGGTTTTTAGAGGCTCCCTCCACCATGAATTGGTCCAAACTGGGCTGTTTAGAGGCTCCCTCCACCATGAATTGGTCCAAACTGGGGTTTTTAGAGGCTCCCTCCACCATGAATTGGTCCAAACTGGGCTGGTTAGAGGCTCCCTCCACCATGAATTTGCCCAAACTGGGCTGTTTAGAGGCTCCCTCCACCATGAATTTGCCCAAACTGGGCTGTTTAGAGGCTCCCTCCACCATGAATTTGCCCAAACTGTCCTGTTTAGAGGCTCCCTCCACCATGAATTGGTCTAAACTGGGGTTTTTAGAGGCTCTCTCCACCATGAATTGGTCCAAACTGGGCTGTTTAGAGGCTCCCTCCATCATGAATTGGTCCAAACTGGGGTTTTTAGAGGCTCCCTCCACCATGAATTGGTCCAAACTGGGCTGGTTAGAGGCTCCCTCCACCATGAATTTGCCCAAACTGGGCTGTTTAGAGGCTCCCTCCACCATGAATTGGTCCAAACTGGGGTTTTTAGAGGCTCCCTCCACCATGAATTGGTCCAAACTGGGCTGTTTAGAGGCTCCCTCCACCATGAATTGGTCCAAACTGGGGTTTTTAAATGCTCCCTCCACCATGAATTGGTCCAAACTGGGGTTTTTAGAGGCTCCCTCCACCATGAATTTGCCCAAACTCTGCTGTTTAGAGGCTCCCTCCACCATGAAATTGCCCAAACTGAGCTGTTTAGAGGCTCCCTCCACCATGAATTGGTCCAAACTGGGGTTTTTAGAGGCTCCCTCCACCATGAATTGGTCCAAACTGGGGGTTTTAAGAGGCTCCCTCCACCATGAATTTGCCCAAACTGGGCTGTTTAGAGGCTCCCTCCATCATGAATTGGTCCAAACTGGGGTTTTTAGAGGCTCCCTCCACCATGAATTGGTCCAAACTGGGGTTTTTAGAGGCTCCCTCCACCATGAATTGGTCCAAACTGGGGGTTTTAAGAGGCTCCCTCCACCATGAATTTGCCCAAACTGGGCTGTTTAGAGGCTCCCTCCATCATGAATTGGTCCAAACTGGGGTTTTTAGAGGCTCCCTCCACCATGAATTGGTCCAAACTGGGGTTTTTAGAGGCTCCCTCCACCATGAATTGGTCCAAACTGGGGTTTTTAGAGGCTCCCTCCACCATGAATTTGCCCAAACTGGGCTGTTTAGAGGCTCCCTCCACCATGAATTTGCCCAAACTGGGCTGTTTAGAGGATCCCTCCACCATGAATTGGTCCAAACTGGGGTTTTTAGAGGCTCCCTCCACCATGAATTGGTCCAAACTGGGGTTTTTAGAGGCTCCCTCCAACATGAATTTGCCCAAACTGGGCTGTTTAGAGGCTCCCTCCACCATGAATTTGCCCAAACTGAGCTGTTTAGAGGCTCCCTCCACCATGAATTGGTCCAAACTGGGGTTTTTAGAGGCTCCCTCCACCATGAATTGGTCCAAACTGGGCTGTTTAGAGGCTCCCTCCATCATGAATTGGTCCAAACTGGGGTTTTTAGAGGCTCCCTCCACCATGAATTGGTCCAAACTGGGGTTTTTAGAGGCTCCCTCCACCATGAATTGGTCCAAATTGGGGTTTTTAGAGGCTCCCTCCACCATGAATTTGCCCAAACTGGGCTGTTTAGCGGCTCCCTCACCATGAATTTGCCCAAACTGGGCTGTTTAGAGGCTCCCTCCACCATGAATTGGTCCAAACTGGGGTTTTTAGAGGCTCCCTCCACCATGAATTGGTCCAAACTGGGGGTTTTTAGAGGCTCTCTCCACCATGAATTTGCCCAAACTGGGCTGTTTAGAGGCTCCCTCCACCATGAATTGGTCCAAACTGGGGTTTTTAGAGGCTCCCTCCACCATGAATTGGTCCAAACTGGGCTGTTTAGAGGCTCCCTCCACCATGAATTGGTCCAAACTGGGGTTTTTAGAGGCTCCCTCCACCATGAATTGGTCCAAACTGTGGGTTTTAGAGGCTCCCTCCACCATGAATTGGTCCAAACTGGGGTTTTTAGAGGCTCCCTCCACCATGAATTGGTCCAAACTGGGCTGTTTAGAGGCTCCCTCCACCATGAATTGGTCCAAACTGGGGTTTTTAGATGCTCCCTCCACCATGAATTGGTCCAAACTGGGGTTTTTAGAGGCTCCCTCCACCATGAATTGGTCCAAACTGGGGGTTTTTAGAGGCTCCCTCCACCATGAATTGGTCCAAACTGGGGTTTTTAGAGGCTCCCTCCACCATGAATTGGTCCAAACTGGGGGTTTTTAGAGGCTCCCTCCACCATGAATTTGCCCAAACTGGGCTGTTTAGAGGCTCCCTCCATCATGAATTGGTCCAAACTGGGGTTTTTAGAGGCTCCCTCCACCATGAATTGGTCCAAACTGGGGTTTTTAGAGGCTCCCTCCATAATGAATTGGTTCAAACTGGGGTTTTTAGAGGCTCCCTCCACTATGAATTTGCCCAAACTGGGCTGTTTAGAGGCTCCCTCCACCATGAATTGGTCCAAACTGGGGTTTTTAGAGGCTCCCTCCACCATGAATTGGTCCAAACTGGGGTTTTTAGAGGCTCCCTCCACCATGAATTTGCCCAAACTGGGCTGTTTAGAGGCTCCCTCCATCATGAATTGGTCCAAACTGGGGTTTTTAGAGGCTCCCTCCACCATGAATTGGTCCAAACTGGGGTTTTTAGAGGCTCCCTCCACCATGAATTGGTCCAAACTGGGGTTTTTAGAGGCTCCCTCCACCATGAATTTGCCCAAACTCTGCTGGTTAGAGGCTCAATCCACCCTGATTTTCAAAACAAATGTTGGTGCCAACCTCAACTTACTACAAGGGCCAAATTCACTGCTGGTGACAAGCTCTCCTCACTGCAAGTGCCAAATACACATGTTTCAAGGTGTTTTCCTACTGTCAGAGAGGTGGTATTGAGTGTGTAAAGTGTGTAGTTGTTAGGCTGTGATGTTGGGGTAATAGAGGGTCTTTGGTGTGTTAGATGCCCCCAGACATGCTTCCCCTGCTGTCCCAGTGTCATTCCAGAGGTGTTGGCATCATTTCCTGGGTTGTCATAGTGGACTTGGTGACGCTCCAGACACGGATTTGGGTTTCCCCCTTAACGAGTATCTGTTCCCCATAGACTATAATGGGGTTCGAAACCCGTTCGAACACACGAACATTGAGCGGCTGTTCGAATCGAATTTCGAACCTCGAACATTTTAGTGTTCGCTCATCTCTAAAGCCTATCACAAATCCTAATGTAAACCTCAGTTTTTTTGATCCAAAGGGGATCATTAATAAAATAAATATTTTAGTAATAGTAATATTGAAAAAATGTAAATCTGATTAGTTGATATTCCAATAAAAATATTACTAAAGCAGCACAAAATAGTGCACAGTTAACTAGATGGATAAAAACAAACCGAAAAAAATCAATGAAATCAATCTGGTGACAAGGTCCAAAATTACCCTTTTTATTATGGCCATTAAGGGGTTTAATAACTGAGTATTCTTGCAGTGCATGCAAAAATAATTTGTCAGTAGTCCTACCATTAACACTTAATATAACCTTAAATGTATCTATTATCTCAAGTGTTCACAAATGAACTGTGCTATTTGAGAAATAAATACTTCACCACCTAATTCTCTCATCATTTTACTTGGTTTGCCATTGTGGTCAGCGCAGACAGTGAAATGGTCTATGACCGTTTCTCCAATATGAATGGTAATGTCGATCCTCCTTTTTTGCCGGCTGGGATTTGATTCATGTTTTACATTATAATGGCTTTCAATTTTGTCAAAGTCACACATTGGATTTTGCATTTGTTCCACCAATTTAATTAATCTTGGAGCCTGACAGGCAGAGAAAGTGAAAAATACAGATTCTAGACTGATTATATGATAATAAGCCTTGGGAAAAATAAATGTATTTTTCTTATTTTTACTTAATCCTGCTAAATATGGTTGGTCAGATCTTATTTTCTTGTAATGGTCTTTTTCATTTTTTGTTAACAGATCTCAGTTAACTACAGAATAGGAAAAGTTTAAGTGCTTAGAGATGTTTAATATATAGGACATGTTATATAAAAGTTTCATAGATAAATGGCTCGGTGCTGCGATATTTCAGGTGATCTGAAATAAAGTACAATACCATTTAATTCATTCTATTCTCAATAAATGTTTCAGATATTTTTTATTTTCTGAAACATGAGAATAAGTAGACATGTGTAGGTTGACTCAGAAGACAAGCCCTTATCTCTCTATCTTATAAAAATTAATATCTGTCTGTCTGTCTGTTTTCTATGCGCGACCAAACGACTGGACTGATCTTCACTAGAGATGAGCGAACAGCGTTCAACCGAGTACATGTTCGATCGGATATCAGACTGTTCGAGATATTCGATTCCAGTTGAACACCAGGTGGCAAACTCACTAAAAATTTGATTCCCCTCCCACCTTCCCTGGCGCTTTTTTTGCACCAATAACTGCGTAGGGGAGGTGGGACAGGAACTACGACAATGGAATCATCGAAAAAAAAATCGGAAAACGTAATTGGCTGGCTAAATCAGGTGACCTCCAATTTATACAAATGGTGGATTTAATATCTGGTTCATATGAGACTGTGAACTATGTGACTGTGAGACAGGGATAGATGTACAGGCAGGGTTAGCTAGGGATTACTTTTATTTAGGTGGGAATGTTAATCACCCAGCTCTTTGGGGCTCTATCTCATCAGAATCCCTGTCAGCTTGAGATATATGCAAGCTGACTTTTTCCCATAGGAATGCATTGACCAGCGTTGATTGGCTGAATGCCATACAGAGTACAGCATACGGCCAATCAACGCTGGTTCTGCCGGAGGCTCATCTATGAGGAGTCAAAGTCTAAGATCGGACCAGAATGGAGACTGCTGTAGACCGATCTTAGACTCTGCCTCCTCTGGCAGAACCAGCGTGCTGTACTCTGTATGGCATTTGGCTAATCAACGCTGGTCAATGCATTCCTATGCTAAGATGTATCAGTGCTGACCGTGCACTCAGCTCGGCTACACCGGAGATGCAGCCGAGCTGAGCGCACGGCCAGCACTGCTACACTGGAGATGTGAACCCTGCTGCACACTCAGCTCTGCTGTATCAGAGATACGCTGAACCCTGCTGCACACTCAGGTCTACAGCATCAGAGGTGTAGCATAGCTGAGCGCATGGCCAGCACTGATACATCTCGATATAGGAATGCATTGACCAGCGTTGATTGGCCGAATGCCATACAGAGTACAGCATTCGGCCAATCAACGCTGGTTCTGCTGAAGGAGGCGGAGTCTAAGATCGGTCCACAGCAGTCTCCATTCTGGTCCGATCTTAGACTCCGCCTCCTCACAGACGAGCCTCCGGTAGAACCAGCGTTGATTGTCCGAATGCTGTACTTTGTATGGCATTCGGCCAATCAATGCTGGTCAATGCATTCCTATGGGAAAAAGTCAGCTCCCGCATATCGCAAGCTGACAGGGATCCCAACCAGATAGAGCACCAAACAGCTGTGTGAGTGACATTCCCACCTAAATAAAGGTAATCCCTAGCTAACCCTGCCTGTACATCTTTCCCTGTCTCACAATCACATAGTTCACAGTCTCATATGAACCAGATATTAAATCCACTGTTCGCATAAATTGGAGGTCACCTGATTTAGCCAGCCAATTACTTTTTCTGATTTTTTTTCGATGCCTCCATTGTCGTAGTTCCTGTCCCACCTCCCTTGTGCAGTTATTGGTGCAAAAAAAGCACCAGTGAAGGTGGGAGGGGAATCAAATTTTTCATCAGTTTGCCACCTGGTGTTTGACTCGAATCGAACATGTCCAGTGAAAATCAAATTCATTTCATTATTGTTGAAATATTCCATCAGTGCTGGCACAGTTGCTTAACCCCCCCCCCCCCCAACCAGACCAACAACAGGTCATCAATATAGCGACCGTACCAGCACAAATGTTCTTTGAATGGATTACTGCTAGTACATACATACTTCTCCTCCCACCAGGCCATATATATATTGGCCAAAGTGGGGGAGAAACGGGACCCCATAGGGGCCCCGCAAGTTTGTAATTAAAAGATGTCGTCCAAAGTAAAGAAGTTGTGATTTAGTAAATAGTCGTGATAGAGATGACGTATTCACGTAATACTTGTACAGATGATTTGAAAGGGCTAATAAAGCCAAATTATGCGGAATGGAAGAGTATAGGCTGCTAATATCACATGAAATCCAGATGTAGCAGCCCATACTCTTCCATTCCACACAATTTGGCCTGGTGGGAGGAGAATTATGTATATACTAGCAGTAATCCATTCAAAGAACATCTGTGCTGGTACGGTAAAGATGTCCGACTTTTCAAGCGGACAGAAAAACCCGACATGCAGGGTTCTTCTGTCCGCTTGAAAAGTCGGGCATCTTTACATGCGGACAGTGAAGGAAGGGCACGGAGTGCAAAAGAACGCACCCGATGCCCATTTAAATAAATGACAGGTGTCACGGAAACAGCTAGTGTCCGCTCCTAATGTCCGTGCCAGATTTTGAGCGGACACTAGGAGTAGACACTACTAGAGATGAGCGAACACTAAAATGTTCGAGGTTCGAAATTCGATTCGAACAGCCGCTCACTGTTCGAGTGTTCGAATGGGTTTCGAACCCCATTATAGTCTATGGGGAACATAAACTCGTTAAGGGGGAAACCCAAATTCGTGTCTGGAGGGTCACCAAGTCCACTATGACACCCCAGGAAATGATACCAACACCCTGGAATGACACTGGGACAGCAGGGGAAGCATGTCTGGGGGCATAAAAGTCACTTTATTTCATGGAAATCCCTGTCAGTTTGCGATTTTCGCAAGCTAACTTTTCCCCATAGAAATGCATTGGCCAGTGCTGATTGGCCAGAGTACGGAACTCGACCAATCAGCGCTGGCTCTGCTGGAGGAGGCGGAGTCTAAGATAGCTCCACACCAGTCTCCATTCAGGTCCGACCTTAGACTCCGCCTCCTCCGGCAGAGCCAGCGCTGATTGGCCGAAGGCTGGCCAATGCATTCCTATGCGAATGCAGACTTAGCAGTGCTGAGTCAGTTTTGCTCAACTACACATCTGATGCACACTCGGCACTGCTACATCAGATGTAGCAATCTGATGTAGCAGAGCCGAGGGTGCACTAGAACCCCTGTGCAAACTCAGTTCACGCTAATAGAATGCATTGGCCAGCGCTGATTGGCCAATGCATTCTATTAGCCCGATGAAGTAGAGCTGAATGTGTGTGCTAAGCACACACATTCAGCACTGCTTCATCAAGCCAATACAATGCATTAGCCAGTGCTGATTGGCCAGAGTACGGAATTCGGCCAATCAGCGCTGGCCAATGCATTCTATTAGCCCGATGAAGTAGAGCTGAATGTGTGTGCTAAGCACACACATTCAGCACTGCTTCATCAAGCCAATACAATGCATTAGCCAGTGCTGATTGGCCAGAGTACGGAATTCGGCCAATCAGCGCTGGCTCTGCTGGAGGAGGCGGAGTCTAAGGTCGGACCTGAATGGAGACTGGTGTGGAGCGATCTTAGACTCCGCCTCCTCCAGCAGAGCCAGCGCTGATTGGTCGAGTTCCGTACTCTGGCCAATCAGCGCTGGCCAATGCATTCTATTAGCCCGATGAAGTAGAGCTGAATGTGTGTGCTTAGCACACACATTCAGCTCTACTTCATCAGGCTAATAGAATACATTGGCCAATCAGCGCTGGCCAATGCATTCTATTAGCTTGATGAAGCAGAGTGTGCACAAGGGTTCAAGCGCACCCTCGGCTCTGATGTAGCAGAGCTGAGGGTGCACAAGGGTTCAAGTGCACCCTCGGCTCTCCTACATCAGAGCCGAGGGTGCGCTTGAACCCTTGTGCAGCCTCGGCTCTGCTACATCAGAGCCGAGGGTGCGCTTGAACCCTTGTGCACACTCTGCTTCATCAAGCTAATAGAATGCATTGGCCAGCACTGATTGGCCAGAGTACGGAATTCGGCCAATCAGCGCTGGCCAATGCATCCCTATGGGAAAAAGTTTATCTCACAAAAATCACAATTACACACCCGATAGAGCCCCAAAAAGTTATTTTTAATAACATTCCCCCCTAAATAAAGGTTATCCCTAGCTATCCCTGCCTGTACAGCTATCCCTGTCTCATAGTCACAAAGTTCACATTCTCATATGACCCGGATTTGAAATCCACTATTCGTCTAAAATGGAGGTCACCTGATTTCGGCAGCCAATGACTTTTTCCAATTTTTTTCAATGCCCCCAGTGTCGTAGTTCCTGTCCCACCTCCCCTGCGCTGTTATTGGTGCAAAAAAGGCGCCAGGGAAGGTGGGAGGGGAATCGAATTTTGGCGCACTTTACCACGTGGTGTTCGATTCGATTCGAACATGGCGAACACCCTGATATCCGATCGAACATGTGTTCGATAGAACACTGTTCGCTCATCTCTAGACACTACCTGTCGGACACAGACGGTAGTGTGAATGCTCCCTAAAAAATCGCATATCAGAGCATTTGTCTGATTGTGCTAAAACTTCTACCAGTAATGTTTCTAGAGCTTCCAAACACTTCATTTCATGTCATAATGGTGATGTTTCTCCATCACGTTTTTGTGCCATTGAATATGTAAATAGACCCCTGAGAGGTGGCAATTGGAGAAGGAAGGTATTAAAACGGGAAGCTTTCTGGATCTTTGAATTAGGTACACATTTCCCGGGTGAGTTGGATTTTAGAACAGATCTTGTTTATTTTTATTAGATTTGTTGTATTTTTTCATTTTTTCTTTCATATTCTTTTATATTGTCAAACATAATTGTTATTTGAGATTGCAGAGTTTCTAATATGATTATACAAATGTAACTATGTCCATCAAGCCTATTTAACATCAGTAGTTTTTTTACTCATCTAGACCAGCTACTTATTATAATCCGTTCTTATTGTAGTTGGGTTCTGCGGCTTCTACGATCATGTGATTTTTTTCACGTGACTTTGTCTGTTGATACAATACTTGCGATCAGGTGACCATGCAACTCTAAGTTTTCCTTATAAATTCTTTTGGACTATGTTGGGATTTGAGAGTATGTATGAATCAACCATAGTAAGTAAGGTCCCTTTGAATATTCTGTGTATTTGATGCTAATTTTTGACGGAAACTTCTTTTGGTCTCACATGATATGGACCTCTAAACTGAACCTGTTTTAATACGCATTTTTCCTTTTTAGGTGTCTTCATTTTGTTATATCACGATTGGGATGTTATGCCTTTGAATGTTATATATGGGTATTTGTTTATGCGTCTACGGCATTGCCAGCTGTTTTTTTATGTGTCAATCTTTTTATGCTAATTGTTTTTCACACTGATTATTCACCACGGCTATAAGTATTTCAGCATGGTGAGACCCTTGCACATTGCCATGAGTAAGGGACGGATGTCCTGAAACGCGTAGGCCTGTCTGCCTGCATGCCATATACATGCATTCATACAGGATTGATGATGTGAGTTTTTCTTTATTTACTTTTTTGTACCTGGTGTTTTTCTTTTTTCATTTTCTTTTATATTTTTACCATAAAAGTTATATTTTAATTGATATACTTTTTGTGCTGAAGACTTTTTAATGATATTTTTGGACTGTTTTCTGCCCTGGCCGGTGGGCGTCTTCCTGTGCACTTAAACTTTAAACCGATTCTTTGTTATTTTTTGAGCTGTGGACACTCATTTTGTGTTTTTTCTATCCTAAGAGTCGGCTATAAATAAAAATATTCCTGGACAACTGGCCGTGTCAATAAGGGGTTAAAATATAACACTGATAAATATATAAGTGAAGTGAAATGATAAGAAGTCAATATGTACAGAATTTTGAATGGGCATATAAAAGAGTATAACACATGTATATTATGTTTTGTTATATGTTATAGTGTCGATTGATTAATACTCCCATTTAAAAAGGTGGCCATTACTCTTTTATTCAATTATCTTATCTAATGCAAATTACGTTGAATGTGAGTAGTTTTAGTTTTTCGGGTTTTTTTTCCATAAATTCAAATTACAAGGTAGAATTTCCAAGAAAACTCACACACATTATAACTTAAAATTACATTCCATTTTTCCATTTGCATGTGATACTACAGGTATGCCTTGGTTTCTTTTAAAATCTTGAAGAAAAATATGTTGGACTTTTTAAAGCTAAAGCCCCTCTCCGCTGGATGGAGAAAAAATGCATTTGTGTGACTTTCACTGTGTTTACTGTGCAGCCAAAATGCCAGATGAGCGGGCTTTCACACTTGCGCCCCGTGTCCAGTGTATGCATTTTACCGGTTTTCAGTCTTCAGCCCCAACGGTCAGCTTTAAAACCAAATCACATAAAGTCTGACATGCAGGACTTTGTGCCTGGCTAAAAAAACGGTTTCCCAGCGGACAGGCCATAGGTGGACATGGGCGGTCATCTTTGCAAACCCATTCAAGTGAAAGCATTTTAAAGCTGACCGCCGCTTTCTGTCTCCTGTCAAAACAGCTTGGTGTGAGCATTGTTTAGTGCTGTACACTGGGCTGTATTTTTAGGAAATGGCAGGTAGGTTATCAGTGAGACTTGTCATTCCCATCCTCGCCAGTCCACACCTTGTGGATGCTCCTGCAGGAGCCCAGCTGTGTCAGGTTGTCCTCGTTAACTAGGCTTAAGGGTGGATTCACACAGACGAAAATGGCGCTGTTTTTTCTCTGCGTTTTTTGAGAAAAAAAGCATCAAAAATGCATCAAGCAAAAAAAACAGGCGGAAAATACACCTCACGCTTTTTTCAGCACTGAAAATTTAGCGCCATTTTCCTCCATGTGAATGAACCCTAAGAAGTCTGCTCTCCTAGCAGACTATGTCAGAGTTTGGCTGAAAAGCCACCTAGGAGGTTTTTACTACCTGAGATGTTCCTGACTACTTGAAATGGTTTCTATTATAGGTGAGGCAACCAACTTTTGTTTAGTTAGAGCCCAGACAGGCAGGTGTTTATTTTGTATTTTTCTTTGCTGCTGCATGTAACACTGACTGGGAGTGAATAAAACTCTACATTGTGGACTGACAACTTGGATCAAATCATATAGCAGGATTTTCTCTCATCTTTTGATCCCAGGAGTGTTTCCCAAAAATTCATGTGTAAAAGGAAGATTGGAATATGCTGTAGCTACTTTACGTCAACAGATATGCACTCATAAAACTTTTTAAGGCTAAGGCCCCACATAGCAAAAAAGCACCCCGCTGTTCATAGAAAGTCTCTGTGTATCTTCCACGTCAATTATACTTATAGAGAAATCATCTGCATTTCCTTAGGTATACTTGTATATATACACTGAAGACAGTGAACAAAAAGCCTGGTGGCGCAGACCTCAATGGACAAACACGGATGTGGAGCAATGGAGGCTATATTTGGTGAGATAACCCGCACGACAGGTAACTACTAGAGATGAGCGAGTACTGTTCGGATCAGCCGATCCGAACAGCATGGTCGCATAGAAATGAATGGACGTAGCCGTCAAAGCGGAAGTACCAGGTGCATCCATTCATTTCTATGGAGCGTGCTGTTCGGATCGTCTGATCCGAACAGTACTCGCTCATCTCTAGTAACTACCTGCTTTCTCTGCTACTAGCTGCACGCTATACTAGAGATCTGAAGAAGGGGTGCGTGCTTCGTATCGCAAAACCCCAAAACGCATTATCTCACGCAAAAGCTTATGGGCGGTAACCATCTCGCCCAGACGCCCACCGCTTCTACCACTACCTCTTCGTTGGTTGTCCAGGCAAGAACTGACATTGTTTCCATCTCATCCCTAACAAGGATTCTTACTGGCGCGCCGGGTATTTTTTCTTTTTGCAACTGTCAGAGATATAACTGATTGAAATAAAAACTGCTTCAGCTTCCCTGCATTATAAAAGATTCTGTGAACTGGTGAAAAATGAGAAGCAATGTAGAGATTTCAGTTGCCAATACAGAAATGAGAGAAAGAATAAAGGAGCATAGGACTTCACAGAAAGGAGTCAAAATATGTAAATAAAGTATATTACAAAATGGAATAATGACACCAGAAATCTTGCCAGAAAATCTAAATTCAATGAAAAGTTTAGTAACGCTTTAATGGACTGATCCATTATGTTTCAAGGTCTATTTGTGTTCTATGGTAAAGTGCAGCAGTTCTCTAACCTCTCTGGAAAATGCCAAGACAGTATTTACAAATGCTAACATCTGTTTCCTTTACATTCACATTCTGATGTTTTATAAGAACATTATTATTTAGGAAATCTTATCATATCATCACACTGGGGCTATTATTGCAATTAAAGGTTGATTTTTATTAATTTCTTAGTAATTTTGGCAGCTTGTAATGTTTAAGGGCACTGGTGGGAGTTGGACAAAAACGTATTACAGAAGTAATGACTTTTTGATTCTTGAAGTTTTTCAGAGTAAAGTAAGAGTATTTTCTTGCAAGAGCTTTGCGGTGTTAATAACAAACTCAATACGTATAAATGTCAGAACTGAAATTTTTCATGGAACTTTGCAACCAACAATGTTTACATTGATATCACCACTGGGGCTAGGGCTAGTAGTGCCAAAAAAATGAAGACCTGACATAAATCATTTTCTAGTCAGTTGCACATTTTAGACTATCTCACTAATCTGACATCCAGCATATCTGTACATTAATTTATTTATTTTTTACCCAGAATTCACTTCTTTTTGCAACAACTCAACCACAAGTTGTTTTTTTGTTTTTTTTTATCTGAAAAAAAGTTTTTATTTAATTATTCTACTGTGAAGATGAAATACAGCTTAGAATTGTGTTCAGTTGACACAGTGAAGGTCTGGTTATATGTGCATGCAAGGTGCATTCTAGGAGTTACTCATCTTCTTTGAGGCTGGGGCTTCACACAGCAAATCCCATCCACACATTGCAGAAAAATACCTGCAGTGGAAATTCTGCGATTTCCAAAACCGTTGTGTTTTTTTAAATCGCAGCATATCGAATATACCTATGGAAACACTGGCAGTTTCTGTATAGCTATAATTGAAGCAGAAAGTCCGCAGAGGAAAACTCTGTGGACTTTCTCTGAAAAGCACTACAGAGATGAAAACAGACATAACAGGGCTAGCAAAAAACAGGATAGACAAATACATCGGTAATAACTGAACAGCAGGCATGAGAACAAATGAAGGACAGAACACCGAACTCAGATACCAGGCAAATCAGACAAAGAGTAATATAAAATAACAGACTATGAATGCAACAGAACTCAATACGGCTGAGTTCACACATAGTTTTTTGGACAGGATTTTGAGGTCGAATTCGCCTCAAAATCCTGACCAAAAAAATGGCTACAATTTAAATCAATGGGAGCCGGTCAGTTCTTTTTTCCGGGAGCCGTTTGTTCCAGCTCCCAGAAAAAAGAAGTGACATGCTCATTCTTCAGGCGGATTAGCGAGGTGAATCCACCTGAAGACTCTCCCTTCTCTGGACTAGGCCTATTCATTGCTATTACGTGCGTAATACATTGAAAGCACAGGGGAAAAAGCTTCCCATTGATTTCAATGGGGAGCGCACGTATGCCGGCTCCCATTCAAGTCAATGGGAGCTGCTTTTTACGCGCTCATTCTGAATGTGTTTTTACGATCAGACTGAGCGCAGCGTTACATCGTGTGAAGGCTCCCTGAACCCAGCCTAAGGGGAAAACCACAATGTGTTTCCACTGCAGTTTTTCTTAAAGCGCTTTTTGACAGTGGCCCACTAAGTGTGGCCTTAGCCATAAGCAGGAATCTTACAGGGTGAATATACAGCAAGGTATCCGTTTCAATCACACTTAGGGACACATTATTCCTCATCCACATGCTATAGAAAAAAATAACATTTAATGAAAGGTATTGTAGATTTGAATATATGTTTCAATCTAGTTTTTTACCACCCCTTGGCCCCCTTGAGATTTTTTTGTTACAGGATATGGAATGTAAGCCATTTTAAGACCCCCTAGTATAATATTAGTATAATACTAGTATTCCCTGGTCAGACCACACCTGGAATACTGTGTACAGTTCTGGGCGCCTCAATTCAAGAAAGACATCGATATATTGGAGCAAGTCCAGAGAAGAGCAACCAAAATGGTGGAAGGTCTGCAAACCATGTCCTATGAGGAGCGGCTAAAAGAACTGGGATTGTTTAGTTTGCAGAAGAGAAGGCTGAGGGGAGATTTAATAGCAGTCTACAAATATCTGAAAGGTAGTCACAGTGCAGAGGGATCTACCCTATTCTCATTAGCACAAGGAAGTACAAGAAGCAATGGGATGAAACTAAAGGGAAAGAGATACAGATTAGACATTAGGAAAAACTTTCTGACAGTGAGGGTAGTGAGAGAGTGGAATAGGCTGCCACGGGAGGTGGTGGGCGCTCCATCAATGGAAATCTTCAAGCGGAATCTGGATAAACATATAGCTGGGATAATTTAGGAAAACCTGCACTCGCAGGGGGTTGGACCCGATGGCCCTTGAGGTCCCTTCCAACTCTACCATAAAAGTAAAAAAGTAAAAAAGTAAAGTAATAATTGGAGCCTCAGGGGAGGTGAGGAAACATAATAAACAGTGTTACTTACCTCTCTGGGATCCGATGTTAATCCTAGCAGGCATTGGGGCGTCACAAGGTCTGGGATATTACCATATAGGCCCAAAGCCTGTGCTAGCAGTACCAAATAGGCCCGAAGCATGTGCTAGTAGGAATAGCCTGTTACTGCTAGCACAGGCTTTGGGCCTGTATGGTACTGCTAGCCCAGACTTTGGGCCTATATAGTAATATCCTAGACCACGTGACATCTGACATTACCATATAGGCTTGAAGCCTGCTAGGATTAACACCGGATCCCGGAGAGGTGAGTAGCAGTGTTTATTATGTTCCCTCACCATCCCTGGGGCTCCGATTATTATACTAGGGGGTCTGAAAAGACCCTGAGTATAATAATATTTCATGGGTGTGCAACTGTGAGGCATAATAGTTGGGTGGGTAACTGTGGTGTATAATAGAGCTGGAAGGGTCCACTGTGGCCCTTGTAACCTCTATTATGCTCCACAGCAGCCTCTCTGCAGCCTCTATTATGCCCCACAGTTTATTGTGCCACTGTGGGGAATAATATAGGCTGCAGGGGCTGCTGTGGGATATATACATGTATATATATATATATATATATATATATATATATATATATATATATATATATGTAGTCAGGGTCTGGGGTTGCTAGGTGGGGTGGCATAGACACAAAAGTCCAGTTTCTATAGTCAAAAACAAAGGTAGAGTTTATTTTCACTCAAAAAGGTAGTGCAGCAACAAAAAGGAAACAATACAAAAATAAATATCTGTCCGGCTAGGCTCTAACTAAGCATAGAATAGGTTACCTCACCTAGAATAACAGAAATCCAAAAGCCAATAGAATCATTCAGGACACAGCTCCAAAAATATGACCTCTCTGTTAGCTCTCCAGCCAAGCTCTGCCCAAAGTCTTCTGCTGGAGCTGACTTCTTAAGCCTCCCTTCATGAGCAGACTCTCTGCAGTTGAGTCGCTGCCGGAACATCCCCAAAGTGTGGACTGGAGGGGGGGTGGAATAACAGGTCCCACTATCAACCTACCTGCCATTCCTAAAAATCCAATCCCAGTAACCAGAACTCTGAAATAACCCTCAGCAGACAATAGTTATCTGCTGAGAAACGTTCTTTCTGGAGTTTTCTCATATCATTCACCTTAGTAGCCTGGGTAAGATGTACACCCCCTCCATTATCTGACCAGCCATCTGCTTACAATATATATATATATATATATATATATATATATATATATATATATATAAGGGTTGGGTGTGTGAAGAAGTGAGGAGTCAAAGATGTTTGTGTTGCAAACTTTACAGAGTCAAGTCACAGCTGGAAGAAGTGGTCATGGCGGGAAGAGACAGGAAATGTGGGAAGATGTCTCCTGTATTACTACACAAAATATTACTGCATTGTATTTATTGTAACGTTACAGCTAGTATCCCCCCCTGCTGCCTGAAGCGGATGATCAAAAGATGAATAACCCCCCCCCTCTCCCTCCCTGAACTCAATACGGGGGGGAGGGGGGAGGGCGCCTTTTGATCAACCGCCTCAGGCAGCAGAGAGTCTAGGCTCACCACTGGTGGGCGCCAAGGTGTTTTTCCACAGTCTAGGTCAACTTTGTGGGCCACAATGAGCAGGTAACCAATGAGGGAGCAAATAATTGTGTTAAGCTTATTGGGGAAGATGGAAAGAAATAAAATGGCAGTGGATTTCATGGATAAATTCTATGACCTTAAACTATAAGGGTCGGAGGACTGAGAAAGCATACCACGTTGTGACCCTGAGTCTGCTACAATACAAGCATAGATCAGATGTGGTAGAAAACATGGCATGAAGGGTCACTGGGACTCTATACCACCATGAGAGGATTTTGTAATTCATTTTCTGAGCTTGGCAAGAAATGGAGAACTTATGGCAAGAACCAAAGGCATAATACCACTGATCAGTGGATTAGATGACTCCTAGGTCCTCCTCCCATCTGGTGGTGAAAGATGGTAGTGGAGATGTTTTCTGGAGGAGTTGCAAAAAGGGAAAGGGTTTGAAAGGGAAATAATGATCTATATAAGTGAAACTTGTCACGGGATTTGGCATAGAAATAGTTCACCTGGAGATAGTGTCACCTAGTGAGCGCTGAATGCTTTGGGGGTAGGACTAGTTCATTGTGAGATTTCAGTGAGGTCTGAATAAGGACGTGGTAAAATTTTAAAGGTGTCTGGTCAATGCGTTGTAAAATGAAGGGTGGCATTTGGGCAGGGTTGTGTGAATTTGGGGGAAGTGGGCCATCTTGTGGGAAGAGGTTCATGGTTTTACCAATCCCCATGACCTGCTGGGCAACAAAGGGGAGGATAGCTAGTAATGAATTAGAAAAGTGGTGAATGGGAAGACAAGGAAGGACTTCAAGTGGGCTGTGAGAGAGAATTTGGAGAGATGGAAATCTACCATACAGGTCATGGAAGCAGCTAAATTCAGAACTGCCAGGCCCACTTGAACATTGACTCTGTATACGGTTAGTCTGGTGATCCTGGTTTTAGATGCCCATATGAATTTAGTGAATATACCCTGAAGAGTCCTGAAGAATGATCTGGGTAAAAAGATAGGAATGGTTTGGAATAGTTATAGTAGTGGCCAAGGTTGTAGACACCAGATGGCTTTGCAAACAGATGAATGCAGGGTACTGTATGTTATGGATCTAGAAGACCAGGTGAATGAGATGGAAGAGAGGATGGTTTGGGTACTTTTGGGATCTAGGGATATACATTATGCAAGGCTGTACTTTTGGATATATCAAGTTTGTAATTGCTAAAATGGCTATAAGTGGAAATTTCCGAGGGGAGGGGTTGGCGGTTGCCAGATGTAAAGGAGCATATCGTCTGTGAATGCGTAGAGTTTGAGGAGGATGCTGCCTGAGTAGAAGCCATGGATGTTCAGATTATGTCAGATTGCAATCAATATTTTTTTTTTATCAACTGTAATTTTGATTAAAAGATTTTTAACATACAGAAAGAACAAGCAAAGGGCCAGAAAGGAACAAGGCATGCACTAGATCAACAATAAATTCAGTATCCTAGAAAATCTAAAGAATGTCAGAGACAACGAAGGGAGAAAACAGACAGGAGGGGTTCTAATGTTTTCAACTTTTAACTTTCAGGCTCCATGTCTCCATCTATCCATATCTCACTATCCACTATAACTTCAACCATAAAACTACCATAATATTTTAGACAATCATCTCGGCTATCTCATACATAAATTTGACTTGCAACTATTTAGAATATGATTAGTTATGCAGATTTATGTCATGTAACTGAATTGCTACTTTTTTTCTACTAAAAATCTAAATTTTTATTATTTTGTTAGTATTTTGTAAATCCACCTTTGGCTTTCAACACTGCCTGAATCCTCATGAGCATGTTCTTGATCAGATTCAAGCATGACTTCTATACTTTCCCCATGTTGGTGCATACTGGTCGACCTACTTGTATGCGAATACAGCTTTTGCTCTACCTACAAGTATTCAATTGTATTGAGGTCTGGGGACTGTGGGGGCCAATTTAGCACCTCTACTTCATGGTCATTGAACCATTTCTTCACTAATCTCGACATATGCTTCGGGTTGTTGTCTTGCTGTAACACTATATCATCCTTTTCATACCCAGAGTACTTAAGTGTACAAAGCAACTCGTCTTGTAGGATGTTCACAAATAACCCAGCATTGAAACTACTTTTGATCCTGGTCAAGTGTCCAATGACTTTGGCTGTGAAACAACCCAATATCATCAGGTTTCCTCCACCAAATATGACATTTCCTTCAATTTCCCGATTCGTTAGCCCCCTTTTCCATTGTTTCTTCCAGACCCATTTGCATCCATCAGAGCCCAGTCTATTGATTTTTGATCCATTGCTCCAAATCAGCCGTTTCCAATCTTCTACTATTAACTTTTCGTACTTTTTTGAAAGCTTGAGCCGATGCTTAACATGACAATATTGAAGTTGAGGCTTCTTCCCCTTTTTTTGGGCTACCATTTCAAACTTCTGTAACGTGCGTCGCACAGTGCTTGCATGGGTGTTCATGAAGACACTCATGCGTCTACAAAGCATTCAAACCACCACTGCTGCGTTTGTCTTGCCAGAACTGATAGACCTTGTGGTAAGCTGACTTGTTGATTCCAGTATTTTGCATGGAACGTCCACCTCTTGGCTTTTGAACAGATGGACGGACTTCACCTCATTTATTTCCTACTGTCATGGCACTCACATGATGCAGTTTGGCAATCTTCTTTGCCAAAAGACCGCTGTCGATGAACTGGATGATGGTGTATCTATTTTCTTGGCAAATCTTCATGGCTGATCTTCATTTTGAACCTGTGAACTTTTGCTTGGGAATCAACCTAATAACACACTGATCTCTTTCATTGGCAACGCACCAATTGAAATATCTAGGAATCCAACTAACAGCTGATCCTGAGCAACTCTATTGGGTCAACTATAATTTTAATGCATCTAAAATCAAGTGCCAACTTATATTTCCTTGCCATTTCTCTCCTCTTTAGGCAGAAAGAATTTACTGAAATCCTTAGTCCTTCCTAAAACATTATATCTGTTCCAGATGGTCCCTATCTACCTTTCTATGTCATTTTTCAAACATATGAAGTGTTAGACAATAAATATACCCTGCTATCCATCCTCTTTAGGACAACTGTACCACTTCATTTTATACAGACCCATGAACTCACAAGCTCATATGTCTTATTACTAAATTCTTATACTTTTTCAACTGGCCACACGTGGTTGTAAAAGTATCTCTCATCACTATGTTAACCCAAGAAATGCATTCCCCTGCTATATGATTTAGTTTTAGCCCTCCAACCCAGAGTAAAAACTTTTTTACTTTCTATCAGTTTATAGTATAAGGGAAAAAGGAGGCAGTGTGTGATGATGAGAGTCCCAGTTATGTAATTCCAGTCCTTTATTTTTTTACTAGCTGGTACCCGCGACTTCGTCTGCGGGTTGGCGGTGGGGCTGAACCGCTTATATTTCTTGTCCCCCTATCTGTGCCCCCAGTCTAGTTCATCTGGCCCCAGTATCTTGTCCCCCCATCTCTGCCCCCAGTTTCTTCTCACCCCATCTCTGCCCCCAGCTTCATGTCCCCCCTTCTCTGCCCCCAGTCCACTTCATCTGCCCCCAGTTTCTTGTCCCCCCATCTGTGCCCCGTTTCTTCCCCCATCTCTTCCCCCCCAGTCTCATGTCCCTCCCATCTCTGCCCCGAGTTTCTCCCCCCCATCTTTGCCCCCCAGTCTCATGTCCTCCCCATCTCTGCCCCAAGTTTCTCCCCCCATCTCGGCCCCCCAGTCTCATGTCCCCCCATATCTGCCCCCAGTCTCATGTCCCCCCATCTGTGCCCCCAGTTTCTTCCCCCATCTCTTCCCCCCAGTCTCATGTCCCCCCATCTGTGCCCCCAGTTTCCCCCCATCTTTGCCCTCCAGTCTCATGTTCCCCCATCTCTGCCCCCAGTTTCTCTCCCCCCATCTCTGTCCCCCAGTCTCATGTCCCCCCATCTCTGCTTCCAGTGTCTTCCTCCCATCTCTGCCCCCAGTCTCATGTCCCCCCATCTCTGCCCCCAGTTTCTCCCCCCATCTCTGCCCCCCAGTCTCATGTCCCCCCATCTCTGCCCCAGTCTCATGTCCCCCATCTGTTCCCCCAGCTTCATAGCCCCCATACCCTCCCCCACCTACATCGTCCCCCGTATAGTAGCACTCACCTTTGCCTATGTCCTCCACTGCTCTCACTGCTGGCTGAGTGCAGACAGATCTGTGTCGTTTATGTAGCAGAGCAGGCCTGGTGAATCGGCACGCCCACATGCAGCCCTCAACCTATGGTGCCGCAGCCCTGGCTCTATAGCCCGCCCACAGCCTGCCATGCACCAATAGGAGGAGCGTGGACAGACCAGCGCTGGCAGAATGCCAGCTTGTATAGCCGAGACGGAGGGGTCTTTGGAGGGTGACGGTGGCGATTTGGGGTGAGTGAACCACATTTAAAGTAGCCTATTCGCCTTTCGTGGGAAATGTGTGTGTGTGTGTGAAATTTCACCCAAATCCATTCAGCCGTTTGGCTGTGATTGCGGAACAAACATCCGAACATCCAAACATCCAAACATCCAAACACACAAACCCACAAACATTCACCTTTATAATATTAATAGGATTTGGCGTAATCTCACTGGTTCATATATACTCTTTTGGCTTTAGGAATGCAGTATATCTGCTCTGTAAGCAAGCCCTGTCGTATCAAGACCCTTTTGTTTTTTTGTTTTTTTTGTTTTTTTCCCTATCAGTATGTCTTTGGAGTGAGGGAGGAAACCCATGCAAAAACGGGAACATACTAACTCCTTGCAGATGTTGTCCTTGGCAGGATTTGAAGACAGAACTCGAGCGCTGCAAGGCTGCAGTGCTAAACACTAAGCCACCTTACTGCCTTTATCAAGACCCTTTTGTTTCCAATAGCATACCTGTGCTAATCTCGTTATCACAGCAGGAGACCCCCCCCCCCCTCGGACTATGTGTATTGTAACACTGCTTAGCACACAAAATCCATACTCTATGTCTTTAGAGAAAACTACAAAGGAAATATGGTTTTATGACAATATTTCTTCAGAAGAACTTCCCACAGTTGCAGCATTAAATTCCTCCAGATCACAAGATGACAAATGATTAAAATCTAGACATGTTACTGTTGGGTGAAGGGGAAAAGTCCATGCACTGAAATCATTACTAAAGGGGGATTGGGGTGTCATTCTTGGTGTCTACATGATGGAGATCTTGCCATGCTTGCCTGACACAATGCAAAACACAATGCAAAACACTAAATTAGAGAAATCGCCCGGTCCAGATGGTATACACCCCCGAGTTCTGAGGGAATTAAGCATGGTCATAGATAGACCCTTGTATCTAATATTTAAGGATTCAGTAATGACTGGGTCTGTTCCACAGGATTGGCGAATAGCAAATATGGTGCCAATTTTCAAAAAGGGGTGTAAAAGGGAACCTGGAAACTATAGGCCAGTAAGTTTAACTTCTGTGGTGGGAAAGATATTTGAGGGCTTTCTAAGAGATGCTATCCTGGAGTATCTCAATGTAAATAAACTTATAACACCAAATCAGCATGGGTTTATGAGGAATCGGTCCTGTCAGACTAATCTGATCAGCTTCTATGAGGAGGTCAGTTCAAGACTGGACATGGGTAATGCAGTAGACGTGGTGTACCTGGACTTTTCAAAGGCTTTTGATACTGTTCCACATAAACGGTTGGTATGCAAAATGAGAATGTTGGGACTGGGGGAAAACATATGCATTTGGGTTAGCAACTGGCTCACTGATAGGAAACAGAGGGTACTTGTTAATGGTAAATATTCAGACTGGGCCACAGTCACCAGTGGGGTGCCGCAGGGGTCAGTATTAGGTCCTCTCTTGTTTAATATCTTTATTAATGACCTGGTAGAGGGTTTACAAAGCAGGGTGTCTATATTTGCAGATGATACTAAACTTTGTAGGGTAATTAATAATGAGGAGGATAGTAGAATATTACAAGGGGATCTAAGGAAACTGGAAGCATGGGCGGAGACTTGGCAAATGAAGTTTAATGTTGACAAACGTAAAGTAATGCACTTTGGGTGACGTAATAAAATGTCTGACTATGTACTAAATAGTAAATTACTGGCTAAGACTGTCAATGAAAAAGACTTAGGGATTTTGGTGGACAGCAAGCTTACCTTTAATGACCAGTGTCAGGCAGCTGCTGCCAAGGCAAATAAAATTATGGGATGCATCAAAAGAGGTCTAGATTCTCATGACAAGGACATAGTTATGACTCTATACAAATCACTGGTACTGCCACACTTAGAATATTGTGCGCAATTTTGGGCCCCGATATACAAGAAAGACATAAGTGAACTTGAAAAAGTGCAAAGACGGGCAACCAAAATGATTAGAGGAATGGGTGGACTGGAGTACAACGATAGATTAACAAACTTGGGGTTATTCAGTTTAGAGAAAAGACGTCTACGGGGAGATCTAATAACAATGTACAAATACATGAAAGGACAATACAACTTTCTAAGGATATTTTTACTCCTAGGCCAGTGACAGTGACAAGAGGACATCCTCTATGTCTGGAGGAGAGAAGGTTTCACCAGAAACATAGAAGGGGATTCTTCACAATAAGAACAGCAAGGCTATGGAGCTCTCTGCCCCAGGAAGTGGTGATGGCGGATTCATTAAACAAGTTCAAAGAGGGCCTGGATGCCTTTCTTGAAGAGAAAAATATAACGGGTTATGGTCTCTAGATTTTAAGGACACGTTGATCCAGGGTTTTATACTGACTGCCAGATTTGGAGTTAGGAAGGAATTTTTTCCCCTGAAATAGGGCAATTGGCATGAGCCTCATGGGGGGTTTTGCCTTCCCCTGGATCAACACTGTAGGGGATTGTAGGGTTATAGGTTGGACTTGATGGACTCATGTCTTTATCCAACCTCATCTACTATGTAACTATGTAATGGTCATCTGGTGAGAAAATATGATTATTCATGGTTATTTGGTTTCAAGAATGGAGTGTTGGACGTCCCCTCGTAGTGACATCACTCAAGAAGGAGATTGGAACAGTTAAATGGTCTCCCCTGAGGGACAAAGTGTTGTTCTGATCCTGGGAATGATGTGAGGGCATGTGCTGTAGACTTAAGCAAGTTCCCTGAGGTCTAAGATTCTTCTTGATTCCTGGACAGCATGTAGGGGGCACATGCTCTGTGACTGACATAAGCAAGTGCCCTGAGGCCCAGGAGTGAGGCCACAGGGAACTAGACTACAAGTTTGTTTGGTATTACCCTTTTCTATTCTTTTAATCTCATTTTATTTTCTGTATTATATATTGCTTTTACCTGTATTTGCATGACCACCCACTGACTGTATATATGTTAGTGGCTAGTACCGACCCACTCAGCTAAATAAATATATAAAATTTATAAAGCTTGTTTCATATTATCCTATGAATGCAGGCACCCACGGGGCATGAGTGGAATGTAAGAAGGGTGATTGCGGGGGTGCCAAGTGGCTTGGCAATGTGAGATCCTTCACACGGTGGTAAAAAATTTGAATATATAATAAAATATAACTATAATATATCCAATAAAATGTGATCTAAACAAAAATAAAACAAGCTAGTGGAATATACTATTTACTTTAAAATATCCCTTAGAAGTGAAAAATAGTGGACCTTTTACTCCACAGGATTATTTATCCATTTGTTTTCTATAATAATTTTTTTAGCCACATTAGCATTTTATCGGATAAAATAAAAATGATATTTTATTACATATTAAAAAATTTTCTTTTTTTTTACACTTTGCCTTTTTTTTCGTGTTTCTTTTCCCTTATCCTTAAGCGGTGTATGCTGCAGTGGTAAGATTAATCTTTACTTGGGGAGATACAATTTTATAGTGGGGGTTGAGTGGTTTTATATGTACACTTTATGGAGAAAAGAACTTGCTATTATTCCTTTCGATTCAGAGGTCTCAACAATTCAAGCTAAATCACATAGTTTTTCCAAAAGTATAAAAATACAAGAAACTTTATATAAGTTGGTTAGGAGGTGGTATAAAATTCCAAAAGTAATCAAAACCATGGGTTTTGTCTATTCTTACATCTGCTAGATATGCAACCTAGAGAGATGTACATTAGGTCACATTTTCTGGTACTGCTCTTGCATTAAACCCTTTTGGACAGTCCTATATTAATAGCATTTGTGGCAAGTAGAGATGAGCGAACAGTGTTCTATCGAACACATGTTCGATCGGATATCAGGGTGTTCGCCATGTTCGAATCGAATCGAACACCACGTGGTAAAGTGCGCCAAAATTCGATTCCCCTCCCACCTTCCCTGGCGCCTTTTTTGCACCAATAACAGCGCAGGGGAGGTGGGACAGGAACTACGACACTGGGGGCATTGAAAAAAATTGGAAAAAGTCATTGGCTGCCGAAATCAGGTGACCTCCATTTTAGACGAATAGTGGATTTCAAATCCGGGTCATATGAGAATGTGAACTTTGTGACTATGAGACAGGGATAGCTGTACAGGCAGGGATAGCTAGGGATAACCTTTATTTAGGGGGGAATGTTATTAAAAATAACTTTTTGGGGCTCTATCGGGTGTGTAATTGTGATTTTTGTGAGATAAACTTTTTCCCATAGGGATGCATTGGCCAGCGCTGATTGGCCGAATTCCGTACTCTGGCCAATCAGTGCTGGCCAATGCATTCTATTAGCTTGATGAAGCAGAGTGTGCACAAGGGTTCAAGCGTACCCTCGGCTCTGATGTAGCAGAGCCGAGGCTGCACAAGGGTTCAAGCGCACCCTCGGCTCTGATGTAGGAGAGCCGAGGGTGCACTTGAACCCTTGTGCACCCTCAGCTCTGCTACATCAGAGCCGAGGGTGCGCTTGAACCCTTGTGCACACTCTGCTTCATCAAGCTAATAGAATGCATTGGCCAGCGCTGATTGGCCAATGTATTCTATTAGCCTGATGAAGTAGAGCTGAATGTGTGTGCTAAGCACACACATTCAGCTCTACTTCATCGGGCTAATAGAATGCATTGGCCAGCGCTGATTGGCCAGAGTACGGAACTCGACCAATCAGCGCTGGCTCTGCTGGAGGAGGCGGAGTCTAAGATCGCTCCACACCAGTCTCCATTCAGGTCCGACCTTAGACTCCGCCTCCTCCAGCAGAGCCAGCGCTGATTGGCCGAATTCCGTACTCTGGCCAATCAGCACTGGCTAATGCATTGTATTGGCTTGATGAAGCAGTGCTGAATGTGTGTGCTTAGCACACACATTCAGCTCTACTTCATCGGGCTAATAGAATGCATTGGCCAGCGCTGATTGGCCGAATTCCGTACTCTGGCCAATCAGCACTGGCTAATGCATTGTATTGGCTTGATGAAGCAGTGCTGAATGTGTGTGCTTAGCACACACATTCAGCTCTACTTCATCGGGCTAATAGAATGCATTGGCCAATCAGCGCTGGCCAATGCATTCTATTAGCGTGAACTGAGTTTGCACAGGGGTTCTAGTGCACCCTCGGCTCTGCTACATCAGATTGCTACATCTGATGTAGCAGTGCCGAGTGTGCATCAGATGTGTAGTTGAGCAAAACTGACTCAGCACTGCTAAGTCTGCATTCGCATAGGAATGCATTGGCCAGCCTTCGGCCAATCAGCGCTGGCTCTGCCGGAGGAGGCGGAGTCTAAGGTCGGACCTGAATGGAGACTGGTGTGGAGCGATCTTAGACTCCGCCTCCTCCAGCAGAGCCAGCGCTGATTGGCCGAATTCCGTACTCTGGCCAATCAGCACTGGCTAATGCATTGTATTGGCTTGATGAAGCAGTGCTGAATGTGTGTGCTTAGCACACACATTCAGCTCTACTTCATCGGGCTAATAGAATGCATTGGCCAATCAGCGCTGGCCAATGCATTCTATTAGCGTGAACTGAGTTTGCACAGGGGTTCTAGTGCACCCTCGGCTCTGCTACATCAGATTGCTACATCTGATGTAGCAGTGCCGAGTGTGCATCAGATGTGTAGTTGAGCAAAACTGACTCAGCACTGCTAAGTCTGCATTCGCATAGGAATGCATTGGCCAGCCTTCGGCCAATCAGCGCTGGCTCTGCCGGAGGAGGCGGAGTCTAAGGTCGGACCTGAATGGAGACTGGTGTGGAGCTATCTTAGACTCCGCCTCCTCCAGCAGAGCCAGCGCTGATTGGTCGAGTTCCGTACTCTGGCCAATCAGCACTGGCCAATGCATTTCTATGGGGAAAAGTTAGCTTGCGAAAATCGCAAACTGACAGGGATTTCCATGAAATAAAGTGACTTTTATGCCCCCAGACATGCTTCCCCTGCTGTCCCAGTGTCATTCCAGGGTGTTGGTATCATTTCCTGGGGTGTCATAGTGGACTTGGTGACCCTCCAGACACGAATTTGGGTTTCCCCCTTAACGAGTTTATGTTCCCCATAGACTATAATGGGGTTCGAACACTCGAACAGTGAGCGGCTGTTCGAATCGAATTTCGAACCTCGAACATTTTAGTGTTCGCTCATCTCTAGTGGCAAGTCTTTGACCCTGATCCATGTCTCTGTTCTTTTGTGGCTGCCTCATCCTGAAGAAAAAATCTTATTATGCATCTTCTTCAAGCGGCCAAGCTTTTAATTCCTCCAAGGTGCCTGAACAATGACCCACCGACTTTAGATCTGTATGTATCCAAAGTGAATCAAATCTTTCATATGGAAGTACTATACATTTGGAGAACAGACTCCTGCCACCTTTATGAAAATAAGAGAACCATGGATACTATTTAGATATCGCCAAACTCCTACAGCCCCCCCCCCCTGCATTTCACTTACCGTATAAGAATCACTTGTAAAACATATTATTTCCTCTACCATTAATGCGTGTTTTTTTATTCTGTCTTGACAGCAGCAAAATAAATTACCTTTCCCTACAGAGCTAAGGTTACGTTTTTATTGTAATTTATTTCCATTCCTATTGGTACTTTAACACCTCTTTTGGCTGGGGCCCCATGGGCCGGAAATGCCGCAGGAAAATTCATGGAGTTTTACAGTATCTGCAAAGTGGATGGGATTCATGCGCGGTTTTGGAAATTACAGAATGTCAATTATACTTACGGAAACGCCAGTGGCTTTCCCATAGATATAATGGTAACAAAGTCCGCAGCGGAAAACTCTGCAAACTTTCTGTTCAAAGCACTGAGGGAAGAACCGTGATGCATTCACGTTCATGCCATGGGGCCTTAGCCTTTAAAAAAATGATTTCTGCTATATATGTACCCTTTCCAACATACCTCAACTCACCTAACTCCCTTATTTCATCCTCCCATTCTTTTCCCATACCTCTTTCCCATCTCCCATTTGCCACTTACCTAATGTTGCTGTTTCTGTCTTTAGAAGGCATGATGTTAAAGGGAGCGCCCTCTATAGGTTTTTTTGACTGAGACTCTGTCTTCCTAATTACATCATGGAAGATAGACTTGCACATTCTTAGTCAGCGCCCTCTATTGGTGTGCATACTTGAGGCACTGACATCCTAATTACATCATGGAAGTCAGATTTGCATATTCTTCCCATGTTCCTTTTCGCAGTGGAGCGCTCATGGCTTAATAAGACTCCACACACCTTAATGGTGGTTCTCTCCTTATGGAGTGACGATATCCCCTCAATCCTGTCTAAGCTTCTCACCTCTGCCAGATCAGTCCTCTCTGCGCCAAGCTGACGAGATGCAAATACGTTGAAACAGCTGAACTTGGCTGAGAAGACTGTATCTGGTATAATCCCAGCATCATTGCAAACAAAGGCCTCTGAGAAGGTTGGCATGATGTTAAAGGGAGCGCCCTCTATAGGTTTGTTTGACTGAGACTCTGTCTTCCTAATTACATCATGGAAGATAGACTTGCACATTCTCAGTCAGCACCCTCTATTATAAAAAGATTAAAATAATGAGGCAGGCCATGCAAATGTTACATTGCACAATACTGCGATTGCAAGACATTAAAAGAGATCAATATATTGTTGAAAGGGACCTGGGGGCAACATCCCTCAGCAGACCACAGTGCCATGCTGGAGAATAACTCCCATCCCATGCATGAGACTGTGAAAGCACTCGGAAGTACTGTCAGTGACCGACTGTTTCACCCCAAGTGTGAGAAGGAGCGTTATCAGAAGTCATTCCTCCCCACTGCGGTTAGGTTGTATAACCAATACTGAACTAAGCGGAGATCATTCCATACAGAGAACTGAGAGATCTTTAAGTTGTGATATCCCTTATACCAATTTTTCTACCTTTACCTTTTTTTATCTGTACCTACTGTCTCTGAAATGCCTCTATCTTGGAACTTTTGTATTTGTATATTATATTATCTATTGTTGTAACATACTGAATTTCCCTATTAACCCCTTCCCGACATGCGCCGTAATAGTACGGCGCATGTTGGGTCTGTAACTATGGCGACCGCCCGGGAGCCGGGCGGCCGCCATAGCCACCGGGTGTCTACTGCTCTAAGCCATTTTCCCGGCGGCGCATGGGCGCCGCCATTATTCCCGGGATCGCCGGCTTCTGGAGCATGCTCCAGGGCCGACGTCATGTTGCCATGACAGCCGGGAGCCTGTACAAGGCTCCCAGGCTTGTCTGCAAATTCTCTCTTTTGCAGGCTGGTCTATGCAGCCTGCAAAAGAGAGGATGATTTTTTGCAATGCATTGCATTAGTGATCAGACCCCCTGGGGTTCAACACCCCTAGGAGGTCTAATAAATGCAAAAAAAAATTTTTTAAAAAAAAGTAAAAAAAATATAAAAAAAATATAAAAAGTATTAAAAGTTCAAATCACCCCCCTTTCCCTAGAACACATATAAAAGTAGTTAAAAACTGTGAAACATATACATATTAGGTATCCCCGCATCCGAAATCGCCCGCTCTACAAATCTATAAAAATATTTTTCCTGTTCGGTAAACGCCGTAGCAGGAAAAATAGTCAAAAGTGCCAAACCGCCGTTTTTTCACAGTTTTGATTCTGATAAAAATTTGAATAAAAAGTGATCAAAGCAATAACATTTCCCGAAAATGGTAGAACTAAAAAGTGCACTCGGCCCCGCAAAAAAAGACGCCCTATGCATCCCCGTACACTTACGTATAAAAAAGTTATGGCCGTCGGAATATGGTGACTTTTAGAAAAAAAATTTTTTAACACAGTTTTGGATTTTTTTTAAGCGGTCAAAATGTAAATAAAACCATATAAATTTGGTATCCCTGGAACCGTACGGAAACACAGAATATAGGGGACATGTCATTTTGGCTGCACAGTGAACGCCATAAAACCAAAGCCCGTAAGAAAGTCGCAGAAATGCATTTTTTCTTCAAATCCACCCCATGATGATGCCGCCTGCGCTGATACATAGATGTCTGAACCAGCGCAAGGAGAGTGGCAGCTCTCCTGTAGCGGTTCAAAGAAAAAAAAAAAGTAAAAAAAAAAAAAAATCACCCAGGCTGCCGCCCCCCTCCCATGCGCCGCCTGAGGCTGGCACCTCACCTCACCTCATTAGAAGTGTGGCGCTGCCTGAAGCCCTAAACAAAAACTCACTAATACCAAAACAGTGACAGGCAGCAAGAAATGCAGGACAGGGGTTAAGTAGAAATGTTGAAGGTAAAACAGACTCTCACACAGGACAAAACTCACATCACTTCCAATTAAGCTCCTGAGACCGTGCAACTCCCACTAAACACTCCTACTAAACTGGGCCAAGAATCCTAGTTGGTAACAATGAAAATCAGCGAAGACTGAAGCCAGCAGTCAGCCTTTTACAGACCCCGGAAAGACCCAATAGGCTGATGACAATGTCAAACACCTGAAGCTTGCATCTACAGTACAGAGACACCAAGCCAGCTCAAGTATACACTAAGGCAGATATTCAAACACAAACTCCACAGCTCAGTGGAGAAAAGAATACACAGAGAGTCACAGTACACCGGCTCAAATCCCCAGACCAACCCACCAGAAAATAGACAACAATTTTATATAACAACTCAGGTCCTGACACACATATAGGTACGTAACAAAGTACTATTCCTTGGTGTTATATCTAGGTAAGTCGCAAAGTATTATTCCTTAGTGTTATATCTAGGTAAGTCGCAAAGTACTATTCCTTGGTGACACAAATTTGCACTTCAAAAAGTACTATTTTTTGGTGTCACACATGGGTACCTCACAAAGTACTATTCCTTGGTGGCACACATGGGTACTTCACAAGGTACTATTCCTTGGTGTTATACATAGGTACCTCACAGGTGCCACTGTTGTCTCATATAGGTATTGCACACAGTACTATTCCTTGGTGTTATACATAGTTACTTCACAGGTGCCACTGTTGTCTCATATAGGTGTTGCACACAGTACTATTCCTTGGTGTTATACATAGGTACTTCACAGGTGCCACTGTTGTCTCATATAGGTGTTGCACACAGTACTATTCCTTGGTGTTACACATAGGTAACTCACCAGCACAGAACACATTAGTTGGCGTTTTTGAGAGGGAAGTAAAAAGAACACGGCAGTAGAAAAACCAAGTAATGTTTTTACATACATTAGCATTTTTTAAAATCATTTTAATGTATAACTCATAAGATAATGTATAACTCAAAAGATAAATGTAATATTAACAGGAAACGTCTCTAAAAAAAATCACCTTTATAAAGACAAGACTAAGGCTCCACTAAGACATTAGACTGTGGTAATAGCAGCAGTAAAAGATGAGAAAAGATGAGAAAAGTTATGGGTGCAACAAAGTAGTCCCTGTTTTGATGGTTGCTTTACACAATTTTTCACAGTGGCTGCTATAGGAACCCTAACCTTTGGGGTTTGGTAAACCCCCCGCTGCAATTTTTTCCTTTTTTTGTAATAGGCCATTACTGTCTAAATATAAACAGCAGTGTAGATAAATATTAAAACATAACTTTTAATTTACATCAATAAAAGTATGGGTACCCATATAAATTTATCATCATAAAATATCCCACTTTATTCTCAACAGTATGCTAAGCACACACATTCAGCTCTACTTCATCGGGCTAATAGAATGCATTGGCCAATCAGCGCTGGCCAATGCATTCTATTAGCGTGAGCTGAGTTTGCACAGGGGTTCTAGTGCACCCTCGGCTCTGCTACATCTGATGTAGCAGAGCCGAGTGTGCACACTCGGCTCTGCTATATCAGATGGACTGACCGGCACACGGTGTAGTTGAGCAGAACTGGCTTAGCACTGCTAAGTCTCTGCATTCCCATAGGAATGCATTGGCCAGCCTTCGGCCAATCAGCGCTGGCTCTGCCGGAGGAGGCGGAGTCTAAGGTCGGACCTGAATGGAGACTGGTGTGGAGCAATCTTAGACTCCGCCTCCTCCAGCAGAGCCTGCGCTGATTGGTCGAATTCCGTACTCTGGCCAATCATCGCTGGCCAAAGCATTCTATTAGCCCGATGAAGTAGAGCTGAATGTGTGTGCTTAGCACACACATTCAGCTCTACTTCATCGGGCTAATAGAATGCATTGGCCAATCAACGCTGGCCAATGCATTCTATTAGCGTGAGCTGAGTTTGCACAGGGGTTCTAGTGCACCCTCGGCTCTGCTACATCTGATGTAGCAGAGCCGAGTGTGCACACTCGGCTCTGCTATATCAGATGGGCTGACCGGCACACGGTGTAGTTGAGCAGAACTGGCTCAGCACTGCTAAGTCTCTGCATTCCCATAGGAATGCATTGGCCAGCCTTCGGCCAATCAGCGCTGGCTCTGCCGGAGGAGGCGGAGTCTAAGGTCGGACCTGAATGGAGACTGGTGTGGAGCGATCTTAGACTCCGCCTCCTCCAGCAGAACCAGCGCTGATTGGTCGAATTCCGAACTCTGGCCAATCAGCGCTGTCCAATGCATTCCTATGAGGAAAAGTTAGCTTGCGAAAATCGCAAGCTGACAGGGATTTCCATGAAATAAAGTGACTTTTATACCCCCAGACATGCTTCCCCTGCTGTCCCAGTGTCATTCCAGGGTTTTGGTATCATTTCCTGGGGTGTCATAGTGGACTTGGTGACCCTCCAGACACGGATTTGGGTTTCCCCCTTAACGAGTATATGTTCCCCATAGACTATAATGGGGTTCGAAACCCGTTCGAACACTCGAACAGTGAGCGGCTGTTCGAATCGAATTTCGAACCTCGAACATTTTAGTGTTCGCTCATCTCTAATAATAACTCATCAAGGAATCTTCAGAAACATCTAGAGTACTCACAGATAGTTATTGTGGTTCCTCCCATACAGCACGCTGAGTTAGGCCTGGTTTACATCATAATCCATTTGGGGAGTCCGCATGGGGAACCCCCCCCCGAATGGACTACCGAACTCATTGGCAAGCAGTTTGCAGTGAAAGCACATGGACCCTCACCATGATATACAGTGGGGCAAAAAAGTATTTAGTCAGTCACCAATAGTGCAAGTTCCACCACCTAAAAAGATGAGAGGCATCTGTAATTTACATCATAGGTAGACCTCAACTATGAAAGACAAAATGAGAAAACAAATCCAGAAAATCACATTGTCGATTTTGTAAGAATTTATTTGCAAATTATGGTGGAAAATAAGTATTTGGTCAGTAACAAAATTTCATCTCAATTCTTTGTTATATATGCTTTGTTGGCAATGACAGAAGTCAAACGTTTTCTGTAAGTCTTCACAAGGTTGGCACACACTGTTGTTGGTATGTTGGCCCATTCCTCCATGCAGATCTCCTCTAGAGCAGTGATGTTTTGGGGCTGTCGCTTGGCAACACGGACTTTCAACTCCCTCCAAAGGTTTTCTATAGGGTTGAGATCTGGAGACTGGCTAGGCCACTCCAGGACCTTGAAATGCTTCTTACAAAGCCACTCCTTCGTTGCCCTGGCAGTGTGCTTTGGATCATTGTCATGTTGAAAGACCCAGCCACGTTTCATCTTCAATGCCTTTGCTGATGGAAGGAGGTTTGCACTCAAAATCTCACGATACATGGCCCCATTCATTCTTTCATGTACCCGGATCAGTCGTCCTGGCCCCTTTGCAGAGAAACAGCCCCAAAGCATGATGTTTCCACCCCCATGCTTTACAGTAGGTATGGTGTTTGATGGCTGCAACTCAGTATTTTTTTTCCTCCAAACACAAAAAGTTGTGTTTCTACCAAACAGTTCCAGTTTGGTTTCATCAGACCATAGGACATTCTCCCAATACTCTTCTGGATCATCCAAATACTCTCTAGCAAACTTCAGACGGGCCCGGACATGTACTGGCTTAAGCAGTGGGACACGTCTGGCACTGCAGGATCTGAGTCCCTGGCGGCGTAGTGTGTTACTGATGGTAGGCTTTGTTACATTGGTCCCAGCTGTCTGCAGTTCATTCACTAGGTCCCCCCGCGTGGTTCTGGGATTTTTGCTCACCGTTCTTGTGATCATTTTGACCCCACGGGGTGAGATTTTGCGTGGAGCCCCAGATCGAGGGAGATTATCAGTGGTCTTGTATGTTTTCCATTTTCTAATTATTGCTCCCACAGTTGATTTCTTCAATCCAAGCTGGTTGCCTATTGCAGATTCAGTCTTCCCAGTCTGGTGCAGGGCTACAATTTTGTTTCTGGTGTCCTTTGACAGCTCTTTGGTCTTCACCATAGTGGAGTTTGGAGTCTGACTGTTTGAGGGTGTGCACAGGTGTCTTTTTATACTGATAACAAGTTTAAACAGGTGCCATTACTACAGGTAATGAGTGGAGGAAAGAGGAGACTCTTAAAGAAGAAGTTACAGGTCTGTGAGAGCCAGAAATCTTGATTGTTTGTAGGTGACCAAATACTTATTTTCCACAATAAATTCTTACAAAATCAGACAATGTGATTTTCTGGATTTGTTTTCTCATTTTGTCTCTCATAGTTGAGGTCTACCTATGATGTAAATTACAGATGCCTCTCATCTTTTTAAGTGGTGGAACTTGCACTATTGGTGACTGACTAAATACTGGTTGGGTCTGCAGTGTTGCAGACCCAACCAGTGAGAGACAGGGACACAAAACTGTACACAAAACTGTAGCAAACAGGATTATTTAAAAAAAAAAAAAAAAAAAAACCTGCAAAATAAATAAACTTTCACATCAGGCACAAAAATGAGCAATATAAAATACAGCTTTAACTTCAGGCAAAACAGTGTGAAACAAAATCCTGCTCGTCTGCGTGCTAACTAACAGTAAATACTAACTGTATGCCACACAAATCAACAAAAAAAACAAAACAAAAACAATAGCGGTTCAGCAGCCTCACAGTGTCAGGACAGACCCAGGCACTTCCTCTCACTCCCAGGCTCTGCAGTCTTTTATGGCCCAGTAACAAGCCTGGGACCTAGGCTGAGGCCTATTCAAGACCCTCCCTGAACCACACATAAGTTAGAAATCTAGGGGAGATATACTGGGACTGCAGCACTCTACCTGTCCCCTTTTCAAAAAACAAAAAACAACAAAAAAATTATATATATATATATATATATATATATATATATATATATATATATATATATATATGATATAAAAAAAAATTTGCAAAATAATGGTGAAAAATCTTGAATATTTGATCAAAATGTCCACAGTTACTGCTTCCTATTCCACTGTCTTTTGCTTTGTAAAGACTAAACATTGCTTACAAATAAACAATATTGAATATTAAAATCTATGTTTATTTTGTACAATAACTTGTTGTCACATTATACACAACTTAGTCTTTGGGGATGCATTGTATACAGTAATTTTCATCCCATCACTTTGACTTACATGACATTTTTGCTGCAGTTGAAAAAACATCAAACAATTTGTCCGCCACAGTGTCAGCTGTCCCCTAAGAAAGAAAGTTGCCTGAATTAATTATTTTTACATGTGTTGACTTCATAATTTTATGAGAACACTGAGTCACATTTAGAAGACACTTTTAGAAAACTGACAGCTCAACATGGGAATACTGTCATTTCGATTAGTATGTATTTTCTTAAGAGTCTTCTCAGTTTATTACATCTTTCTTTATTTCATTAGACATCCTAAGTATGATATCAACATTCATAAAAATTAGCCACAAAACATCTTTTGAAAATAAATTGAAAAAGTTAGGCATGTATAGTCATACAGTGCCTGTATAAGAGAACACATAAATACTAAGCATTGTACCTTCAATATATGCATAAAATAGTACACAATGTTATTGATAAGATCTTTAGTAACTGTGTATATAGTGGTAATAATCTTTGTAGGATTGCTTAGAGAGATGTTTCTTTTCAAAACCTGAAATGCAAGAAGAAAACCTAATTTCTTTTACTACTGTACTTCATATAAGGGATTAGGAGAGGAAAAAGTTCTAGATGTAAATGTGAGGCACAGAGAAGTAGGAAGAAGAGAGAACATGGTCTTGCAAAGAGCAGAAGTTGCACCAAGGCAGAAGAATTGGAAGACTGATATATTAATCCAGCAGTCATGGTGTAGGCATATGATAATAATAATAATAATAATAATAATAATAATAATAATAATAATAATTAGAGATGAGCGAGTAGTATTCGATTGAGTAGGTATTCGATAGAATACTCTGGTATTCGAAATATTCGTACTCGATCAAATACTACTAGCTATTTGCAGTAAATATTCAATTCAGAACCAGCGTTGATTGGCTGAATGCTATACACTGTATAGCAAGAATGAATAACTAAGAATGAATTGAACAGCGTTGATTGGCCAGTGTACAGCATTTGGCCAATCAACGCTGGTTCTCCCGCATGCTCGTCTGTGAGGAGGCGGAGTCTAAGATCGGACCACAGCAGTCTCCATTGTGGCCCAATCTTAGACTCCGCCTCCTCACAGACGAGCCTCTGGCGGAATCAGCGTTGATTGGCCGAATGCTGTACACTGGCCAATCAACGCAGGTCAATGCATTCCTATGAGAAAAAGTAAGCTCCCACATAATCACAAGCTGCCAGCTCTCCCGACTAGCAAGGACGAGACTGCTGCTGAACCAGCGTTGATTTGCTGCATGCTCATCTTTGCTAGTCGGGAGAGCTGGCAGCTTGCTGTTATGAGGGAGCTCAATTTTTATCAGCGCAACTGCAAGTGTTGTGCAGTTAAAGCGTACGGACCCCATAAACTATAATGGGGTTCGTGCGCTTTAACTGCACAGCGCTCCTCCTAAACACTCTCCTCCTGCTACTCGTGGACTTGGTGACTCTCCTTTAGTCGAATAGTGTTTCCCCCTGAAACAAGCATTTTTTCCCATAGACTATAATGGGATTCGATCGAGTAGTGGAATATTGAGGCTCTATGAAACGAATATCGAATTTCGAATATTTCCCTATTCGCTCATCTCTAATAATAATATATTTTATTTATATAGCGCCAACATATTCCGCAGCACTTTACAATTTGTAGGGTTCAAGTACAGACAAAGATACATTGCAAATAAATAGTCTCTCCACAAAATGGGACTGGGGGCCCTGCTCGCAAGAGCTTACAATCTATGAGGTAGAGGGGGTGACATCGGAGGGGCGGCATCGGAGGTAGCATTACTTATACAATGATCAGACAATTTTTTTAATAGAGATTACAGTCATTGTACATAAATAAAGCTGTATGAGCCGACACCAGTTGTGTCCTTTAACGTGTAGATGGTGCCTGGACATATAAAGATAGCCTGAAAAGACATCATATCATGTGGGGTAATGTGGGAACGTGAACAGAGGAGGGTTAATTTTAGGGGTTCTAATTATGGTATGGAAGGGTTTACATTAGGAATTGTGATAGGCTTGTCTGAAAAGATGTGTCTTTAGTTTGCGCTTGAAACTCTAGAAATTGGGAGTTAATCTGATAGTCCGGCACAGAGCATTCCAGAGGAGTGGTGCAGCTTGGGAGAAGTCTTGTATAAGAGAGTGAGAGGTTCTGATAATAAAGGATGTAAGTCTTAGGTCATTGAGTGAATGGAGAACACGGGTCGGACAGTAGACAAAGAAGAGGGAGGAAATGTAGGGAGGTGCAGCATTTTGGAGAGTAAATGGGCAGTGGGTTTATAAGACTGAGGAGAATGTGGAATCTTACTGTCATTTTCAGGGTAGGAGATAATACTAGGAGGATGTAAAGATATGAATTCCAAGATGTGGATTGACATGCGCCGGATCTAAAAATCTAACTAGTTATTGAATACATTTTCTCATCTCTAATGCAATTTGCTCTGATTGACAAAGATATTTTTTTTTTATCTATCAATATTCTTTCTATTGAATTTTCATCAAAACTTCTAACAAAAAATATTTAGCATCTATGTGAAATGCAAAATTAATTAACTTGCTTTGCTTCTTTATTAATTGCACAAGCAGTGAATTATAATAATTTGGTCTAGTATGGCGACATTATTCATGTAGCTCAAAGATTTATACTGTATGTCTTAATCAAAGTATTCAGTATATTAGTCTCTCTTGCAATAGATCATTCTAAAAAGCCAGAAAGTGTCTGCCTTAGGTGATATTGTACTTTTCACACTGATAGATTTAATAAATCAATTAAAATTTTAGCCACTGAACTGCGACTGAAATGATCAATGCATCTTTCTAACATGTGGAGTTTATACAAATCATGCCAGCTACTAAAGAATCGACTAGCAGCAGTACACAATTCATGAGCATACTAAGAGGTGCTTATTAAAAAAAGAGAAGTCAGTGTCCATGGATGTGGATAATTCCATATAAACCAATATAGTATCGCCATATTTAATTTAACCGACATAATGAGTTTTAATAAGATAAGATAATCCTTTAATAGTCCCACATTGGGGAAATTTCACTAGGTACACTAGGATGATATATTATAACAGTAGATCACAGACCACCAGGTAAATTCTCATATAACTACTGAAAGGGTTCCTTCAAAAAAAAAAATTGATAAACCATAACATTTATTAGAACTAGAAATTAAAAACTAGGGCGCCAAGCCCTTAGGAAATAGTAACTAATCATGTGAAGTGCTCGCAATCACTACCCGATCATGAATATCTACATGAGGAATATACTGTAAGTACTACAACCACAAAGTCGCCCCTTAGATATAGTTGCAGATCATGGATACCTATTGAAGCATCTGCATTGGGGCCAAAATTTTAAGTATATATCCACAATAAAATTAAAAACTGATATAAATGATAGGTCTATTTCCCATTGGTTGATGGTATATATTGTAATACCCTAGTCAACAGAAGAAAGGAATCAAACTGAACTCGACTCCTGCGCCTCAGCGTGTGAGTGTAGGGTGGCACAGTGACTGACATAGGCAGAGACGTTACACATCTTGAGAAAAGATAATACACAGTGCTGCTTCACATACAACCTTTTGCATGTGTTTAGGTATTGGAGTTTTGCAAGCGAATTTTATTAAAAAATAAAAATTTACATTGGACTTTTTTTTATGTCTTTTTAAAATGGATTCTATTAATGTGGATTTGTTCCAAGTCTTCGCTTACACTGAAGAAGATGAAGAAAGGATTTTATAAGGTCACGAAGGGGACACAGCTTTTTTGAATACGTGAACACCAACAAATTGAACTACAAACTTGAATTGGAATCTTGGAGGCTAGTCACTTTCCAATTGCACCTCTTTATATTGGGTGAATATTATAAAAATTATAGAATTCCTCAGAGTACGAGATCCCATATTAGGCCAAATTTAATTTTGCAAGATAAAACTTTTTGTGCATGGTTTATCCAGATTTCCTAAAAATATTCCATGGACTTGTTACTCAACATTGAATATTTACAGGAGGAGATCCTCCTAATTAAAGTCAAAATTGATCAGATGGAGAGTTTCCTCGAAGAAGTTTTGGTGAAAGGAAATGTTCATGAAAGGACGTATTAACAAATAAACTCAGGATCTTGAGGCGTTTAAATGTGGCAAGTGGTATAAAGACCAGGAGGATGATCATATTGGATGTGTATATTAATTGGCAAAATATAACTATAGACGGGAGAGACCAACGTATGACAAACATAGAAATGGAACAACAAAATGGAGAACCAGACGGGGCGGTAGGAGAAAACATAAGTGGCGCAAGTAATAATGTCAAACCTAGAACTCTAGGAAACTAGTGGGACATCACCAAAAAAGACTGCAAGGCACGGTGTTCTACACCGCAAAAAAGATTCTCTGCAGTTAGGAAATAGCTGTTTTTTTATGCGATGTGCTGCAAATTAATTCGCATTGAATCGAATCGTCTCAAAAAATTCGGCAAAGCTGCCAAAATGATTTTTTGAAAATTTGCTCATGTCTAGTTATAATTTTACAATGTCAAACTTGAAAAAGTGTTTGTTTTTTTGTTTTGTTTTAAATAGACAGTTTAAAATTTCGATATTACCCCCAAAAATGTGCAATATACAACGCATTCTACATATACATAAAAGGTCATTCCCTGATCTAGATTTCATTTTTCCAGTAGATTTCCTTTACAAACCATAAGCAATTAAGAATGATAAATAATGAAGGAATATGTGAAAGAGGGCAAATATACTTTTAAAAATCCATCTTTTACTACTTTCCTTTTCAGATTTGCTTAAGTTGAACAAATACTTTAATTCATTTATCTGTTAATTACATAAAGTGACATAAACGTCACTTCTCATAAGAAAAAAGTCATAAAATATTGTGGACAGTTCTACAATGTGGACTGCGCAACCATTGTTTCATCGCCAAAGGAGAAGAAACACAGAAAATTGGCAATGTTAGCAACATTTTAATCTTCTGTTCTCAGGCATTTGTCGTTAAGTCCAATAAATTGATGAATACGCTCAAGCAGTGACAAATTTCACCAACACATCTCTAAATTATGTCCGGCAAATACATTGCATTTTCTTTAGGGAGAATTGGTGACATGATGCACCGATCAAAGTTAGACACCGACCATAAACATACACTAAATATATCCCTGTTTGTTCTTCACATAATTCAGAGAGATAGTAAAGGTCAATCGTTCTTCCCCCACAAATTGGAAAGTGATTTTTAATCAAAGGGTTTTTTTTGTGGCATCTTTTGCTGTTTATTTTGTATTCAGCTCTGTCATATATCCAAGAAAGTGTCCCTGTTCTTTTGGCATCTTTGAAAAGAAGCCCAGAAGGTCCTTGAGAAAGATAAATTTCAATAACAATACAACACTTTTCAAGATATATCTCTGAAAATAAATTACAACCCTGACTGTATATTTCTTGTGATAAATATTAGCTGAGGCTTGAATGTTTATGGAGAATAAACCTCATTTATCTAAGTGTTTATTATTTGGCTAGAAGTGTGCTTCATCATTTGAAGAACAGTCTTGAAAAATGCATTAAAAGTAACAAAATATATACAATACATATATACATAGGTTGAATGAGAATACAAAGTTTGACAATGAAGCCTGACTAGTGAAAGAATTCAAAAGTCTTTACAACAATATGTCTTTGTGGAGATGCAAATTCCAATTTGAACTCACTGAAAGAGCAGCACGATTTTAAACCAGTTAGATTGACTCAAATAAAATAGAATAATGCTGAAATGTTAACAGTATTATTGTTATTATTATAAGCTTATATTATTAAAGAGAAGTATAGAGTAAGACAATTATATACAGGAAGGTTTGAGCGCGGGCATAGAATTAACTAGAAATTTATAGAAGTTTTCTTCAACATGGAGCTGCCTGGAAGACAATATGGACGGGGCCTAGTTTCGGATGTCCCAAATATTGCCACCTACAATTTCAAAATATAACCTGAATGAGGAACAATTATTTTATCTTAAAGAAATAAAAAAATGTAAAAGGCATATCTAAAGACTAATACATAGTTACATTCTTTACATAGTAAATAAGGATGGATGAAGACACATGTCCATCAAGTCCAACCTATAACCTTACAGGGGCTTATGCCAATTGCCCCATGTCAGGGGGAAATATCTGCCAATCAGTATAAAACCCCTACACCAACTTCAGCTCATATCCAGACTATGCATCTCTATGGTACCAGCATAGTCTGACTTTGTGTAAAATATACAATATTTCGTGAAATCCTTGTTTGCATGTTGAGAGGCCTTTAGAGAGAGGAGCTTATAAAAAAACATGGAGATTTATTAAAGACTTCAAGGATGAATCTTTACAGGGAAAACATTTAAAATAACAGAAATATCAGTCAATGTCTCATTAGCTTACATCATCAGAGAAGATCATACTTAAGTTTCTTCATTAGGATGTCTTGTAGATCTAACTTGGTTCATGCTTGTTCATCTGGTTGATGGACTCTGGGATGGTCACGACATCTTGTTCAGGATGATAGAGAGGATACATAGCAGGGAGAACCCCCTATGGATTCCCCATCATTAACCCCTGACATGTGTGCTTGTCACTCATTTATGTTCATGAGAGAGGGTGTTGCCTATCATTCTTAGAGATGAGCGAGTAGTATTCGATCGAGTAGGTATTCGATCGAATACTACGGTATTCGAAATACTCGTACTCGATCAAGTACCACTCTCTATTCGAATGGAAAAGTTAGATGCAGAACCAGCATTGATTGGCCGAATGCTATACAGTCGGCCAATCAACGCTGGTTCTTCTCCTACCTTTAGAAGTCTTCTCCGTGCAGCTTCCCCGCGGCATCTTCCAGCTCTGAATTCACTCTGCCAGGCATCGGGCCTGGGCAGCGCTGACTGTAAACTTTGACTGTAAGCGGCCATTTTCTTGTAATGCAGGCATGCCCAGTTGGCTCAGCCTAGGCCCGATGCCTGGCAGAGTGAATTCAGAGCCGGAAGATGCCGCAGGGATGCTGCATGGAGAAGACTTCTCGGAGGATCCAGCCCGACCCTCACTCGTGGACTTGGTAAGTGTAATTTAATCGAATGTTGCCTACCTCTGAAACGAGCATTTTCCCCACATAGACTATAATAGGATTCGATATTCGATTCGAGTAGTCGAATATTGAGGGGCTACTCGAAACGAATATCGAATATTGAACATTTTACTGTTCGCTCATCTCTAATCATTCTAAACCTTCTTGTTGCTGTATAAGGATAACTCTAAAATGGTGTACCCAAACTACACCCATGTACCATAAGATAGAAGAGTGAAGTCTGCAGACTAGAATTTAACCATATATGCCATGAATATTTTAATATCATAACATTTAACACTTTGTAATTATATTCCCTTTTCTCTGTCTTGTACTTACCAAATATGTTGCGCGTTGTGAGAACGTGATGGAAAAATGGAAGAAAGAGGCAAGAAGAAATGAAGATTTTGTCTAGATGTGAACAGTAAGCAAAGGAACCATACAATCAAGACAAAAGAATAGTTTATATTGCAACTTATTGCAAAGTTTCTGTATTATTATTTTTTAGATCTATTGGCAAACTGTAAAATAAATGGTCACATAGTCTACATAGCTTTATTGACCCTTACAGTGACCAACTGAAACAGAAGATTTATTTTCTCAACTGAATTTCACTTAAATTAAACTGATACATTTGGATGTAAAAGGGTTAATAAGCCTTGTAAGCCATTCTACAAATTTTGTATTTCCCTACATGAAAAAAATGTAATTTAACATCTGCTCCGAATTTGCTTCTGTTTAATTTCTATTTATTTATTCTTATCCCAACATCTGTGTTGGTCTGAAATTACTAACATGAAATGATACTTATGATGCCAACAAAGGTTTTATGTTCCTTAGCTGAAAAGCCCCATTTCTGCAGCAATGTATTTCATTTTACAAAACCCTTTCTTGGACAAATCTGTAATAAGTGAAGAACGGAGGTCTAAAGCTCTATTCACACAAATGTTGTTCACGGCCTTGCGGTGGACATTTCGGACCATTAAAAAGTAGATTGTGTCTTATATTGGCCCATTTTCGCGACTCCCTTAGAAGATTCACATCTATGAGGAGTTTGTGAAAACGATGGCACGATGGCAGAGCCGACTCCGCATGAATGAATTTTAAATCCAGAAGAAAACATCACAGGGAGGCGTGTCAGAAGAAAACAGAGGCCGGCACTGGAGAGTTTTCTCACAGCAATGGGGATGCCCCCAGTGCTGTTTGAGTGCTGAGGACCGCCCCCAGTGCTGCGAGAAAACTCATTTACATACCGAAGAAAACCGGGATATCTATGACATGGCGGCAGGGAGAAGACTTCTAAAGATAGGAGAAGAATAGTCTTTCTTAAGACTATTCCTACATGTTAGGGAGAAAAAATGGGATTCAAATAATTGAATCCCTTTAAGTGATTTTTTTTCCTGTTGTTGGATATGTCAATTTGTTATGGCTGATTATCTGCCAATGCACCCTTTGATTTGTATGGAATATAATGACACCACAGTATAAATAAAGACTATTTTTTCCTATTTTTTTAATTGCCACATTCCAAGAACTGTAACCTTTGCTATAAGCTATTTAAGGGTTTGTTTTTTGCATGGCATGTTGTACTTTTTATTGGTACAATTTTGAGGGACATATAATCCATTCACTTTTATTAAATTACTACCTAAATATCAGCTCTGAACCTATTCCCTCAATATACAGTGTTGGCCAAAAGTATTGTCACCCCTGCAATTCTGTCAGATAATACTCATTGTCTTCCAGAAAATGATTGCAAGCACAAACTCTTTGGCATTAATATCTTCATTTATTTTGCTTGCAATGAAAAAACACAAAAGAGAATGAAAAAAAAAGTCAAATCATTGATCATTTTACACAAAACTCCAAAAATGGGCCGGACCAAAGTATTGGTCCCCTCAGCCTAATACTTGGTAGCACAACCTTTAGACAAAATAACTGCGAACAACCGCTTTCGGTAACTATCAATGAGTTTCTTACAAGGCTCTGCTGGAATTTTAGACCATTCGTCTTTGTCAAACTGCTCCAGGTCACGCGGCATGTTACTCCGTGTGAATGGACCCTTATGGAGTATTCCACACAGGCTCTTGACAAGACAGAGAAAGCAATGTCTGTCACTAACTACTTATGAGTAGAGATGAGCGAACACTAAAATGTTCGAGGTTCGAAATTCGATTCGAACAGCCGCTCACTGTTCGAGTGTTCGAATGGGTTTCGAACCCCATTATAGTCTATGGGGAACATAAACTCGTTAAGGGGGAAACCCAAATTCGTGTCTGGAGGGTCACCAAGTCCACTATGACACCCCAGGAAATGATACCAACACCCTGGAATGACACTGGGACAGCAGGGGAAGCATGTCTGGGGGCATAAAAGTCACTTTATTTCATGGAAATCCCTGTCAGTTTGCGATTTTCGCAAGCTAACTTTTCCCCATAGAAATGCATTGGCCAGTGCTGATTGGCCAGAGTACGGAACTCGACCAATCAGCGCTGGCTCTGCTGGAGGAGGCGGAGTCTAAGATCGCTCCACACCAGTCTCCATTCAGGTCCGACCTTAGACTCCGCCTCCTCCCGCAGAGCCAGCGCTGATTGGCCGAAGGCTGGCCTATGCATTTCTATGCGAATGCAGAGACTTAGCAGTGCTGAGCCGTAGTTTTGCTCAACTACACATCTGATGCACACTCGGCACTGCTACATCAGATGTAGCAATCTGATGTAGCAGAGCCGAGGGTGCACTAGAACCCCTGTGCAATCTCAGTTCACGCTAATAGAATGCATTGGCCAGCGCTGATTGGCCAATGCATTCTATTAGCCCAATGAAGTAGAGCTGAATGTGTGTGCTAAGCACACACATTCAGCACTGCTTCATCATGCCAATACAATGCATTAGCCAGTGCTGATTGGCCAGAGTACGGAATTCGGCCAATCAGCGCTGGCTCTGCTGGAGGAGGCGGAGTCTAAGGTCGGACCTGAATGGAGACTGGTGTGGAGCGATCTTAGACTCCGCCTCCTCCAGCAGAGCCAGCGCTGATTGGCCGAATTCCGTACTCTGGCCAATCAGCGCTGGCCAATGCATTCTATTAGCCCGATGAAGTAGAGCTGAATGTGTGTGCTAAGCACACACATTCAGCACTGCTTCATCACGCCAATACAATGCATTAGCCAGTGCTGATTGGCCAGAGTACGGAATTCGGCCAATCAGCGCTGGCTCTGCTGGAGGAGGCGGAGTCTATGGTCGGACCTGAATGGAGACTGGTGTGGAGCGATCTTAGACTCCGCCTCCTCCAGCAGAGCCAGCGCTGATTGGCCGAATTCCGTACTCTGGCCAATCAGCGCTGGCCAATGCATTCTATTAGCCCGATGAAGTAGAGCTGAATGTGTGTGCTTAGCACACACATTCAGCTCTACTTCATCAGGCTAATAGAATGCATTGGCCAATCAGCGCTGGCCAATGCATTCTATTAGCTTGATGAAGCAGAGTGTGCACAAGGGTTCAAGCGCACCCTCGGCTCTGATGTAGCAGAGCCGAGGGTGCACAAGGGTTCAAGTGCACCCTCGGCTCTCCTACATCAGAGCCGAGGGTGCGCTTGAACCCTTGTGCAGCCTCGGCTCTGCTACATCAGAGCCGAGGGTGCGCTTGAACCCTTGTGCACACTCTGCTTCATCAAGCTAATAGAGTGCATTGGCCAGCGCTGATTGGCCAGAGTACGGAATTCGGCCAATCAGCGCTGGCCAATGCATCCCTATGGGAAAAAGTTTATCTCACAAAAATCATAATTACACACCCGATAGAGCCCCAAAAAGTTATTTTTAATAACATTCCCCCCTAAATAAAGGTTATCCCTAGCTATCCCTGCCTGTACAGCTATCCCTGTCTCATAGTCACAAAGTTCACATTCTCATATGACCCGGATTTGAAATCCACTATTCGTCTAAAATGGAGGTCACCTGATTTCGGCAGCCAATGACTTTTTCCAATTTTTTTCAATGCCCCCGGTGTCGTAGTTCCTGTCCCACCTCCCCTGCGCTGTTATTGGTGCAAAAAAGGCGCCAGGGAAGGTGGGAGGGGAATCGAATTTTGGCGCACTTTACCACGCGGTGTTCGATTCGATTCGAACATGGCGAACACCCTGATATCCGATCGAACATGTGTTCGATAGAACACTGTTCACTCATCTCTACTTATGAGCAGACAATCCCTGTCACACAGCTATCATGAAGAAGTTGAATGCTTAGTCTATATACTTACAGTCTATTAGATTATTTAGGAGAATATAGAGAAAAGTATAATTGCAATGCCACACCACAAGTTATATTACAGTCTTTAGATTTCCTTGAGATGTTGTGCAGATGTATTATGGGATTGATAACATATGGAAATGAAATTATTGAATTATATATTGAATGAATTATAATAGGGTCTAATCAGTAGCTGAGATAAAGCTGGATTGCAGGGAGGTCAGTGCCATATTCATGAAGGCAGTTTAGAGAGTAATAGAGAATAATTTGCTGGGTCCATCATTCGATTTAAAAGCTACAGGGAGAAAAGTCCTTTTTTGGGTGGAAACCCCATTATAGTCTATGGCAGACCTGGGCAATGTATGACCCGCGGGCCACAATCGGCCCTCTAACTGCTTCTATCTGGCCCACATAGCTAGTGGAAGTTGGTTTAAGGACCTGTGATGATGTCATCACAGCCTATCACCAGGATAGGATATGACTCATTAGTGGGCGGAGACACACGGGACTGTGTGCTTGATACAAACTGCCGGATGATAAAGAGAGAAGAGACAGCATGTGTGAGCAAGTGGGGGGAACTAAGGGAAGATGTAGGGGGACAGTTAAACTGAATGCACATGTAGGGGGGCATTAAACTAGGGGGCAGATGGAGGATGACATTAAACTGAGGCAGCTGGAGGAGGATATTAAACCATGGGGGTAGCTGGAGGGAGACATGTCTGCCTCTAGTTGCCCCCAGTTTAATGTCCCTCTCCAGCTGCCCCAGTGTAATGTCCCCTCTAGTTTTTGCTAGTTTATACTGGGGCACCAGGAGAGGGACTTAATATTGTGGGACATTTGGAGGGAAATGTTATAATGTGGGGGTGTTATGTAATGTTAGGGTAACTGTAGGAAGATGTTACTTTGTGGGGCACATGGGAAAAAATGATTGAGAATGGGCTGAGTCAGCAGAGAAGTGGGTGGAGCTAAATTTGCTGCGGCGCGCATGGCCCTCTAGAACTGTTACAATTTCTCATGTGGCCCCATGGGAAAATTAATTGCCCACCCCTGGTCCATGGGGTCCGCGGTAACCCCTTTTTTAAACACATTGGGTTTTCTGTTCATAGGGTCTGAATGCAAGTGTGAAACTAGCTTTACTTACACCAACCCACTCACTTGCATGGGGGAATGAGTAAGTTGAGAACAGAGTGGATATGTTAAAGTATATGAAAAATTGATGCAGAAAATATTTTGGCATTGCCCAATTTTTTATACACAAGGTTTTTTTTTTTTTTTGTTGAAACCGGAATTTTCCTTTAATAATGATGCCTAGTTAGAGCACTAAATAAAACATTTATGATAGTTTATAACACAGTTTACAATGTTACATAATCTTACAATTAACAGTCTTAATAGTCAAGTGTTTAGTGTGCATTTTATATGCTTTTCCAAACAAATTATGTTAATTATGTTTGAAACTAAATTACAGTAACATGTTAGGCAAGTTTATTTCATAATTAGAAAGGCTGAACTGATGAGATTTGACAGTATGAAATGTTGCTATATTCTAGGCACTATATGTGCACTTTGAAAATTATGTTTATACAATGTGTACTTTTTACTGGAGATTACTTTTATGCCAGTCAAGACATCTTTAAAATCCCTTTCCATCCATTAGGATATGTCTACAATAACTTGTTGTGAAAAGTAGAGGCTCACTTTTGATTTTACATATTTTATTTAAAGAGGACCTTTCACCACTTTTGGGCACATGCAGTGTTATATACTGCTGGAAAGCTGACAGTGCGCTGAATTCAGTGCACTGTCGGCTTTCCCGATCCGTGCCCGGTGTACAGAGCTTACGGTGCCGGTACCGTAGTGCTCTATGGTCAGAAGGGCGTTTCTGACCATTAGCCAGAGACGTCCTTCTGCCTCGCGGCGCCAATCGCGCTGTGCTGTGGAGTGGGGAGGAACTCCCCCCTCCCGCTCCTGATAATACTCGTCTATGGACGAGCGCTGTGAGCAGAGGGAGGGGGGAGTTCCTCCCCGCTCCACAGTACAGCGTGATTGGCGCCGCGAGGCAGAAGGACGTCTCTGGCTAATGGTCAGAAACGCCCTTCTGACCATAGAGCACTACGGTACCGGCACCGTAAGCTCTTTACACCGGGCACAGATCGGGAAAGCCGACAGTGCGCTGAATTCAGCGCACTGTCAGCTTTCCAGCAGTATATAACACTGCATGTACCCAAAAGTGGTGAAAGGTCCTCTTTAAAGACTTATTTAACATATACTTTGCTGTACAAAAGTTTTAGGCAGGTGTGGAAAAATGCTACAACGTAAAAATGCTTTGAAAAATAGAAGTGTTAATAGTGTATTATTGACAATCTGCAAAACTAAGTAAAGGAACCTATTACAGGCTCTATTCCCACCCCTGATGATACAATACAAAATAAAAGTTACAATAATGGAGAGTAAAAACTATTTTATAAATTATTTTATTGGAATCTACAACTCGAACCACCACTTGGTTGGTGACAATTTTCCTCCAATGGCAGCCCCCTAAAAAACCCTTTTCTCTACCTCATACTAACCTTTTACTAACTTTAGACTTAAAGGGATCCTATCATTAAAAGTTGAATTTTTTGTGCCTAACACATAGGAATAAGAAAGGCTATTCTTCTCCTAGGGAAAGGCCGTTCCTGAAGAAGATGGAGGCAGCGCTGGAGAGTTCTCTCGCAGTGCTGTTTGAGCGCTGGGGAACACCCCCAGTGCTGCAAGAGAACTCATTTGCATACAAACAAAAAACAGATTATATACCGAATGGTGGCCCAGAGAAGACATCTAAAGGTAGGAGAAGTATAGCCTTTCTTAAGGCTATTCCTACGTGTTAGGGACAAAAAATGACTTTTAATGATAGAATCCCTTTAGAAATCACTGAAGGCTTGGAAAACTGAACTTCAGATATCACCTCAATCTTTTGGCACTCCATGGGTCCATGTCGATGTGCTCGACTGCAAGAATTGTTATATAAACTAACCACAAGGCGGTACAAAATACCTGCACAGCTGCACAAATACTTGCCTGATATCACCCCCTCTGTTTGTGGTGTCATAAAACAAATATATGCAAAAGATATGCACTCTTTACAAGGGAACAAAATATTCCCATAAATGGGTGCCAAAAAGTATTTGGGAATTCCTGTCACAAACTGTAGTATAATACATCATCACACCAAAATTCAATGTATGAAAAAACTTTATTCCATAATATTCATATAAAAAAAATTAAACACACAGCCAATCAAAAGATATCTTGATATTCAATGTCAAAGTCTGATCTTGCTTAATTTTTTTATATGAAGATTATGGAAATAAAGTTTTTTCATACATTGAATTTTGGTGGTGTCATAAAGACAGTGATTCCTACTTACATATTCGATAGGACTGTTAAAAAAAAAAATCAAATCATTTGGGTCAAATGTCCAACTAATCTTTGACCAGATTATGGCCACTCAATCCCCTGTCTCCATTGATTATTTTCCACCACCTCTGGCCTGCGTTCCCTGACAGATTTCCTAAACTTCTCAGGAAAATTTTGCAAATTGCCTGCATAGAAGAACTGTCTCGCTTGGAGTTACGTATCCACCATAACCACCATGATACTCCTTGGACCCACCAGTGAACATGCTGTACAACATAACCCCTGACTCTACTAATTTGAACCTTACTGTTCCCTAACCCTTGTTACTCTGCCATCCAGGAAATAGCCTTTCACAGTTCCTTGTTCTGTATGTTCTTGTTTCATATTACCCACCTTCAATAGTTCAAGTTATCTATGTATAATCTTGTGTATTTGACATATTGTTAGGTATATTTGATTATATCTCTGTATATACAAAATCAATAAAATTTTATATTTTGTCCATTTTTCAAAGCATTCCTCCTTTGCACAGCATATTTTAAAAAAAATCTTATATAGGTCTCAAATTACAACCCCACCCTGGTGGGAGGGTTTTAACTGTTTGATGGACAGGACAGTATGAAGCACCTCAATAGGTATAGACATTGCCTTTACCAAGAGAGAATATTTATTATCATTACTAGAAATATAATATAAATCCACAGTGAATGTATATTACATTACACTGGTTTGGAGAGGAAAAAAAACTTGCATAAGAGAACAGACTTGCAGTAAAACTCAATATTGTCTTTATATTTACATAGAGAAATAACAGACACTGTCTGAGCTTTATCAGCAAACTGCAGTTAGCTGAACTAGTTGACCTCACAGCACAGATTGTCTGAACAGCATAAAATTAACAGCAAGATAACTCAGCCTTCCTGGGAGAAGTAACTCATCCCCCACTCTGTCTTATCTTATCATTGTTTGGGCACTGAGGAAATGATATAAAACTCTGATCACAGAAATTTCACTGTGGTCTGACCCCCGAAGTAAAAGAAAAAAAAAAACTTCCCCCCGGGGGCTGGTCACATACCTTTAACATTGCAGATTTTTTCCTATGACAGCAAGGAACCTAGGAGGGCTCCTAGGTCTGTCATAGGAATATTACTACTGAGGCTGGTCATAGCCTCAATAGTAATGTAATGTAATGTAATGTGAATTTACCATAGACTGCAATATGAGTGCAGGTTCAAGCATCTTAATGAGGCTAATAAAATATTTTTAAAAATGGCAGCCTGTGATGCTAGGATAAATATGACGCTTGAAGTATGGCTTCAAGCATAATGTTCAGGCCAGTAAATCCGGCAAACATACTGACCGAGTTTCATGGGTGGAGTCTAGGTTTACCCTAAACAAAGGGCAACTCCATGTCACATAACAACTGTCCAGAAAGCTAATTCCAGGGCTGTACGGCAAACCTGATTTTTAAAAAAAATTCATGTGAATCTAGACTTATTACATAAAGTGTTATAAAAGTATATTTTCCTATTATACTAGTTAATTCAATCATTTCTTCAGAGAATGAGTAAAAGTTCAGTCATTATACTTTCTTGAATACGATGATCATTTTTTGAATATATGTTAAAAGCCAACCAAATTGTATTTTGTCTTTATAGGTTGTCAGTGATTGTGACTTCAATGAACTAACTTTCTATGGTCAGGAACTCCACTATGATTTCTTTATTGTGGTCGGACTCCCTTCTCTTACATGCTCTGTGTCTACCTGTTTCAGTGTAAGGAATAAGGAACTGTGGTTGGCAATCAAGACAATGGCAGCAAAGACTAAAGACTGCTAATGCTAGCATGATTACAGAAAATCATTAAAACTCTGTAAATGTTTAAATTATTTGTAATTGCAAAAATGTTAAGTTTTAATTGTTTACAAATTTCAATATGTTCAGTCTACAGATACAGATAAGGTCTATAGATAAATACAAATACTTCTTATCAATATTCATCCTTTTGGCTATTCATATAAAATTACTAGCATAAATATGTTTTTCTTCCATGCACACCAGGATGTAATATTAATGAAGACGCACAGAGAGTTTATTTTTGCTTTGTCTTCCTCTTATTTATGTATTTGAAAGTAGAAGACAATAAAATCCCATTGTGTTCCAAGTATGCCTTCTAGTAAACAAACCCAGTTGTGAGCTATCAGTCTTTTTAGATAAAGACTTCCATATCCATTATTAATCAGATTTTTGTTCAATACTTTTTCAATCTTTTTTTTTATAGTGAACTCATATGCAAAACAAACATCATTTCTGGTGTCAGGTTATTGTTTAACATATCAAAACACCAACCCAGTATAACCATGGCCAAGATCATGCCAAATACTCCAATAAGGGTGGTTTCACATGATTCCTTGGGGCATTTTTACTGTTTATTTATGTAATATAGTTATACTTTTTTTTGGGGGGGGGGGGTTCTCTCTTTTTTAACCAATTTTTAATGGCTTTCTTGCATTTTTTCATCCATCCAAACATTACTTTAAAGTTGATTTTGCTTTATGAAATCTAATACAGATAGAACATTCTTAATGATGTTTTTGTGCTGATATTTTTGTAGGAAAATAAACACAGCTTGAAAACCCTAAAAGAGTTCAGAACCACTAAAAAATAATGGGCTTAAAAACATATGTAAACATTTATATTCAATCTGTACTTTATTCAAGACCAATAAAAAAAAACTATTTAGTCACAGCACTTGGAACTGTTTTTGCACATATAGTATAATGTAGCCAAAACCCAGTAAAGTTATATACACTATATTAGAATCTTCCTTACCAAACACCAAAAATCTGATTTAATTCATTTACATTATAATACACCTCTACAAAGGTGATGTAGGAGAAGGAAACACCTGTCAGGGTCTGGGGTTGCTAAGTGGGGTGTCATAGACACACAAGTCCAGATTATTAGTCCCAAAAAATGGTAGGGTTTTATTTTCACTCCAAAAACAGTGCAGCAACAAAAATAAATACATGCCTGGCTAGGCTCTAACTGAACATAGGATAGGTTACCTCACCTATAATAACAGAATCAAAAGCAATTTGAATCATACAGGACACAGCTCCAAATGTGAGACCTTCTTGCCGACTCTCCAGCCAAGCTCTGGAGCTGACCTCTTATTTCCTCACTAATGAGGACAACTCTCAGCAGCTGAGTTGCTGCAGGAACAACTCCAAAGTGTGGATTGGAGGGGGGTTGAAATGACAGGACCCACTGCCAACCTATCTGCCATTCCTAAAAATCCAGCCCAATACTGAGCATTTAACAAAATGCTCAGCAAACAAAAGTTTAAATATCGGAACAGTCTTCCTGGTTGGTGCCCTCCACCGGGTGTTCCTGGAGGATGGTCATTCTGTAGGGTCATCAAAGAGTTCAGCCTCAGTCGCCAGGTACCTCTCCAGAAGGCTGATGAGTCGGTTGACATCTCTGGGGTCTCCATGTCCAACCCAGTACTGCAACGCAGGAAGAAGAGCTCTGGTGAATCGGTATAGGACCACCTTCTCCACCATCTTTGCAGGGGTACAGGTGTCTGGTTCCAACCACTTTTTCATCAGGTGAATAAGGTCATACATCTAGGAACTGGCAGGCTTGCCCATATGGTAGCTCCAGGTATGCACCCACCAGGCTCGGACAGCAGTGGTTACCCCCAGCTGAGCAAGGATTTCTGCCTTTAACTTGTCATATTCCTGGACATTCTGCTGCCAGAGGTCCTAATAGACCTTCTGGGGTTCATCGGTCAAATAGGGTGCAATGACGTCTGCCCAGTCAGCAGCTGGAAGTTTCTCCCGTTCAGCCACCATCTCAAACAAAGTCAGGAAGGCCTCTACGTCATCGTCCGGGGTCATCTTTTGCAAAGCTCTTTGAACAGCCCGCTTCTCATCTCTGTGCTCCACAGGTCTCTGCGGGCTAGTGACACCAATCTCTTTAAGGAACGTAATCTGCTCCAACAACGGTTGGTCTCTTGTTGCTGCAGATTGGACTACACAAGATGCTTCAGCAGCTCTTTCATACTCCAGGTCTGTATAGCGGCAGCAGCCTTCACCCAGGACATAATTTTTTTTTTCTCCAGCAAGAAGTGGACATGTCATTGCCCCTAGCAACCGCTGTATGCCCGCTTCCTCCACCAATTGTCAAGGTCTGGGGGTAGGTGGGGTGGTATAGAAACACAAGTCCAGATTATTAGTCCAAAAAAATGGTAGAATTTTATTTTCACTCCAAAAACAGTGGAGCAACAAAATAAAACAATACAAAAATAAATACCTGCCCAGTTAGGCTCTAACTGAACATAGGATAGGTTACCGGGGGTGGTGGAATGACAGGTCCCACTGCCAACCTACCTTCCATTCCTAAAAATCCAGCCCAATACTGAGCATTTAACAAAATGCTCAGCAAACAAAAGTTGTTTGCTGAGAACAAATCATTCCTGGACTTTTCTCATCTCGCCCACCTGAGTAGTCTGGGTGAGATGTACTATTTGGGACTCACAATCTACATTATATATATATATATATATATATATATATATATATATATATATATATATATATACCAAATGTGATACTGCAGTGACAATTAGCTGGTGCTTAGATATGACTAAAGCAGGATGCACACAACTGTGTGCTAACAGGCTGCAGTTAATAAAAGGCACAGGCGGTGCACTGGGAACTCCAATAAATAGGAGCCATGGAAGCAGAAATAGAAAAGGACCTGTTCCACATTTTATGACTGTCGGCCAGCACATGTGACCATGTAATTCAAGGTCGTGTGTACAGGCCCATAGAAATGAATGGGTCAGTGTGATCATTCTTATGGTTGTGTGCAAGGGGTTTAGTGCATGAGATTGAATAGAGCCCGGAGAGCCTTCAGAGTGTCATATATAATTATTAAGGCAATTTGCACTACTGATTCAGAACACACTGAATTAAACCAAATCCAGCTTTTGGGTAATAGTGTGAAGGTTATAATCATGTAATGTATGAAAAACATTGTTATCCTTAAAAGCTGAAACCTAGATATAGTTGCTTATGCTTGAAACTGGTATAATGTTATATGATAAGATGGCGCCTGCATCCAGGATGGGTGCAAGAAAAATAAATACTTGGCTTGCTGCCAGAAGACAGCTACCCAAGGTTACCACGCAGGACCAAGACTAGCTGGCTATATATGGAACGGCTTAAACTTTCTGTTTGATTGAGATGTACCATGCCAATCAGGAATGATTCTGAAAATGTACATTTTCTCTTCATCTCTCTGCTACTATTTAACCCCACGTTGTTTTAATAAAAGTGCATTAGCATTTCCTTCTTGGTTGAGGGAGGAACTAATACCAACATAGTGTGTCTGGTGTAATTTACTTACTGCCTGCACTCAACCTAATTAGTTAGGATGACGACAGTTACCCAGGATTATTGGTCAATTAGTCATAAACAAGGCTTTGACCTTATCACAAGTGGTAGCTACAACCCAGATTTTGAAAAGTTTGTTCATCTCTAGTCTCTATTAAGTGGAGAGGTTGCAATTAACATTTAATGTATTAATTGAAGAATAAACAATACAGAAGGACTTGCTTGGCTTTGGTACTCATTGTGCAAAACCATATGAACAGCAAAGACATGGCCCAGGCTTAAAGTCTTAAAGCAATATTATTTGAAAACAAAGCCACTACCTGCATTAGAGTGAGGTCACTTCTTGACTTATAAATTCTCCAAAAGTTATGAGACACCAGGAAAAAAAATTAGTAAAGCAATATTTCTGCTTATGACATGTTAAGGTAAAACTATACTTTTTGTTGAGTTTGTATTATATAATCACAAGAATAAATCATCCATAGGCAATATTTTGTACAGAAGGTCTAGATACTACAGTCACTAGTGACTAAAGCTTAAAAACAAAGTTTATTTTTATTTTGCTATAAACTTGTCTCAGTAGTAAGAATGGCATCAAGTTGTGCTTAGTTTTTGTCAGACACAATTCTGTTTTTTGACGAACGGAGCCAACATTGTATTGTGGAGCAAGATCTTTCACAAAGTGCTTTTCTTTTAATGAAACACAAACCAGAAATCAATGCCAGGCCAAATTACATGTGTATCAGAACTTTTCTAAGATATGTATGACACATTTCACTTTCTAAACAACAGTTACCAATATAATGAATACAGTTACATAAGAAAAAAATCAATAGGTAATCTACATTAACAGGTTCTAGGCTCCACATCATTTTTATAGAAAGGACATTGATTTTAAAACATTATTCACTTACAACCATCTCTAATATTCATTTAAAAGCTTTCTTTTCTTTTTTCTATATTCTACTATTCATTTTAATATAAACAAATCTTTAGCTAAGTGATGTTATCATAAGGGATTTATGATTGAAACTTTGTCGTTCAAAGACATTGCCTGCTCTGTATAATTTATTGTCAGTTAATATATGGCAACAACACAATCCCGAGAATGAACAGAGATTGCCATCACTAACATCAGTACTTTTCCCCAGTGCTTGTAGTCACCATTAAGATGTTTGAATACATGAATTAAACACAGACTCTTAAGATCTATGGTCAATATGAAATAACACACAAGGCACCAAGTGATGCCTTGTGTAATACTTGTGTAATACTGTAATACTGTATGCTGTGTGTGTGACAGGAGGAGTAGCTGGAGGGATGGTGGGCAGTAGTGTAGAGCTGTGTGTGTGACAGGAAGAGTAGTTGGAGGGATGGTTGGGTGTAGCAGAGCTGTGTGTGTGACAGGAAGAGTAGTTGGAGGGATTGTTGGGTGTAGCAGAGCTGAGCTCTGCTTCATCTCCGGTGTCTGGAGTAGCCGAGCTGATTGCACGGCTAGCTCTGCTTCATCTCTCCATAGGAATGCATTGACCAGTGTTGATTGGCCAGTGTACAGCATTCGGCCAATAAACACTGGTTCTGCTGGAGGAGGCAGAGTCTAAAATCGGACCAGAATGGAAACTGCTGTGGACTGATTTTAGACTCCGCCTCCTCAGACAGAACCAGCGTTGATTGGCCGAATGCTGTAAACTGGCCAATCAACGCTGGTCAATGCATTCCTATGGGAAAAAGTCAGCTCCGGCATATCGCAAGCTGACAGGGATCCTGACATAATAAAGGTACTTGATGCCCCAAGATGTGCTTCCCCTACTGTCCCAGTTGCATTCCAGGGTGTTGGCATCATTTCCTGGGGTGTGATAGTGGACTTGGTGAACCTCCTGAGTCGAATGGCAGGATCCCCTGTAGCGAAGCATTTTCTCCCATAGACTATAATGGGGTTCGATATTCGATCGAATAGTTGAATATTGAGCGGCTATTCGAAAAGAATATCGAATATTGAACATTTTACTGTTCGCTCATCTCTAATGACCATACTTTATTATATATAAAACAGTAAAAATTCTAGGTACATTTGTCATCAGACCCCAACATATCATCCTGGTACCGCAGATAAATTAGGTTAGGGTCATCTGAATCAAAGAGTGTTTTCTCTTTGTCAATTGTTATCTCTGTTGTCAAGATAACCCTGCTCTAAATGCAAATGAACTTTATGAAGCAATGAGACCATGGCCACTTAACCCTTTCGAGCAATGACAAAGCCTTCATTACTCCAAAGAGTTAATTTGCACATCGACAAAAACTGCAATATCTCAGCTGAGAACCGATTATCAAGAGTTTGATTCAGATGACTAACCCATCCATGTGTGAGGAAACACAATGGCAGTTGCAGCTGGTCTGAATCCAAATTTTATATTTGATCTGGCACCTTGTATTTTATGATAGATATTATTATAAGCTAAGGTACATGACTGCATTACAGGACTTGTTCAGATTCATATAGAAGTCTATGAAGCCATACTGTGTCTCTGTATGTTTGGAATATTATAACAGTGCTGTGTGGAGCCACAATGTAATTGCACAAAGACAATGGTGCTGTAGGGTTCAGTGCACACAGCTCTGCAGGGGCGGATCCAGGGCCGGGCGAGCCGGGCAGACGCCCGGGGCTCCGCGCTTAGCGGGGCCCCGCGGCGCTGCCGGGACCTAACAAAATAGTCCCGGTCGGTATGTCCCGATTCCAACTGAGCTCAGCGTTAAAGCAGGAGCTGACAGCTCCTGCTTTAAACGCCTATGTATTCAGCGCATCGGCGGTAGGACGCCGATGAGCTGAATGCATAGGCGTTTAAAGCCGGAGCTGTCACAGCTCAGCTCCTGCTTTAACGCTGAGCTCCGGTCTCCGGCATTTGTAGCCGCGATGTGATGACGTCATCACATCGCGGCTACAATATGTGTATGAGGGAGAGAGCTGCAAGGGAACGAGGAATGGTGAGTGAGTGTGTGTGTGTGTGAGAGAGAGAACAGCATGACACTGGGGCAGATGGAGGGGGGGAACGGCATGGCACTGGGGCAGATGGAGGGGGGGGAGAACAGCATGACACTGGGGCAGATGGAGGGGGAGAACGGCATGACACTGGGGCAGATGGAGGGGGGGGAGAACAGCATGACACTGGGGCAGATGGAGGGGGAGAACGGCATGACACTGGGGCAGATGAAGGGGGGAAAATGGCATGACACTGGGACAGATAGAGGGGGAGAGAACAGCATGAAACTGTGGCAGATGAAGGGGGGGAATGGCATGACACTGGGGCAGATGGAGGGGGAGAACGGCATGACACTGGGGCAAATGAAGGGGGGAGAACAGCATGACACTGGGGCAGATGGAGGGGGGATGGCATGACACTGGGGCAGATGGAGGGGGAGAACGGCATGACACTGGGGCAATTGAAGGGGGGGAATGGCATGACACTGGGGCAGATGAAGGGGGGGAGAACAGCATGACACTGGGACAGGTGGAGGGGGGGAGAACAGCATGACACTGGGGCAGATGGAGGGGAGAGAACAGCATGACACTGGGGCAGATGGAGTGGGGAGAACGGCATGACACTGGGGCAAATGAAGGGGGGGGAGAACAGCATGACACTGGGGCAAATGAAGGGGGGGAGAACAGCATGACACTGGGGCAGATGAAGGGGGGGGAGAACAGCATGACACTGGGGCAGATGAAGGGGGGGAGAGAACGGCATGACACTGGGGCAGATGAAGGGGGAGAATGGCATGACACTGGGGCAAATGAAGGGGGGAACGGCATGACACTGAAGCAGATGAAGGGGGGAGAATGGCATGACATTGGGGCAGATGAAGGAGGAGAACGGCATGACACTGGGGCAGAGACGGGGGGAAATTAAACTGTGGGCAGATAAAGGGGGAGAATGGCATGAAACTGGGGACAGAGATAGAGGGGGGGGACATGAAACTAGGGGTAGATGAAGGGTGTATATGAAAATGGGGGAGAGATGGAGGGGGGACATATAATTTACGGGTGACTGTAGGAGGATTATACTGTGTGGAATCACATGAAAATTGAATGAGAATGGGTGGAATCAACATAAAAGTGGGCGGGGCCTAATTTGCTGCGGCGCGCTGAGCGCGCCGCACATTTTATTCCCTGTATCTAGTCTTCAACAGTTGGGAAGTACAGGTTAGAAGTGCAAGACCCCCCCAGTAAGTAGGGCCCCGCCAAAGTCAATTGCCCAGGGCCCCGCAAACCCTGGATCCGCCACTGCAGCTCTGTTTTGTAAAAGAACTATACGTCACTATATTAAACTGCAATAATTCTTGGTTATATTAAATTGACTTGAAATATCTTTACATATTTGAGAATAGTTTTATAATCATAGAGTGCAAACAGCCATCAGATCATTACAGCATCCCACATTATCAAATCTGTCAATATTGAGTAATATTTTGGTAATGCTTCATGACAAAAAGAAATACGTAAAGTAATTTACCTTTAAAAGGAAACACTATCTCTCTGGTGCCAATTATAATCTAATGCTCAAACCTAGAGAGCCTTGACCAGAGAACCCAAACCAGAGACACAAATTTGTAGACTGTTATTGATTGAACTGTTGTTGTTGGCTGCACTAAATTCTACATCTCCAGTGGTGTAATTAATGGGGTAGAAGTGGTATTGGATGCCAAAGGGCCCAGGACATTAGGTATCCCAGTGAGCCCCTGATGGTTTTTTTTTGATAGGCCATTACCTGCTGGCGTAACCCCAGCAGGTAATGGACCCTATTAACTTACCAATCCCCGCTCTTGCTCACGGCCGCCAACGCTTCTTCTTCTGCAGATGTGGCTGTGAGCAGAAGCGAGAATCGGTAAGTGAGGGGTCTTTTCAGACTACAGAGAATAACGATTGGAGGCCCAGGAGATAGGAGGGAACATAAAAAAAAAACACTGTTACTTACCTCTCCTGCACTTTGGCAGGCATCAGACCAGTTTGGTGACGTCTTAGACATCACGTGCGACAGGCATGCGTCATTATGCCTTGTGACACAGGCCTGGCTCACATGACATCTGAAAAGACCCCAGAGTGTAAATATTGTTCCTTGGTGGTCATAATGGGGGCATAATACTGTGTAAATGGGCCACTATGGGGCATAACAGTGTGTTCAGGGGCCACTATGGGGCATAATAGTGTGTGTAGAAATGCAGTTTGGGGGGGGGGCAGTTGGGGTTGGGGGGAGCCCAGGTCAAACGTTCACCTTGGGGCCCAGCCATTCCTATTATTATAAAGTATTATTATTGATTTTATTTTCTTAGATAGCAGCAACATACAGTATTCCACAGCAATTTACAGAAAATGTCATCCATCACTCTACCCAGTAGAGCTCACAATCTAAATTCCTTATCAGTATATCTTTAGAATGTGAGAGGAAACTGGATTTCAACCCAGGAACCCATCTATGCAATACAGCAGTACTGTAGCTCATGAAAGGTACTGATTCTCTCTGCAGGCATCCAGTCCTTATTTATTTCTATTTTCTTATATTGCACCAACGTATTCTACAGTGTATAACACATAGTCATAACTCACTGTCCCCAGTAGAGCTCACAATCTAAATTCTGTATCAGTATATCTTTAGAATGTAGGTTCTAAACCAGGATCCCAGCTCTGCAATACAATGGTACTGTAGCTCATGAAAGGTACTGGATCTAGTCCTTAGAGATGAGCAAACACTGTTCGGATCAGCCGATCCGAACAGCACGCTCCCATAGAAATGAATGGAAGCACCTGGCACGCAGACTTTGCCGGCGGCCGGCCGCTTAACCCCCCCCCCCCCCCGCTTCTATTCATTTCTATGGAAGCGTGCTGTAAGCGTGCTGTTCGGAACGGCTGTTCCGAACAGTGTTCACTCATCTGTAGTCCTTATGTATTTCTCTTTATTATAAAGTACCAAAATATTATGCAGTGCTTTACAGAAGATGTCACCACTCACTGTCCCCAGTAGGGCTTACAGTCTAAATTCCCTAATGATTTGTCTTCGGAGTCCTTCATTTAGGAAGAACATAAAAAAGGACACTGTTGAAAATATTCTAATATTAGTCCAATTGTAGTTATCACAAAATATTCGTACATTACACCATCTGCTTGATGTTACACTGTATTTAATTCTTAAAGCCTCAAGAAAGAAAAGCAACAACAATAAGGAGACAAATAACCTTGGATTTAGCCAATTATCCGTGCATGTTATTATGTGTCCCTAATTTCCCACAAAATAATTTTAAGTATCTAAACTATGTGAACTCAGAGTTGGAACAGTGGGAAATACAATAAACTAAAATTCTAATGATCATATACTGCCTGCAAATGAGTTGAATTTCCATGGCTTCTGCCTTAGCAAATAGTTAAATATTTCCATCCAGCAGTGAACAGGAAACAAAAATCCAATTTTCAGTGATGTATTTTTCATTCCAGCTTACGACTAGTTAGAAAGTCATACGCTCCCAACTGCCGCAGTTAATAACGAGTAACTATGAAGACTGAAATTACATTTCATTATATCTGACACTTCTTAGATTAGTTTTACAACTTGTGATTTTAATTTTGGAAGAAATGTATTGAAAATGATTCGTTCTCAGATTCCCACATAAAATATAATGAACCATAATGGTATCCTAACAATGTTAAAACTGCTTTGATAGTAACTACCGCTAGCTTGAAAAGACTATTCAGCCTAAGAAAATAATGGATTATCTTTGAAAGGAAATGTTCAAAGGAATGAGAAACTGTTATAACTCTTAACATTATTAGAACGTTCATACATTTTAATACAAATGTCTTTGTTGGACATATTTTTTATGTTTGCTCTTCACAGTATGATTCACATGGAATTATTAACCTCCACGCTACCAGAGGAAATTCTAATGTGTTATGTATACAAGATTTGGGGGTATCTATATATGTGCCCATCCATAAAAATCTATTCATCTTTTTGTATATAGATTACACATTCTTATTATTATCTCATTTCATCAGTTGCTTAGACAGCGAAGGTTGGACTTGCTTTTATTTCCTATTGTGGACATCTAATGCCCGATTACAGAAGATTGACTATGTCAATAAAAAAAGGTACATTTAATGAGGTATTCCCATAATAAATATGTACCACTTACCTAAAGGATATGTGATGTCAGATTTTTGGGAGGCCCAAAGTTGAAAACCCACCAATCCTAAGAAGGAAGGCCTACATCTCTATATTTGTCAATCCTCTTTCAACTTCAATTGCTCCTTACTAGAGATGAGCGAACACTAAAATGTTCGAGGTTCGAAATTCGATTCGAACAGCCGCTCAATGTTCGTGTGTTCGAATGGGTTTCGAACCCCATTATAGTCTATGGGGAACAGATACTCGTTAAGGGGGAAACCCAAATCCGTGTCTGGAGGGTCACCAAGTCCACTATGACACCCCAGGAAATGATGCCAACACCTCTGGAATGACACTGGGACAGCAGGGGAAGCATGTCTGGGGGCATCTAACACACCAAAGACCCTCTATTACCCCAACATCACAGCCTAACAACTACACACTTTACACACTCAATACCACCTCTCTGACAGTAGGAAAACACCTTGAAACATGTGTATTTGGCACTTGCAGTGAGGAGAGCTTGTCACCAGCAGTGAATTTGGCCCTTGTAGTAAGTTGAGGTTGGCACCAACATTTGTTTTGAAAATCAGGGTGGATTGAGCCTCTAACCAGCAGAGTTTGGGCAAATTCATGGTGGAGGGAGCCTCTAAAAACCCCAGTTTGGACCAATTCATGGTGGAGGGAGCCTCTAAAAACCCCAGTTTGGACCAATTCATGGTGGAGGGAGCCTCTAAAAACCCCAGTTTGGACCAATTCATGATGGAGGGAGCCTCTAAACAGCCCAGTTTGGGCAAATTCATGGTGGAGGGAGCCTCTAACCAGCCCAGTTTGGGCAAATTCATGGTGGAGGGAGTCTCTAAAAAACCCAGTTTGGACCAATTCATGGTGGAGGGAGCCTCTAACCAGACCAGTTTGGGCAAATTCATGGTGGAGGGAGCCTCTAAAAAAACCAGTTTGGACCAATTCATGGTGGAGGGAGCCTCTAACCAGCCCAGTTTGGGCAAATTCATGGTGGAGGGTGCCTCTAAACAGCCCAGTTTGGGCAAATTCATGGTGGAGGGAGCCTCTAAACAGCCCAGTTTGGGCAAATTCATGGTGGAGGGAGCCTCTAACCAGCCCAGTTTGGACCAATTAATGGTGGAGGGAGCCTCTAACCAGCCCAGTTTGGGCAAATTCATGGTGGAGGGAGCCTCTAAACAGCCCAGTTTGGACCAATTCATGGTGGAGGGAGCCTCTAAAAAACCCAGTTTGGACCAATTCATGGTGGAGGGAGCCTCTAAACAGCCCAGTTTGGGCAAATTCATGGTGGAGGGAGCCTCTAACCAGCCCAGTTTGGACCAATTCATGGTGGAGGGAGCCTCTAACCAGCCCAGTTTGGGCAAATTCATGGTGGAGGGAGCCTCTAAACAGCCCAGTTTGGACCAATTCATGGTGGAGGGAGCCTCTAAAAAACCCAGTTTGGACCAATTCATGGTGGAGGGAGCCTCTAAACAGCCCAGTTTGGGCAAATTCATGGTGGAGGGAGCCTCTAACCAGCCCAGTTTGGACCAATTAATGGTGGAGGGAGCCTCTAAACAGCCAAGTTTTGGGAAATTCATGGTGGAGGGAGCCTCTAACCAGCCCAGTTTGGACCAATTCATGGTGGAGGGAGCCTCTAAACAGACCAGTTTGGGCAAATTCATGGTGGAGGGAGCCTCTAAAAAACCCAGTTTGGACCAATTCATGGTGGAGGGAGCCTCTAACCAGCCCAGTTTGGACCAATTAATGGTGGAGGGAGCCTCTAAACAGCCAAGTTTGGACCAATTCATGGTGGAGGGAGCCTCTAAAAACCCCAGTTTGGACCAATTCATGGTGGAGGGAGCCTCTAACCAGCCCAGTTTGGGTAAATTCATGGTGGAGGGAGCCTCTAAACAGCCCAGTTTGGGCAAATTCATGGTGGAGGGAGCCTCTAACCAGCCCAGTTTGGACCAATTAATGGTGGAGGGAGCCGCTAAACAGCCCAGTTTGGACCAATTCATGGTGGAGGGAGCCTCTAAAAACCCCAGTTTGGACCAATTCATGGTGGAGGGAGCCTCTAACCAGCCCAGTTTGGGCAAATTCATGGTGGAGGGAGCCTCTAAACAGCCCAGTTTGGGCAAATTCATGGTGGAGGGAGCCTCTAACCAGCCCAGTTTGGACCAATTAATGGTGGAGGGAGCCGCTAAACAGCCCAGTTTGGACCAATTCATGGTGGAGGGAGCCTCTAAAAACCCCAGTTTGGACCAATTCATGGTGGAGGGAGCTTCTAAAAAACCCAGTTTGGACCAATTCATGGTGGAGGGAGCCTCTAACCAGCCCAGTTTGGACCAATTAATGGTGGAGGGAGCCTCTAAACAGCCAAGTTTGGACCAATTCATGGTGGAGGGAGCCTCTAAAAACCCCAGTTTGGACCAATTCATGGTGGAGGGAGCCTCTAACCAGCCCAGTTTGGGCAAATTCATGGTGGAGGGAGCCTCTAAACAGCCCAGTTTGGGCCAATTCATGGTGGAGGGAGCCTCTAACCAGCACAGTTTGGACCAATTAATGGTGGAGGGAGCCGCTAAACAGCCCAGTTTGGACCAATTCATGGTGGAGGGAGCCTCTAAAACCCCCAGTTTGGACCAATTCATGGTGGAGGGAGCCTCTAAAAAACCCAGTTTGGACCAATTCATGGTGGAGGGAGCCTCTAACCAGACCAGTTTGGACCAATTAATGGTGGAGGGAGCCTCTAAACAGCCAAGTTTGGACCAATTCAAGGTGGAGGGAGCCTCTAAAAACCCCAGTTTGGACCAATTCATGGTGGAGGGAGCCTCTAACCAGCCCAGTTTGGGCAAATTCATGGTGGAGGGAGCCTCTAAACAGCCCAGTTTGGGCAAATTCATGGTGGAGGGAGCCTCTAACCAGCCCAGTTTGGACCAATTAATGGTGGAGGGAGCCGCTAAACAGCCCAGTTTGGACCAATTCATGGTGGAGGGAGCCTCTAAAAACCCCAGTTTGGACCAATTCATGGTGGAGGGAGCCTCTAAAAAACCCAGTTTGGACCAATTCATGGTGGAGGGAGCCTCTAACCAGCCCAGTTTGGACCAATTAATGGTGGAGGGAGCCTCTAAACAGCCAAGTTTGGACCAATTCATGGTGGAGGGAGCCTCTAAAAACCCCAGTTTGGACCAATTCATGGTGGAGGGAGCCTCTAACCAGCCCAGTTTGGGCAAATTCATGGTGGAGGGAGCCTCTAAACAGCCCAGTTTGGGCAAATTCATGGTGGAGGGAGCCTCTAACCAGCCCAGTTTGGACCAATTAATGGTGGAGGGAGCCGCTAAACAGCCCAGTTTGGACCAATTCATGGTGGAGGGAGCCTCTAAAAACCCCAGTTTGGACCAATTCATGGTGGAGGGAGCCTCTAAAAAACCCAGTTTGGACCAATTCATGGTGGAGGGAGCCTCTAAAAAACCCAGTTTGGACCAATTCATGGTGGAGGGAGCCTCTAACCAGCCCAGTTTGGACCAATTAATGGTGGAGGGAGCCTCTAAACAGCCAAGTTTGGACCAATTCATGGTGGAGGGAGCCTCTAAAAACCCCAGTTTGGACCAATTCATGGTGGAGGGAGCCTCTAACCAGCCCAGTTTGGGCAAATTCATGGTGGAGGGAGCCTCTAAACAGCCCAGTTTGGGCAAATTCATGGTGGAGGGAGCCTCTAACCAGCCCAGTTTGGACCAATTAATGGTGGAGGGAGCCGCTAAACAGCCCAGTTTGGACCAATTCATGGTGGAGGGAGCCTCTAAAAACCCCAGTTTGGACCAATTCATGGTGGAGGGAGCCTCAAAAACCCCAGTTTGGACCAATTCATGGTGGAGGGAGCCTCTAAAAAACCCAGTTTGGACCAATTCATGGTGGAGGGAGCCTCTAACCAGCCCAGTTTGGACCAATTAATGGTGGAGGGAGCCTCTAAACAGCCAAGTTTGGACCAATTCATGGTGGAGGGAGCCTCTAAAAACCCCAGTTTGGACCAATTCATGGTGGAGGGAGCCTCTAACCAGCCCAGTTTGGGCAAATTCATGGTGGAGGGAGCCTCTAAACAGCCCAGTTTGGGCAAATTCATGGTGGAGGGAGCCTCTAACCAGCCCAGTTTGGACCAATTAATGGTGGAGGGAGCCGCTAAACAGCCCAGTTTGGACCAATTCATGGTGGAGGGAGCCTCTAAAAACCCCGGTTTGGACCAATTCATGGTGGAGGGAGCCTCTAAAAAACCCAGTTTGGACCAATTCATGGTGGAGGGAGCCTCTAACCAGCCCAGTTTGGACCAATTAATGGTGGAGGGAGCCTCTAAACAGCCAAGTTTGGACCAATTCATGGTGGAGGGAGCCTCTAAAAACCCCAGTTTGGACCAATTCATGGTGGAGGGAGCCTCTAACTAGCCCAGTTTGGGCAAATTCATGGTGGAGGGAGCCTCTAAACAGCCCAGTTTGGGCAAATTCATGGTGGAGGGAGCCTCTAACCAGCCCAGTTTGGACCAATTAATGGTGGAGGGAGCCGCTAAACAGCCGAGTTTGGACCAATTCATGGTGGAGGGAGCCTCTAAAAACCCCAGTTTGGACCAATTCATGGTGGAGGGAGCCTCTAAAAAACCCAGTTTGGACCAATTCATGGTGGAGGGAGCCTCTAACCAGCCCAGTTTGGACCAATTAATGGTGGAGGGAGCCTCTAAAAAGCCAAGTTTGGACCAATTCATGGTGGAGGGAGCCTCTAAAAACCCCAGTTTGGACCAATTCATGGTGGAGGGAGCCTCTAACCAGCCCAGTTTGGGCAAATTCATGGTGGAGGGAGCCTCTAAACAGCCCAGTTTGGGCAAATTCATGGTGGAGGGAGCCTCTAACCAGCCCAGTTTGGACCAATTAATGGTGGAGGGAGCCGCTAAACAGCCCAGTTTGGACCAATTCATGGTGGAGGGAGCCTCTAAAAACCCCAGTTTGGACCAATTCATGGTGGAGGGAGCCTCTAAAAAACCCAGTTTGGACCAATTCATGGTGGAGGGAGCCTCTAACCAGCCCAGTTTGGACCAATTAATGGTGGAGGGAGCCTCTAAACAGCCAAGTTTGGACCAATTCATGGTGGAGGGAGCCTCTAAAAACCCCAGTTTGGACCAATTCATGGTGGAGGGAGCCTCTAACCAGCCCAGTTTGGGCAAATTCATGGTGGAGGGAGCCTCTAAACAGCCCAGTTTGGGCAAATTCATGGTGGAGGGAGCCTCTAACCAGCCCAGTTTGGACCAATTAATGGTGGAGGGAGCCGCTAAACAGCCCAGTTTGGACCAATTCATGGTGGAGGGAGCCTCTAAAAACCCCAGTTTGGACCAATTCATGGTGGAGGGAGCCTCTAAACAGCCCAGTTTGGGCAAATTCATGGTGGAGGGAGCCTCTAACCAGCAGAGTTGGTGGAAATCAGGGTGGAGGGAGCCTCTAACCAGCAGAGTTGGGGGAAATCAGGGTGGAGGGAGCCTAGTATTAGCAGAATTGTGCAACGCTTATGGTGGATGAGTATGAGGATGCGGAGGAATTGGAGAGGTTGAGTACAGACATGGAGTTTCATGTTGGGGTGCTTTACACAGGTGGGCACAAAAATGACGGCTCTACCCAGTGGTGGTTCATTTTTATCAAAGTGAGCCGGTCGGCACTCTCAGCTGACAGACGGGTGCGCTTGTCAGTGATGATGCCACCGGCTGCACTGAACACCCTCTCAGATAGGACGCTGGCGGCAGGACAGGACAGCACCTCCAAGGCATATAGGGCAAGTTCAAGCCACAGGTCCAACTTCGACACCCAATACGTGTAGGGCGCAGAGGGGTCGGAGAGGACAGGGCTGTGGTCGGAAAGGTATTCCCGCAACATGCGCCTATACTTCTCACGCCTGGTGACACTAGGACCCTCTGTGGCGGCACTTTGGCGAGGGGGTGCCATCAAGGTGTCCCAGACCTTAGACAGTGTGCCCCTCGTTTGTGTGGACCGGTGAGAACTTGGTTGCCTACTGGAGGAACTGCCCTCCCTGCCGCCAACGTCACATGCTGGAAACATCTCCATCATATTCTGCACCAATTGCCTGTGGCAAGCATTGATGCGATTGGCCCTCCCCTCTACCGGAATAAAAGACGAGATGTTGTTTTTATACCGGGGGTCAAGGATAGCAAAGATCCAGTACTGGTTGTCCTCCATGATTTTGACAATACGCTTGTCGGTTGTAAAGCACCCCAACATGAACTCAGCCATGTCTGCCACAGTGTTAGTTGGCATGACTCCTCTGGCCCCACCGGAAAGTTCAATCTCCATTTCCTCCTCATCCTCCATGTCTACCCATCCGCGCTGCAACAATGGGACGATTCGAAGTTGCCCGGAAGCCTCCTGTATCACCATCACATCATCGGACAACTCTTCTTCCTCCTCCTCCTCCTCCTCCTCCATTAAACGCAGTGAAGCGGACAGATGTGTGGACCTACTCTCCAGCTGTGACGGATCGGATGCTATCCCTAACTCCTCTGTGTGATCTGAGTTATCCCTGATGTCAATCAGGGATTCTCTCAGAACACACAAGAGCGGGATTGTAAGGCTCACCATCGCATCCTCAGAGCTCACCCTCCTTGTGGACTCCTCAAAGACCCGTAGGATGTCACAAAGGTCTCTCATCCATGGCCACTCATGGATGTGAAACTGAGGCAGCTGACTTTGTGGCACCCTAGGGTTTTGTAGCTGGTATTCCATCAAAGGTCTCTGCTGCTCAACCACTCTATTCAACATCTGAAACGTTGAGTTCCAGCGTGTGGGGACGTCGCACAAAAGCCGGTGTTGTGGCACATGCAGGCGTTGCTGGAGAGATTTTAAGCTAGCAGCGGCTACTGTCGACTTGCGAAAGTGGGCGCACATGCGCCGCACTTTCACCAGTAGCTCTGTAACATTGGGGTAGCTCTTTAGGAAACGTTGCACCACTAGGTTGAAGACGTGGGCCAGGCATGGAACATGTTGGAGTCCGGCAAGCTCCAGAGCTGCTACCAGGTTCCGGCCGTTATCACAAACGACCATGCCTGGGCCCAGGTGCAGCGGCTCAAACCATATTGCCGTCTCATCGAGGAGGGCATCCCTCACCTCGGAGGCAGTGTGCTGTCTGTCCCCCAAGCTGATCAGCTTCAGCACAGCCTGCTGACGTCTACCAACGCCAGTGCTGCAACGTTTCCAACTCGTAGCTGGGGTCGATCTAACAGCGGAGGAGGAGGCGGTGGCGGAGGAGGAGGCGGTAGAGGAGGAGGAGGAGGGGGGTGTTCTTCTCGTGTCCCTGCCAGGAATGTTAGGCGGGGAGACGAGGTACACCGGGCCAGTTTGGGAAGCAGTCCCAGCCTCAACTACATTCACCCAGTGTGCCGTCAGTGAAATGTAGCGTCCCTGTCCGCATGCACTTGTCCACGCGTCGGTGGTCAAGTGGACCTTTGTGCAAAGCGCGGAACTAAGGGCCCGCCTGATGTTGAGTGACACATGCTGGTGCAAGGCGGGGACGGCACACCGGGAGAAGTAGTGACGGCTAGGGACGGCATAGCGAGGTGCCGCAGTTGCCATCAGGTCCAGGAAGGCGGGAGTTTCAACAAGCCGGAACGCCAACATCTCCTGGGCCAGCAGTTTAGCGATGTTGGCGTTCAAGGCTTGCGCGTGTGGGTGGTTAGCAGTGTATTTCTGCCGCCGCTCCAATGTCTGAGAGATGGTGGGTTGTTGTAAAGAAACGCCTGATGGTGCCTTTGATGGTGCAGGAGAAGGAGATAAGACAGGACCAGGGGAGGATGAGGTAGAAGTCAACAAAGTGGCGGAGGCAGATGAAGTGGTGTCCTGGCTCGTCCTCTGGAGTGCATCGCCAGCACAGTCAGCAGTGGCAGTGGCAGAGGCAGAGGCAGTGGCAGAGGCAGTGGCAGTGGCGTGAACGGCAGGTGGCCTTTGTCCTGCCGTTGCTGCCTGCCACTGATTCCAGTGCTTGGATTCCAAATGACGGCGCATTGAAGTGGTGGACAGGTTGCTCTTCTCAGAGCCCCTAATCAATTTCGAGAGGCAAATTGTGCAGACAACACTATATCTGTCCTCGGCGCATTCCTTGAAAAAACTCCACACCTTCGAGAAACGTGCCCTCGAGGTGGGAGTTTTTCGGGGCTGGGTACGAACTGGAACATCTTGGGAGATTCCGGGTGTGGCCTGGCTTCGCCTAAGCTGCTGACCTCTGCCTCTGCCTCTAGCTACCCTTTTTGGTGCTGCACCTGCCTCAACATCCACACTACTTTCCCCGCTTGACATCCCCCCTGTCCAGGTCGGGTCAGTGTCCTCATCATCCACCACTTCCTCTTCCAACTCCTGTCTCATCTCCTCCTCCCGCACAATGCGCCGGTCAACTGGATGCCCTGACGGCAACTGCGTCACATCATCGTCGATGAGGGTGGGTTGCTGGTCATCCACCACCAAATCGAACGGAGATGGAGGAGACTCTAGTGTTTGAGCATCTGGACACAGATGCTCCTCTGTTAGGTTCGTGGAATCGTGACGTGGAGAGGCAGGTTGAGGGACAATGAAAGGAGCGGAGAACAGCTCTGGGGAGCAGGGACAGTTTGGGTTATTGTTCTGTAAAGCTTCGGAATTTTGGGAGGAAGGAAGACAAGACTGTTGGGTAATAGGAGGAGAGGAGGCAGAGTCTGACTGGCTGCTGGACAATGTGCTGTAAGCGTTCTCTGACAGCCATTGCAAGACCTGTTCCTGGTTCTCGGGCCTACTAAGGTTTGTACCCTGCAGTTTAGTTAATGTGGCAAGCAACCCTGGCACTGTGGAGTGGCACAATGCTTGCTGCCCCACAGGAGTAGGCACGGGACGCCCTGTGGCTTCACTGCTACCTTGCTCCCCAGAACCATTCCCCCGACCTCGCCCACGGCCTCGTCCACGTCCCTTTCCGGGAGCCTTGCGCATTTTGAATTCCTAGTTAGAAATTGGCACTGTATACCAGTAGTAAAAATTGTGGGTGCACGTAACCCCAATATATTCTTTGAATTACCAGTCAGAAACTGGCACTATATGGCAGTAGCAAGAAATGAGGGTATTTGTATTCCCAATATATTCTTTGAATTCCCAGTCAGACAATGGCACTGTATACCAGTAGTAAAAATTGTGGGTGCACGTAACCCCAATATATTCTTTGAATTACCAGTCAGAAACTGGCACTATATGGCAGTAGCAAGAAATGAGGGTATTTGTATTCCCAATATATTCTTTGAATTCCCAGTCAGACAATGGCACTGTATACCAGTAGTAAAAATTGTGGGTGCACGTAACCCCAATATATTCTTTGAATTCCCAGTCAGACACTGGCACTATATGGCAGTAGCAAGAAATGAGGGTATTTGTATTCCCAATATATTCTTTGAATTCCCAGTCAGACAATGGCACTGTATACCAGTAGTAAAAATTGTGGGTGCACGTAACCACAATATATTCTTTGAATTACCAGTAAGAAACTGGCACTATATGGCAGTAGCAAGAAATGAGGGTATTTATAACCCCAATATATTCTTTGAATTCCCAGTCAGACAATGGCACTGTATACCAGTAGTAAAAATTGTGGGTGCACGTAACCCCAATATATTCTTTGAATTCCCAGTCAGACACTGGCACTATATGGCAGTAGCAAGAAATGAGGGTATTTGTATTCCCAATATATTCTTTGAATTCCCAGTCAGACAATGGCACTGTATACCAGTAGTAAAAATTGTGGGTGCACGTAACCCCAATATATTCTTTGAATTACCAGTCAGAAACTGGCACTATATGGCAGTAGCAAGAAATGAGGGTATTTGTATTCCCAATATATTCTTTGAATTCCCAGTCAGACAATGGCACTGTATACCAGTAGTAAAAATTGTGGGTGCACGTAACCCCAATATATTCTTTGAATTCCCAGTCAGACACTGGCACTATATGGCAGTAGCAAGAAATGAGGGTATTTGTATTCCCAATATATTCTTTGAATTCCCAGTCAGACAATGGCACTGTATACCAGTAGTAAAAATTGTGGGTGCACGTAACCACAATATATTCTTTGAATTACCAGTCAGAAACTGGCACTATATGGCAGTAGCAAGAAATGAGGGTATTTATAACCCCAATATATTCTTTGAATTCCCAGTCAGACAATGGCACTGTATACCAGTAGTAAAAATTGTGGGTGCACGTAACCCCAATATATTCTTTGAATTCCCAGTCAGACACTGGCACTATATGGCAGTAGCAAGAAATGAGGGTATTTGTATTCCCAATATATTCTTTGAATTCCCAGTCAGACAATGGCACTGTATACCAGTAGTAAAAATTGTGGGTGCACGTAACCCCAATATATTCTTTGAATTACCAGTCAGAAACTGGCACTATATGGCAGTAGCAAGAAATGAGGGTATTTGTATTCCCAATATATTCTTTGAATTCCCAGTCAGACAATGGCACTGTATACCAGTAGTAAAAATTGTGGGTGCACGTAACCACAATATATTCTTTGAATTACCAGTCAGAAACTGGCACTATATGGCAGTAGCAAGAAATGAGGGTATTTATAACCCCAATATATTCTTTGAATTCCCAGTCAGACAATGGCACTGTATACCAGTAGTAAAAATTGTGGGTGCACGTAACCCCAATATATTCTTTGAATTCCCAGTCAGACACTGGCACTATATGGCAGTAGCAAGAAATGAGAGTATTTGTATTCCCAATATATTCTTTGAATTCCCAGTCAGACAATGGCACTGTATACCAGTAGTAAAAATTGTGGGTGCACGTAACCCCAATATATTCTTTGAATTCCCAGTCAGACACTGGCACTATATGGCAGTAGCAAGAAATGAGGGTATTTGTATTCCCAATATATTCTTTGAATTCCCAGTCAGACAATGGCACTGTATACCAGTAGTAAAAATTGTGGGTGCACGTAACCCCAATATATTCTTTGAATTACCAGTCAGAAACTGGCACTATATGGCAGTAGCAAGAAATGAGGGTATTTGTATTCCCAATATATTCTTTGAATTCCCAGTCAGACAATGGCACTGTATACCAGTAGTAAAAATTGTGGGTGCACGTAACCCCAATATATTCTTTGAATTACCAGTCAGAAACTGGCACTATATGGCAGTAGCAAGAAATGAGGGTATTTGTATTCCCAATATATTCTTTGAATTCCCAGTCAGACAATGGCACTGTATACCAGTAGTAAAAATTGTGGGTGCACGTAACCCCAATATATTCTTTGAATTCCCAGTCAGACACTGGCACTATATGGCAGTAGCAAGAAATGAGGGTATTTGTATTCCCAATATATTCTTTGAATTCCCAGTCAGACAATGGCACTGTATACCAGTCGTAAAAATTGTGGGTGCACGTAACCCCAATATATTCTTTGAATTCCCAGTCAGACAATGGCACTGTATACCAGTAGTAAAAATTGTGGGTGCACGTAACCCCAATATATTCTTTGAATTCCCAGTCAGACACTGGCACTATATGGCAGTAGCAAGAAATGAGGGTATTTGTATTCCCAATATATTCTTTGAATTCCCAGTCAGACAATGGCACTGTATACCAGTAGTAAAAATTGTGGGTGCACGTAACCCCAATATATTCTTTGAATTCCCAGTCAGACACTGGCACTATATGGCAGTAGCAAAAAATGAGGGTATTTGTATTCCCAATATATTCTTTGAATTCCCAGTCAGACAATGGCACTGTATACCAGTAGTAAAAATTGTGGGTGCACGTAACCCCAATATATTCTTTGAATTACCAGTCAGAAACTGGCACTATATGGCAGTAGCAAGAAATGAGGGTATTTGTATTCCCAATATATTCTTTGAATTCCCAGTCAGACAATGGCACTGTATACCAGTAGTAAAAATTGTGGGTGCACGTAACCCCAATATATTCTTTGAATTACCAGTCAGAAACTGGCACTATATGGCAGTAGCAAGAAATGAGGGTATTTGTATTCCCAATATATTCTTTGAATTCCCAGTCAGACAATGGCACTGTATACCAGTAGTAAAAATTGTGGGTGCACGTAACCCCAATATATTCTTTGAATTCCCAGTCAGACACTGGCACTATATGGCAGTAGCAAGAAATGAGGGTATTTATAACCCCAATATATTCTTTGAATTCCCAGTCAGACAATGGCACTGTATACCAGTAGTAAAAATTGTGGGTGCACGTAACCCCAATATATTCTTTGAATTACCAGTCAGAAACTGGCACTATATGGCAGTAGCAAGAAATGAGGGTATTTATAACCCCAATATATTCTTTGAATTCCCAGTCAGACAATGGCACTGTATACCAGTAGTAAAAATTGTGGGTGCACGTAACCCCAATATATTCTTTGAATTACCAGTCAGAAACTGGCACTATATGGCAGTAGCAAGAAATGAGGGTATTTATAACCCCAATATATTCTTTGAATTCCCAGTCAGATAATGGCACTGTATACCAGTAGTAAAAATTGTGGGTGCACGTAACCCCAATATATTCTTTGAATTACCAGTCAGAAACTGGCACTATATGGCAGTAGCAAGAAATGAGGGTATTTATAACCCCAATATATTCTTTGAATTCCCAGTCAGACAATGGCACTGTATACCAGTAGTAAAAATTGTGGGTGCACGTAACCCCAATATATTCTTTGAATTCCCAGTCAGACACTGGCACTATATGGCAGTAGCAAGAAATGAGGGTATTTGTATTCCCAATATATTCTTTGAATTCCCAGTCAGACAATGGCACTGTATACCAGTAGTAAAAATTGTGGGTGCACGTAACCCCAATATATTCTTTGAATTACCAGTCAGAAACTGGCACTATATGGCAGTAGCAAGAAATGAGGGTATTTGTATTCCCAATATATTCTTTGAATTCCCAGTCAGACAATGGCACTGTATACCAGTAGTAAAAATTGTGGGTGCACGTAACCACAATATATTCTTTGAATTACCAGTCAGAAACTGGCACTATATGGCAGTAGCAAGAAATGAGGGTATTTATAACCCCAATATATTCTTTGAATTCCCAGTCAGACAATGGCACTGTATACCAGTAGTAAAAATTGTGGGTGCACGTAACCCCAATATATTCTTTGAATTCCCAGTCAGACACTGGCACTATATGGCAGTAGCAAGAAATGAGGGTATTTGTATTCCCAATATATTCTTTGAATTCCCAGTCAGACAATGGCACTGTATACCAGTAGTAAAAATTGTGGGTGCACGTAACCACAATATATTCTTTGAATTACCAGTCAGAAACTGGCACTATATGGCAGTAGCAAGAAATGAGGGTATTTATAACCCCAATATATTCTTTGAATTCCCAGTCAGACAATGGCACTGTATACCAGTAGTAAAAATTGTGGGTGCACGTAACCCCAATATATTCTTTGAATTCCCAGTCAGACACTGGCACTATATGGCAGTAGCAAGAAATGAGGGTATTTGTATTCCCAATATATTCTTTGAATTCCCAGTCAGACAATGGCACTGTATACCAGTAGTAAAAATTGTGGGTGCACGTAACCCCAATATATTCTTTGAATTCCCAGTCAGACACTGGCACTATATGGCAGTAGCAAGAAATGAGGGTATTTGTATTCCCAATATATTCTTTGAATTCCCAGTCAGACAATGGCACTGTATACCAGTAGTAAAAATTGTGGGTGCACGTAACCACAATATATTCTTTGAATTACCAGTCAGAAACTGGCACTATATGGCAGTAGCAAGAAATGAGGGTATTTATAACCCCAATATATTCTTTGAATTCCCAGTCAGACAATGGCACTGTATACCAGTAGTAAAAATTGTGGGTGCACGTAACCCCAATATATTCTTTGAATTACCAGTCAGAAACTGGCACTATATGGCAGTAGCAAGAAATGAGGGTATTTATAACCCCAATATATTCTTTGAATTCCCAGTCAGACAATGGCACTGTATACCAGTAGTAAAAATTGTGGGTGCACGTAACCCCAATATATTCTTTGAATTACCAGTCAGAAACTGGCACTATATGGCAGTAGCAAGAAATGAGGGTATTTGTATTCCCAATATATTCTTTGAATTCCCAGTCAGACAATGGCACTGTATACCAGTAGTAAAAATTGTGGGTGTATATAGCCCCAATTCTATTGCTAGGGGACTTGCAGGGTATTTCTGGGGTGAAGGTGGGGGGGCACACCGTTGGAACGGGTATCGGGGTATATATCGGGTATACGGGAATACACTGACAGTGTATTCCATTCAGGATCCTGGGAAAGCTGGGTTGCGGCGATTGAGCCCGTCAGTGCCACGTTACACTGACAAGCTTCTCCCTGGAATTTAGCTCTTATAAGAGCTGTTGGTTGTCTTCTCCTTCCTATCCTAGCCTGTCCCTGCCTACCCAGAATCTAAGCCCTAGCTAGCTGGACGGAAACCTCCGTCCTCGGTGAATTGCAAGCTCAGAATGACGCGAACCTGGGCGGCGCTGTTCTTTTAAATTAGAGGTCACATGTTTTCGGCAGCCAATGGGTTTTGCCTACTTTTCTCAACGTCACCGGTGTCGTAGTTCCTGTCCCACCTACCCTGCGCTGTTATTGGAGCAAAAAAGGCGCCAGGGAAGGTGGGAGGGGAATCGAGTAATGGCGCACTTTACCACGCGGTGTTCGATTCGATTCGAACATGCCGAACAGCCTAATATCCGATCGAACATGAGTTCGATAGAACACTGTTCGCTCATCTCTACTCCTTACTAAAATTGGGCAGTTTGGAGGAATATGTGTTGGGGAAGGGGCAACACGGAGGCTCAGTGGTTAGCACTGCAGCCTTGTAGCGCTGGAGTCCTGGGTTCAAATCCCGCCAGGAACAACAAAGAGTTTGTATGTTCTCCCCGTGTTTGCGTGGATTTCCTCCCATTCTACAAAGACATACTGATAGTAGAAAAAAAAATGTACATTGTAATTCCTATATGGGGCTCACAATCTACATTAAAAAAAAAGAATATGTGTTGGGGAACTTCTACTTTCATGACCAGTGGGGGTCCCAGCAGTCCATATAGAGCTAGAATGTGCTCTTTGATGTTTTTTGGAAGATGGAGACATAGATCAGACAGGCAGAAAATGCACCAATTTTATCACAGTTGTTCACACCGTCTGATGGATTTGGCAAATCTTCCTATATGGTAGATATTTTTTTTCTTTCTTATACCACATCTTGATTGGTTTACTTTAGACCAATATTTAGCACCAAAATTTTGGTACAACATGACACTTTCAAACCCATATTTCCCTTTCTAATGAATAAAAAGTCTAACGTGTCATTGAGATAGCCAAAATAAAAATCAGGTTGCATGTGCAACAAACCTGCCATTTTATTTACATTTACATACATGTATTCAGTCTATGTCTGCAGGTTGGACCTGCTCATAACCTGAAGTTATCAAAAATAATTGCCACCAATGATTTCTTCATATTCAACAAAATAAACTGAAGTAGTGCATACTGAAGTTTTCTCCATGTAGGAAATGGGCCTGTATGAAAAATGGTAGTTTGTCTTACAGCAAATACATGGCGATGGCCTAATTCAGACAATATTTTTGGTTTGGATGCTCACAACTTTAACCCATTAGCTAATCATTTCCTGTGGTCCTCTATGATGCTGAGTCATCAGTTTTTCTTTTTAGTATTTATGAATTGTAGACAATACTGTACATTAATAGTTACGTTTTAAGAGCCATCTATTCTTTGTGAATTGATTTCTAACTGAGGTGGTTGTGTTTGTTTGTTGGGGGAAACCTATGAAGCTTAGGTGGTGTTCTGAATTACTCCCTACATTAGTTACATTCAATATTCTGGGTCGGTGTGTTGTCCAGTCTATCATACACATGAACAGTTGATGGGCCAAAAATATGGCCATCAGAATAAGGCATAACATACATAAAAATCTAGTGCAAAGCAATACACCATTTCCACTTGTGTATTTTAACAACCCCAATTTAAAAAATTGGGACATTGTGTAAAATGTAAAGAAAACCATAATACAATACATTTGGAAATCTCATATTTAGTTCACAACTGAACACATATCAGAAATTAAAAGTTAAACATTTCTTTGTTTCAGTTAAAAAAAAATTAACTAATATCTCAAAAAAGTTTGGAGAAGGTTAACAAAAGGCTAGAAACCTAAATTGTACTAAAGAAGCAAAGATGGTTAGAGTGAAAGTGATCTGTGAAAGTCTGTATCTAAAAATTTTAGAACAATTGCAAAAAAATGTTCAGAAAAATTATTTGATGTAAAATTGTAAATACTTTGAATATCCCACCATCTGCAGTGTATAATATTATCAAAAGATAATATGGATTTCTCCAGATTCAAAGCCAAGGCTGGAAGTCAATATTAGATGCTTATGATCTAGGGACCCTTAGGCGAAACTACTAGTGCATCTCCATAAATTAGAATATTATCAAAAAGTTATTTTTTTTAGTGATTCAATTGAAAAAGAGAAACCCATATATTATATTGAGTCATTACAAAAAGTGAACTTTTTCAAGTGTTTATTCATGTTAATGTTGATGATTATGGCTTACAGCCAAAAAAAACCCAAAAGTCGTTATCTCAGAAAATTTGATTATTATTGGAGATGAGCGAGTAGTATTCGATCGAGTAGGTATTCGATAGAATACTACGGTATTCGAAATACTCGTACTCGATCGAGTACCACTCGCTATTCGAATGGAAAAGTTCGATGCAAAACCAGCATTGATTGGCCGAATGCTATACAGTTGGCCAGTCAATGCTGGTTCTTCTCCTACCTTTAGAAGTCTTCTCCGTGCAGCTTCCCCACGGCGTCTTCTGGCTCTGAATTCACTCTGCCAGGCATCGGGCCTGGGCAGAGCCGACTGCGCATGTCCACTTGTAGTGCGGACATGCGCAGTCGGCTCTGCCCAGGCCCGATGCCTGGCAGAGTGAATTCAGAGCCGGAAGATGCCGCGGGGACGCTGCATGGAGAAGACTTCTCAGAAGATCCAGCCCGACCCTCACTCATGGACTTGGTAAGTATAATTTGATGAATGTTGCCTACCCCTGAAACGAGCATTTTCCCCCCATAGACTATAATAGGGTTCAATATTCGATTCGAGTAGTCAAACATTGAGGGGCTACTCGAATCGGATTTCGAACATCGAACATTTTAGTCTTCGCTCATCTCTAATTATTATATAGGACCAAATTTAAAAAAAAACAAAAAAAAACGATTATTTAACACAGAAATGTTGGCCAAATTATTAGACTTTCCAGTAAATACCCTCAATTCTTGATCCGGGCTCCTTTTGTGTGAATGACAGATGCCAAGTCCTGTTAGAAAATGAAAATTCCATCTCCAAAAAGCTTGTTGGCAGAGGGAAGCATGAAGGGCTCTAGAATTTCCTGGTAGATGGCTGCGCTGACTTTGGTCTTGATAAAACACAGTGGACCTACACTAGCAGATGACATGGCCCCCCAAACCATCAGTGATGGTGGAAACTTCACACTAGACCTCAAGCAGCTTGGATGGTGTACAGCAGCCTCTCAACTCTTCCTTCCAAATGAAATGCAAAATTTACTTTCATCTGAGAACGCCATTGACCACTGAGCAACAGACCATAACTTTTTGATGATATTCTTATTCTTGAGATGCACTAGTATATTTATAATCCATGCAATCAGGCCACACCTCAAATAATTTACATATCTGCCTAAGAAATAACTATTTGCAAGTTTTGCGGTGATCTGACATGGGTGGTTATTTTAGTTGTCAAAGAGTACACTTACACACATACACATATACAATGTCTTACATGAATTATACAGTTTATTCTACAGTGGTTTATTTTCTACGTAGAAAGTTTATTTTTTCCATTGATATGTGCTGGAAACAGTTCTCTTCACAGTTGCGAACATAAATGAAAACCTGTACTTGAAAAGGTGAGAGATTTGCCAAAGAGCTTGTAATTATGTCTTTAAGTGGTGGATTACCTCCAAATTGCTGTACTAAAACCACATGCAGATATTGTAAGATAGAGCTCACTTGGTAATGTTTTAAAGGAATTTGTTATATGAGATAAAGGATACGAAGGAGAAAGACATTATTTATTCTCAGACTCCACAAGTGGTAATTTGAGATGAATATCAGACAAAGGATAGAATTTGATTGTACATTCACACAAATGTTTTATCCGTGATTGAATCTGTTTGACATTATAGAGCAGCCAGTGGGAGGCAAGGAAAAGCTTTAGAAACTGGAATATAAACTCTATTACAAATTTATATCCTGCAAAGATTTATTATGCTTGAGAAAAATGCTTACCCATTTGAAGAAAAACAATCCTTGGTTTTTCATCTTAACTTCATTCTCAATTGATAATAGATTGTGGCGTTTTAAAATACAGCTAAGAAGCCTTGCCTTAGTGGAAGGCTAAGATCAATAATACAACAATTTTACATTCTCCTTTTTTAACTTCCATAAATCTGTATTTGCAAAGCAAGTTTTGTAAACAGAGATTTACATTTTACACAGATAAATCTGGTCTTGACTGTTTAAATAATAAAATCCAATGAGCCATTGACTTATAGCAGATCTTCCTTGTTCGGGATTATCCATAGATAGAATTAAGATTTCACAGAATAAGGCTGTTAAGCAGTCAAACTTTTTACTGAATATTAAACATTGTACAATTCTAAACTTTGAGTTCATTATCTGATTGCATCACATGAATCTCTTGTAAAGATATGTAAAGTTCATTTTGTTATATACTGTAAATCCAAAATTCACATTTGTCACAGCTCTTGGACTGTAGTATATTACCTTTTAGATATGAAGAATAAGTGATTGTCCCTTTTCTATTGTATTGTGTAAAACAGTGTTGTGACCAGATGGGCAACCAAAATGATTAGGGGAATGGGTGGACTGGAGTACAATGATAGATTAACAAACGTGGAGTTATTCAGCTTAGAGAAAAGACTATGGGGAGATCTAATAACAATGTACAAATACACGAAGGGACAATACAAAGAACTTTCTAAGGATATTTTTACTCCTAGGCCAGTGACAGTGACAAGAGGACATCCTCTATGTCTGGAAGAGAGAAAGTGTCTCCAGAAACATAGAAGGGGATTCTTCACAGTAAGAACAGCGAGGCTCTGGAACTCTCTGCCCCAGGAAGTGGTGATGGTGGATTCATTGAACAAGTTAAAAGAGGGCCTGGACGCTTTTCTTGGCATTAGCCTCATGGGGTTTTTTGTCTTCCCCTGGATCAACACTGTAGCGATTGTAGGGTTATAGGTTAGACTTGATGGACTAATGTCTTTATCCAACCTCATCAACTATGTAACTATGTGTTAGGACTGTGTGGCAACTGCGGCCGAGGGGTCGGGTCGCAGCCCGTCTCTCTGCAGTAGCGTATTGCCGCCTGTCACTTCACCGTTGTGCCGGCAGTCAGGTTTATCAAGGGTTAAACCCTCTTGCAGCCGGAGGGTGTGGTCAGGCTATGATTGACAGTTGTATCAACCAATCACCTCCGCCTTGGGCAGCTGGCTTGGCCGAAAGTGGACCGCCCTTTCCCTTTATAAGGAGGGAGGTTCCTCAGCCCGCTGCCTTAATGTCAATTCACAAATGCACTGCGTGTGCTCAGGATAGCTAGCTAGCTAGTCAGAAACTTTGTTAGGCAGTATTGCAGTTCAGGTAGAACTCTATTTCCTAAAAAAGGAAAAATACTTTAGTTGGTAGCTGCTTGGTGTGCATCAGGAAGCCACTGTGTGCACACTAGCTAATTGTGGACAGTCTAGCACCAAAGTGCTGTCTAGACTGAGTCCTTGTGCGGCTGCTCGGACCTACACAGGCTGCTGTGATTGTACAGAGCGAACTAGGGTGTGTAGAGGGCTGGCAGTGACGTCTAACTGTCAGACCCAGTTCACACCAGGGCGCTTCTGTGGTCCAGAGCCCAGCGGGCTCCTTTGGGTTTCTTTTGTTAGTTTTTTTTAATAAACCCAGCAAACCATAACAGTACATTAAGGCCAGAGCCCCGCCGCATAATGGATTCCCATGCTCATTTGGCGAATCTGGTGAGCAGCCTGAATACTCGCCTAGCCACAGTAGAGCGTCTGCTGCAGCAGTCTCCACCAGCTGCCTCCACTGACATTTCCACACTGTCACAAACTTTAGTTCAGGCTATGGCTCAACTAGTGTGTAATCTGCCGACTCCTGTGGCGTTACCGTGTCCTCTCTTACCGCCGGAACGGTATGCAGGTGATCCGAGCGGTTGTAGGGGATTTATTCACCAGTGCACCACATATATTGAGGCATTTCCCAGCCTCTTCCCTGAAGAGAAAGCTAAGGTTGCCTTTGTAGTTTCGCTGCTTACCGGAAGAGCTGTGACCTGGGTCACCCCCTTGAAGGAACGGGGCGCGGCAGAGTTGGCTACACTAACCTCTCTGCTTGAAGCACTTCGTTTGGTGTTTCATGGCCCTGTGCCCCAGTCCACCTATGCATCTCAGCTCTTGCGCTTGCGACAAGGAAAAAACTCGGTCGCTAATTTTGCCATCGAGTTTCGAACCTTAGCTTCCGAACTGGATTGGCCAGACAAAGTTTTATTGGCTATTTTTCGGGAAGGTTTGTCCTCACACATAAAGGACGAATTAGCAGGCAGGGAACCGTCTGCCTCTCTCGCCTCCCTTATCAACACGGCAACACATGTTGATATACAATTATCTGATAGAAGAGTGGAACGGGAGGTTGAATATAACCTAGGGCCCAAGGGGGGGGGTCTTTAAGCCCGTTGTTGCCCAGCCAGTTGAGGGGTCCACGGAACCCATGGACACCTCTCAAGTTTTCCCTTCTGGTGGCAGCAGAAGAAGGAAAGCTAAGGGGGTGGTCTGTTTCCGTTGTAACCAATCAGGGCACACTGCCCCTCAATGCTCTAAACCACCGGGAAACGAGTCTGTCCAGTACCCATCAAGGGGGGGTTACTGGGCACGCTAAAACCCCTTACTCGTATCCGGTTCCCAGTAGCCCTTAGGCTTGAGAATGGGTGGGTCAATACTAGGGCATTTGTTGATTCTGGGGCCATGGGGAACTTTATTTCAGGAAAATTCGCCCAGGAACATGCCATTCCTATGAGGGCACTTGAGACCCCCATTGACATAACGGTGGTCGACGGGTCACAAATCCACTCACGGATCCGTTTTGAGACTCCGCCTATTTTTCTACAAAGCGGAGCACTACATACCGAGCAGCTCTCCTTTCAAGTTATAGAGGGTTTAGCTGATGCGGTATTGTTAGGTCTCCCCTGGCTTCGCTGGCATTCCCCAGTTATAGACTGGAGGCAGGGGGAGATCATTAGTTGGAGTCCGGAGTGCCAGGAGAGATGTATGATACCAGTACAGCCAGCCGTCTCTCCAGTGTTGCCTCCGGAACTGGAAGGCTTGCCCCCTCAATATGCAGGGTTTGCAGACGTTTTTTCCAAAAAAGCAGCTGAAACTCTGCCAGAACACAGATCTTACGACTGCGCCATAGATCTGTTGCCAGGGGCTACGCCACTTCGGGGCAGGGTTTACCCTCTCTCCCTTCCCGAGACTCAGGCGATGTCTGATTATATTAAGGAGACTCTTGAAAGAGGATTCATACGAAAATCCTCGTCTCCCGCAGGCGCAGGCTTCTTCTTTGTAGAGAAGAAAGATGGCTCCCTTCGCCCGTGCATAGATTACCGTGGTCTAAATGCCATCACAGTGAAAAATAGGTACCCCCTGCCCCTCATCGCTGAACTATTTGATCGGTTCAAGGGGGCCACCATTTTTACCAAATTAGACCTACGGGGGGCGTATAATTTGATACGTATACGCAAGGGAGATGAATGGAAGACTGCGTTCAACACCAGGGACGGTCATTACGAATACCTAGTCATGCCTTTCGGCCTGGCCAATGCCCCCGCAGTTTTCCAGTCATTTGTAAACGACATCTTCCGTGACCTCCTGCAGACCTCAGTGGTGGTATACTTGGATGATATTCTTATTTTTTCATCTAATATGACTGACCACCGGCGAACAGTGCGCATGGTCCTTTCGCGCCTGCGTGACAATCGGCTTTACGCAAAACTAGAAAAATGTCTGTTTGAGCAGGAGAGACTGCCATTTCTGGGGTATATTGTGTCAGGCGAAGGCCTCCAAATGGATCCTCAGAAGCATGAGGCAATCCTCAAATGGCCGAAGCCTCAAACTCTAAAGGCAGTTCAGAGGTTCTTGGGTTTTGCAAACTATTACAGACAGTTCATTCCACACTTCTCCACACTAGTAGCCCCCCTTTCGGCTCTCACCAAAAAGGGAGCTAACCCTAATAATTGGACTCCTGCAGTAGAACAGGCCTTCTCCATGCTAAAGCAGCGATTTGTAGAAGCGCCCGTTTTACACCGACCAGACGTGTCTAGACCTTTCTGTCTGGAGGTGGATGCGTCTTCCGTGGGAGCGGGGGCTATGCTGTTCCAGAGGAACAGCGTTGGGAAAAAGGTCACATGTGCCTTCTTTTCCAAACTCTTTTCCTCAGCAGAGAGGAATTATTCAATTGGTGACCGTGAACTCCTAGCAATAAAATTGGCGTTAGAGGAGTGGCGCCATCTTCTGGAGGGGGCTGCACATCCTGTGCACATTTTCACGGATCACAAAAACCTTACCTATATTCAGTCTGCACAGAGACTGAATGCTCGCCAAGCGCGATGGGCACTTTTCTTTTCTCGCTTTAATTTTGTGTTACATTATGTACCTGGGGAGAAAAATTTGCGGGCAGATGCTCTGTCCCGCTCCTTTGTCAAACCTGATGAGGAGGTATCTGAGGCCAGACTAATCATTCCCTCTGAAAAACAACTGGTGGTCAACCCAGTGAATCTAACTCGGGTGCCACCTGGGAAGACTCTGGTTCCTCTCTCACAGCGACAAGAAGTGTTGTCGTGGGGACATGCGTCCCGTGTTGGAGGACACTTTGGTCTCCGGCGCACCAGGGAGTTGATCTCCCGGCACTACTATTGGCCCTCTCTTTCTAAAGATGTGCAGGCCTTTGTGCAAGCTTGTGACATTTGCGCTCGCAACAAGCCCTCACGCCAGCATCCAGCTGGCCTACTGCACCCTCCCCCTATACCAGAATCACCTTGGCAAATCGTGGGTATGGATTTTGTCACAGACCTGCCAACGTCATCGGGCAGGAAGGTAATTTGGGTGGTGACTGATCATTTTACCAAAATAACTATCTTAGTGGCGTTACCAGGGCTGCCTTCTGCCAAGGAGTTGGCACGTCTTTTTATTAGGCATGTCTTTCGGATTCACGGTATGCCAGAAAAGATAGTTTCTGATCGAGGGTCGCAGTTCACGGCACATTTTTGGAGGGCACTGTGCCAGTTGATGCGCGTGGAGTTATGCCTGTCGTCGTCCTACCATCCCCAGTCTAATGGTCTGGTGGAGAGGATGAACCAGACTATGGAGACCTACTTGCGTCACTTTGTCTCCTCCCGCCATGACGATTGGGTGGAGCTGTTGCCATGGGCAGAGTTTGCACTTAACAATGCGGTGGCTGACTCCACGGAGAAAACGCCATTCTTTATGCTGTATGGTCGTCATCCGCGCATCCCTCTGCCCATCCCGGTGATCTCTGACGTGCCGGCTGTGGCCGATTGGGCCGCGCGCGCCAGAGAGGTGTGGGATCAGGCGCAGGTCTCCATGAGTCGGGCCAAGGACAGAATGAGGGCGACAGCTAACGTTAGACGCAGGCCTGGGACGGAATTGTCCTCGGGGGATCGTGTCTGGCTCTCTTCCCGCCATCTCCGTCTCCGGGTTCCTTCACTGCGGTTTGCTCCGCGGTTTGTGGGTCCGTTTAAAGTCCTGTCCCAGGTAAATCAGGTGACATACAAACTGCAGCTACCCAGGTCTTGGCGAATCAACAACTCCTTCCATATCTCTCTCCTGAAACCTCTGGTCCTAACCCAGTATTCTAGGCGCCTTCCGGAGGAGTCAGAATCGCCTCAGGATGATTTTGAGGTCAAAGAGATAATGGATGCCAAGACTATTCGTGGTAGACTGTTTTACCTGATTGACTGGGCAGGTTATGGTCCAGAGGACCGCACTTGGGAACCTGCAGATCAGGTTCACGCTCCACGACTTGTGGCGCAATTTGAACAGAACCGGAGACGCATGGCGTCGATGCGCCGTGGAGGGGGGGTAGTGTTAGGACTGTGCGGCAACTGCGGCCGAGGGGTCGGGTCGCAGCCCGTCTCTCTGCGGTAGCGTATTGCCGCCTGTCACTTCACCGTTGTGCCGGCAGTCAGGTTTATCAAGGGTTAAACCCTCTTGCAGCCGGAGGGTGTGGTCAGGCTGTGATTGACAGTTGTATCAACCAATCACCTCCGCCTTGGGCAGCTGGCTTGGCCGAAAGTGGACCGCCCTTTCCCTTTATAAGGAGGGAGGTTCCTCAGCCCGCTGCCTTAATGTCAATTCACAAATGCACTGCATGTGCTCAGGATAGCTAGCTAGCTAGTCAGAAACTTTGTTAGGCAGTATTGCAGTTCAGGTAGAACTCTATTTCCTAAAAAAGGAAAAATACTTTAGTTGGTAGCTGCTTGGTGTGCATCAGGAAGCCACTGTGTGCACACTAGCTAATTGTGGACAGTCTAGCACCAAAGTGCTGTCTAGACTGAGTCCTTGTGCGGCTGCTCGGACCTACACAGGCTGCTGTGATTGTACAGAGCGAACTAGGGTGTGTAGAGGGCTGGCAGTGACGTCTAACTGTCAGACCCAGTTCACACCAGGGCGCTTCTGTGGTCCAGAGCCCAGCGGGCTCCTTTGGGTTTCTTTTGTTAGTTTTTTTTAATAAACCCAGCAAACCATAACACTATGTAACTACATAGTCCACGTCAGAAAAGAAATTAAACATCTCCAAATAATGTAATAAAACTCCTGGTGGGGTTTACTATAAGATAGAGAACCTATACTCACTAGGCCAAAAGCAGGGTGTGAAAAATTAAGAACACCCTTACTGCTGTCATGGGAATGAAGAAGGTAAGTAGCAATCAGATGATGCCCTTGATTAGGTGATCATCACAAAGTATGACCACCTCAATACAAGCAGAAGTTTTAGTAGTTTTCTGGTCTGTAGCATTCATCTGTTTACAAAATGGCAAGGAGGAAAAACATCATAGAGAAGTGTTTGTTCCTGTCCATGAATCTGTGAAGGGTTAAAAGGTCATATACACAGTATATAGAATGTGATACTCATATTTTTACATTGAGAAAGATTATTCCCAATTTGGACATCCCAGCAAATTTTCTCCAAGGACAGACTATACAATGCTCAAAAAATGGCAAAAAAAACAGAACTACATTCAGTTACCAAGTTAAATGTTTTTGACAGTACAGATATAGCAGCATCACCACACTGCAATAACGCACAACAAAAATCATTGAGACCAAAAGGAAAATGTTGAGTTACGTTGAGTCTTGTTAAACTTGGATCCATCTGTACAATTAAAAAAACACAGAACAAGTATGTCTTGATTGGAAAAGTTGCAAGGAGAAAGTATTTTCTCTCTAAAAAGTACATGGCAGCACAGCGCGCATGTAACCAAACAAGATTTCCGAAACAATGTCCTTTGGGCAGATGAGACCAAAATAGAGATATGTTTGCCCATGAGTTCATCAAAGCATCCTAGAGTCAAATATGGGGCCTTCCATTCAACAACTAAAGCTTGTCTAAATTCATTCATGCAACAGGACAATGATGCCAAATTTACAACAAAAAGACTGAAAAATAAAAGAATCAAGATATCGCAATGGATCAGTCAATGTCCAGATCTTAGCAACAATGAGTCGTGGATAAACCGCCCAGAAATCTCAAGGAACTAAAACAATGTTGTAAAGAGGAGTGGGCCAAAATACCTCCAGAATGATGATATAGTCATGCAAAAAATTTACTTCAAGGTATTGCTGCTAAAAGTTGTTATACAAGCTATTGATTATTGTGGTGTTTTTCACACAGGACTATTACATGATGGCCCCATTTATGTTGAGTAAATAAATGGTGGAATTTTATGTATGTATTGTTGTTTACCTGAGGTTTTATGTACCTACTTTTAATACCTCCTAAGACCCAGATATTATTTTATTTATTATTTTTTAATACCCCGATATATAAAACCAGTAGCATTCAAAGAACATGATTGTGTCTCAGTCAGCAGAACTAAAGAAAGAAATGGCCGCTTGTCTGCTTCAGTCAGGGGTATCTGCAATTTGAAATGGGATTGATCAAGATATAACACTACTGTTTATATAATCCGTTGTTCCTATTCATCATAGGATAAGAGCAACAGACTAACAATGATAGATTAAATGGTAAAGACACAGACACATGGGGTTTGTCAGTGAACATCACTCTAATATATTGTTTCTTCTGACATGTTTGTTTACTTTCCAAAAGAATTCTGCAGGAACATCTTTTTCTTCTAGTAGAAAAGCAATCAAATATGACATGACAAATTCTGCCATGTTTTTTTACATTAGAGTGACTGTAGACAGAAGGTGCTGTCTCGGCATTAGTCACTATATTGTTATTAAAGTCTGTTGCTCTAAACTTATAATGGATATGAGTAATGAACTGTAAGAATGGTAGTGTTAACCCACACTAGTTGTTCAGAACTACCCATATCTTAAGTAAAATAACTTTTCTTTGTATTTTCTATATAGACAACACACATTTTGTAAATGTAGAACACTTTATAGATTATATGGTAGACAGTTGCAGGAATCTGATGACAAATATTAGAATTTAAAGGGGTTGGCCACTTTCAGACCAATATTGACAAACAAATATACAATAAAAAGATATACAATTTTCCTATTTACTTTCTGTATCAATTCCTCACGTTTTTCTAGATCTCGGCTTGCTGTCATTCATTCTGTTACTTCTAGAGTAGTGGTTCTTAACCTTGTTTGAGGTACCGAACCCACCAGTTTCATATGCACATTCACTGAATCCTTCTTTAGTGAAAAATCAAATATGATGTATTTCCAAATTCAAGACATAGATATATGTTTTTTTATACTGGTACACAAAATGAACCGTGCATAGGGCCTAGGGTTCGATCGAACCCTGGTTAAGAACCACTGCTCTAGGGGATAGAAGTCTGACCATGGTCATGTGATTTACGGTCCATGGTCATGTGATGAGTACACAGGTGCCGCTCGTTACAGTCACAGCAGTAATCAGACATCTGCCTGATAATCAGCTGTGCACCTGTGTCCTCATCACATGACCATGGACCGTAAATCACATGACCATGGACCGTAAATCACATGACTATGGACCGTATATCAAATGACCATGGTCATAATTTTATCCTCTAGTAGTAACAGAATGAATCATAGCAAGCAGAGATCTAGAAAACCAGGAGGAATTGGTACAGAAAGTATATTGGAAAATTGTATATCTTTTTATTGTACATTTGTTTGTCAATATTGGTCTGAAAGTGGCCAACCCCTTTAAGTTTCTATCACTTTTTCTATTTACTGGTGATGTTGTTTGCAGTGCAAATGTGAGTTTATTTCTCAACCTACTTTGTCTGTTTAATAGACTGGTCGACCAAAGATACTCCATTGGAGGGACCCCCGGCAAACAGCATAATTACAGTAGAAATACACTAAAGTAGGGTAACAACTCAGCTCTCTCCATCTAAGGCTGTTAACTCCATGGAAAGATTTGAAAATAGGATTTCTATTTAATTTTCATTTTTAATTCAACATGTATAATTTCTAAGCATCTCATTATTTTCATGGTTTATTTTCATGTATGGTCTGTAGGGAATTTATATAGAGATTGATATGAAATGGTGTCCTTTCTTGGTTTATCCTGTATATTGAGCTATAAAAATTGCATATTAGATTCCATGGTAGAAAAAAAAATCTTTTTATTCAGTCACCACATTTTCCTTGCATTTAATGACCTCTTGACTTCTTTAATCTTAACAAGCAAAGAGAAGTTCTCAAAATCACTCCGGCTGAAAGTATATAGGCACTTAATAATGATAACAGGCTGCAAAATATAAGACGTTGAGAACACTCTTGGCTAGTTAAATAAGAACACAAAAAATGACAAAAGTTATTTTCTAACTTGTTTCAGTAGACACAATTATTTAAGATTTACTCTTAGCTTATAGATATATCTATTTATTCTACCCATTAAAATTTGCTTCTCAACCTAGTCATAGAGATACAGTAGCTTCAACTGCATGATCTTTTCTCCAATACAGTATGTAAGAATGACATCCACACAATAAGCTCAACTTTTTAAAATCTTCATTTTAATACACTGATATTGGAAATTTACATCACACTAAAATCCCATTGCTTTCAATGTTGTTGTGCAGACAACACATTTTTTGGTTCAATAGATTTTATTAAGTTTAATATTGTAAAAAAAAGTATATATATACTAGAGATGAGCGAACAGTAAAATGTTTGAGATTCGATATTCTTTTCGAATAGCCGCTCAATATTTTACCCCCATTATAGTCTATGGTAGAAAATACTTCGTTACAGGGGATCCTGCCATTCGACTCAGGAGGGTCACCAAGTCCACTAAGACACCCCAGGAAATGATGCCAACACCCTGAAAAGCAACTGGGACAACAGGGGAAGCATGTCTGGGGGCATCAAGTACCTTTATTATGTCGGGATCCCCTGTCAGCTTGTGATATGCCGGAGCTGACTTTTTTCACATAGGAATGCATTGACCAGCGTTGATTGTCCAGTCTACGGGATTCAGCCAATCAATGCTGGTTCTGTCTGAGGAGGTGGAGTCTAAAATCGGTCCACAGCAGTTTCCATTCTGGTCCGATTTTAGACTCCGCCTCCTCAGGCAGAACCAGCATTGATTGGCCGAATCCCGTAGACTGGACAATCAACGCTGGTCAATGCATTTCTATAGTGAGATGTAGCAGAGCTGGCCGTGCGGTTAGCACAGCTACTCTGGACAGATGAAAGAGCTCTGCACTACACCCAACCATCCCTCCAGCTACTCCTCCTGTACTAACACGACTAGCTCAGCTTGGCTATTCCTTAGTATTACTAACACGCTCAGCTCGGCTATTCCTTAGTGTAATAGCCCAGCTGAGCGTGTTAGTAGTACTAAGGAATAGCCGAGCTGAGGGTGTTAGTACTACAAACCCCAAATAAATCCACCAGTCATCTAAATTTGAGGTTATCTGTTTCCGGCTGCCAATTCCTTTTTCCGATTTTTTTTTCAATGCCTACGTTGTCGTAGTTCCTGCCCCACCTCCCCTGCGCTGTTATTGGTGCAAAAAAATGCACCAGGGAAGGTGGGAGGGGAATCAAATTTTTAGTGAGTTTGCCACCTGGTGTTCGATTGGAATCGAACACCTCAAACGGTCTGATATTCAATCGAATATCAATTCGATCGAACGCCGTTCGCTCATCTCTAATATATACACAATAAAAAGAGTACCATTGAGATCACAGCATGCACATGTCATGGTACAATATACCTATTGTCTATGCAATAGAAAAACTATCACAATTATAGCATAAAGTAAAAAGGGATCAAACAGTAAACTAATAGCTATGGTGGTGGCATTGGTGAGTAGGGTGTTAAAAGGGCATCAAAAGAGGGGTGCATTGAAATGTGAAGGAGCATCACCAGAGAATAGGTTCAATGTGAAATAAAATTATAGGAAGTGTCCATACATTGCATGCATTTGGTTATATTAGGACCTGATTTACAATGCCTGAAAATAGAACTTATACTTAACATGAGAAATTTGCAAATTATTGTGCTATGACAAGAGAAGAATCTGGCCAAGTCCATAAAAAGGAGGGCCAATGTTGGGGATAGGTATATTATATTACATATAGTATATGTAATTACTGCCCAAAATGGGTTTCTATGTGGTCATTGGCATATGATATGATATAATAAGTGTCTTCTACCAGTTGCGCTACAACACAACATAAGATGAGGTGGGAATAACAGGTAGGTGGTTCAATGTAAAATACTAGTGAAACCAGAGCTTTACTGCTTATTCAACATAGCAGATAAACTCTATTTGTACTTGTCCAATGTCCAATAGCTCCATCTGTTTCATATAAATATGCCATATTAGTAATTCCTTTCTAAAGCCAAGTGTAGTATTCAAATAAGGAATACAAAGCTGTAATAATTCTACAGACATTTCTCTTGTGGAGAGATATTAGCGGGAAATTGACTTTAATAATTTGATATTCCAAAATGGGGCAAGTAATAAATGTTGTAAGAAGAGTGGGGCTACAATGGCCATCTCTTGTTGGAGGGTTTAGGGAGCAGTGAAGAATCTTTATTTGGGGGGAGGAGGAGTGTTTTTTAAAAGATATAATCATTTTGCAAGTTGATTTTCTATCCATCCATGAATTTTTATTTTTTTTTCAATCTTTGGGCATCCAGCCATAGCCTATGGGAGAAGGGTTGTAATTGTGCTTTTACATTGTAGGCCAAGAAGTTGTTAAACGTATTCCCAGATATTGGAAAGGTTTCCGCTGCGTGAACTAGCCTTTAGATTGAAAAATGTAAAACAAATGTAATGGCTAAGAATTTTGCTAATATTTTTAAATCAAAGGAGAAAAAATTAACACATAGATAATAGTTATAGCTTATAGTGCATATGCCTGTTTTTTTGGGGGACACCAATAGTCAGAATCCATTTAGCTTACTATATCTGGCCCACTGTATTTATGTGAAAGTGATCTTACATGTAACATAGTTACGCTTTTGATGCACTGGTGAGACTTTTGGCTATGGTTGAACATTTATGCTGATATTTAATGTATTATCATTGTTAGGAAGCGTACTCACTGACCAGTTGTAACTAACTGTGAATATTCTAAAAAATATACAAACTTCCATCAGAAAACCTGCCAGTCCCCTATGAATTGTACCATTTTGCTGAAAGCCGCACTTGCTACTGTTGTTCGGTAAATAAGTAGCATGATCCTTTTGATTTTCTTTACCACGCCTGTCAAGTCCTTTATAAGTTTATATTTATGAGGCACCAGAATCCATTTCACTGTATCTATTCTTTGGTTCTAATATGGTTGTATAAATGCTGTCCCCTTATTTTCAGCAGCGAGCCATGCAGTGATTTACAACACAATACCTGGAACTATAATACAGGGGAAAACTGCTTTTTATTTTCTCTATAAATCTTCAGAACAACAAACTACTTAAATTTGCAAATTCAGATTCTGTTCTGATCTCCAGGGATGTGTTTAGCTGTGGCAATCACAGTATTTGAGTGATTGTCTTATGGTAAGTGTAAAATGTGTACATGAAATATGTATATATGATATTTTCTTATCATTGGCAGTATGTTTTCCTGCTGCTACTTTTCTGGAAATGCACTCATAGCGAAATGGCAAGTTATATTAAACAAAGAAATGTGATTGAAATAATAGTATGGGAAATAAATGCTCCTGAAATATGGGGCAATAGGAAAACCACATAAAGACTGCTGTAATAAAGAATACATAAGCTGCAAAGTGAAATATCAGCTTATTGTTGCATGTAAAATTAAATAAACTATAATTGTATTTCATTTATTAATCTGAAAATATTCCTGTACTATCTACTGCTGTAATAAATAGAGCATTCTTTTATTCAGAACATCAGCTAGGAAAGCTCAGATTTACCCAAGAATCAGGGTGAGCAGGGGCATAACTACCGGGGTAGCAGTGGTAGCAGCTGCCACAGGGCCCGGGACACTAGGAGACCCGGTGGCAACTGCTACCGCTGCAAATTTTTTTTTTTTAAAAAAATAGGCCGTTAGCTTCTGGAGTAACTCCACCACGTAATGGGCCCTATTTACTGCAGTGCCGGGTGCTGCTTGAAGATAGATGCAGAGAGGAGAGCAACTGCCTCCTCTACAGTCCATCTTTTAACAGTAGTAAAGCCAGCAATTGCTGGCTTCACTACTGTACAAAAGCAGAGGCCACCTGCTCTCCGGTCCCCTGCCTCTTGGCACTTGCATGAAGACAGCGAGCAGGAGAAACTTCTTTCTCCTGCCTGCTGTCCCCAAGCCCTGTGTCGGCATCTATACTAGTACTGTGACATGACGTCATCAAAGGTCCTTTAACCTCCTAACATAGAATCACTGTCTTTTGTGGGCAGAGCTACCCGGATTGTACAGGTCAGTGTACAATGGGGGAATGGGTTGTAGGCTGTTAGGAAGAGGGGTACATGGTTGTGCAGACTGTGAACCAGGGGAGGGAAAAGGGAGTGCACTCTGTCAGCAAGAGGGGTACATGGGTGCGCAGGCTGTGTGTGTGAGAAAGTCTGCACCCCCATTCCTTCCTTTCTCACACACAGCCTGCGCACCCATGTACCCCTCTTGGTCACAGTCTGCACTCCTCATTCCGCCTTATGTGAGCAAGAGGAGGGAATGGGTGGTGCAGGCTGTGTGTAAGCAAGAGGGGTACATAGGCATGCAGGCTGTGTGTGAGCAAAGAGGGTGACACGGGGGCACAGGCTGTGTGCGAGAAAGAAGGGGGAATGAGGGTGCAGGCTATGGGTGAGAAAGAGTGTGGTGGAATGGGGGTTCCCCCCTCCACATCACCCTCTTGCTGATACACAGCTTACACCTCCATTTCCCCCTATTGCTTTTACACACCCTGCAGCCCACATCACCTTCTTCACATACAACCTGCACGCCCATGTACCCTCTTGGGGCGGGCCATGTCTAAAGTTCGCCACAGTGCCCCCCATTTCTAGTTATGTCACTGAGGGTGAGGTACCTTAGTGAGGTAGCTATGGGGGCATCCAAGGTCTTAACCAATACGCACCAATATGTTCATTTTTAATGTCCATTTTCAAATTTGGTTAAGGACTCAATTTTTTTTTTTTTAAAAACAAATGAATTATCATAAAACTCTTGCCTGGCTGCAATTCATGATAAAATTATGACATATCCACACATAGGTATATTTAGTATGGATGTTTTGGAACAGAATATTGCAAACTCATGTTGTTTTGAAAAGTTGGTCATTACATAATTCAAATATCTAGACATGTCTACTAAAACTAAAGGTCACCTTCACTTTTTGTCCTATGCTGGGCATCTCAATGAACCACATTTTAGTTGACCACATGTCAACCTTTCCCAAGTGCAATAACATAGTTTACTAAATGACTATCACTTCTTAGGGTCCATTCATACGGAGGAAAATGGTGAGGAATTTGGTGTGGAATTTTAGCGCTGGAAAAAAAAGCCTCCCACTGACTTCAATGGGTTCTGCTAGCTTTTTTTTCTGCTAGAGGAATAAAAAGCTAGCAGTACCCATTGAAGTTAATGGGAGGCTTTTTTTTCAGCGCTGAAATTCCACACCAAATTCTTCACCATTTTCCTCCATGTGAATAGACCTTAAGGGATCATTATCTGTGAGAACCACCTGAGTTACAATTGTCAAATAGAGATGAGCGAACACTAAAATGTTCGAGGTTCGAAATTCGATTCGAACAGCCGCTCACTGTTCGAGTGTTCGAATGGGTTTCGAACCCCATTATAGTCTATGGGGAACATAAACTCGTTAAGGGGGAAACCCAAATTCGTGTCTGGAGGATCACCAAGTCCACTATGACACCCCAGGAAATGATACCAACACCCTGGAATGACACTGGGACAGCAGGGGAAGCATGTCTGGGGGCATAAAAGTCACTTTATTTCATGGAAATCCCTGTCAGTTTGCGATTTTCGCAAGCTAACTTTTCCCCATAGAAATGCATTGGCCAGTGCTGATTGGCCAGAGTACGGAACTCGACCAATCAGCGCTGGCTCTGCTGGAGGAGGCGGAATCTAAGATCGCTCCACACCAGTCTCCATTCAGGTCCGACCTTAGACTCCGCCTCCTCCGGCAGAGCCAGCGCTGATTGGCCGAAGGCTGGCCAATGCATTCCTATGCGAATGCAGAGACTTAGCAGTGCTGAGTCAGTTTTGCTCAACTACACATCTGATGCACACTCGGCACTGCTACATCAGATGTAGCAATCTGATGTAGCAGAGCCGAGGGTGCACTAGAACCCCTGTGCAAACTCAGTTCACGCTAATAGAATGCATTGGCCAGCGCTGATTGGCCAATGCATTCTATTAGCCCGATGAAGTAGAGCTGAATGTGTGTGCTAAGCACACACATTCAGCACTGCTTCATCACGCCAATACAATGCATTAGCCAGTGCTGATTGGCCAGAGTACGGAATTCGGCCAATCAGCGCTGGCTCTGCTGGAGGAGGCGGAGTCTAAGGTCGGACCTGAATGGAGACTGGTGTGGAGCGATCTTAGACTCCGCCTCCTCCAGCAGAGCCAGCGCTGATTGGCCGAATTCCGTACTCTGGCCAATCAGCGCTGGCCAATGCATTCTATTAGCCCGATGAAGTAGAGCTGAATGTGTGTGCTAAGCACACACATTCAGCACTGCTTCATCACGCCAATACAATGCATTAGCCAGTGCTGATTGGCCAGAGTACGGAATTCGGCCAATCAGCGCTGGCTCTGCTGGAGGAGGCGGAGTCTAAGGTCGGACCTGAATGGAGACTGGTGTGGAGCGATCTTAGACTCCGCCTCCTCCAGCAGAGCCAGCGCTGATTGGCCGAATTCCGTACTCTGGCCAATCAGCGCTGGCCAATGCATTCTATTAGCCCGATGAAGTAGAGCTGAATGTGTGTGCTAAGCACACACATTCAGACTGCTTCATCACGCCAATACAATGCATTAGCCAGTGCTGATTGGCCAGAGTACGGAATTTGGCCAATCAGCGCTGGCTCTGCTGGAGGAGGCGGAGTCTAAGGTCGGACCTGAATGGAGACTGGTGTGGAGCGATCTTAGACTCCGCCTCCTCCAGCAGAGCCAGCGCTGATTGGCCGAATTCCGTACTCTGGCCAATCAGCGCTGGCCAATGCATTCTATTAGCCCGATGAAGCAGAGCTGAATGTGTGTGCTTAGCACACACATTCAGCTCTACTTCATCGGGCTAATAGAATGCATTGGCCAATCAGCGCTGGCCAATGCATTCTATTAGCTTGATGAAGCAGAGTGTGCACAAGGGTTCAAGCGCACCCTCGGCTCTGATGTAGCAGAGCCGAGGGTGCACAAGGGTTCAAGTGCACCCTCGGCTCTCCTACATCAGAGCCGAGGGTGCGCTTGAACCCTTGTGCAGCCTCAGCTCTGCTACATCAGAGCCGAGGGTGCGCTTGAACCCTTGTGCACACTCTGCTTCATCAAGCTAATAGAATGCATTGGCCAGCACTGATTGGCCAGAGTACGGAATTCGGCCAATCAGCGCTGGCCAATGCATCCCTATGGGAAAAAGTTTATCTCACAAAAATCACAATTACACACCCGATAGAGCCCCAAAAAGTTATTTTTAATAACATTCCCCCCTAAATAAAGGTTATCCCTAGCTATCCCTGCCTGTACAGCTATCCCTGTCTCATAGTCACAAAGTTCACATTCTCATATGACCCGGATTTGAAATCCACTATTCGTCTAAAATGGAGGTCACCTGATTTCGGCAGCCAATGACTTTTTCCAATTTTTTTCAATGCCCCCAGTGTCGTAGTTCCTGTCCCACCTCCCCTGCGCTGTTATTGGTGCAAAAAAGGCGCCAGGGAAGGTGGGAGGGGAATCGAATTTTGGCGCACTTTACCACGCGGTGTTCGATTCGATTCGAACATGGCGAACACCCTGATATCCGATCGAACATGTGTTCGATAGAACACTGTTCGCTCATCTCTATTGTCAAACAGTGTAGTACTCTAAAATCTTTGTTAGTTAGTTGCCCCTTCTAGCTAACATTTAGCAGGTTGTGATGGTAGCCCCCTGGTTGTAATGGTAACCATATCCTTGAGTGTATCTCTATTACGCATGTATATCCATCTGTGCACTGCGATAGCTCGGATATACCCATAGCAGTACATAGATTGCTCATTGCAGCCCTGAAGACTCACCTATTCAGGAAGACCTACAACCTCCAATAACACTACTGTCACTACACCACCATCTGTACAGCCTCTCCTATCACCTTCTGTCTCTATCCCTCTTCCCTCATAGATTGTAAGCCCTCGCGGGCAGGGCCCTCTATTTCACTGTGCCAGTTGTTCGCTATTAGTATTATATTTGTTTGTATATTTTGTGTACTGTATGTATGGAATTAATGATGCTATATAAATAAAATAATAATAATAATAATAATAATAATAATAATAATATAAAAGGGATTCTAAGACATGCTATTAGCCTATTACTTTATATGACATGATTGATATAATTGAAATAGAATTGTTACTTTTATTTGTCATCTGATCTGTATTGCTGTGAAATGAAATGTACATGGCACTAGTAGATTGAGGCCTAGGATCATTGGCCATATGAAAATAAGGAATCCGGCATCCAAGTGTTTCTTACTCATAAATAATTTTTAGTGCAATCCAAACAACAGACTTACATCTGGTTAGGGATATTAAAATAGACAAAATCAGTGGAAAAGAAAAATATCCAACAAGAGATATATACAAATCCATATGAATCACAAGGTGACCAAAATCACCTGTATACAAGTAAACAATGATGGTAAAGTATAATAATGTAGATGTAGCCAATGAAGGTGATTTATGAAGACCAATGTCTTCATATCTGAGGAGAATACACCTCATTATAAAGAGGTAGATACCTCTACATATACTCACATTCTCCAAAAGAACAGCACTCTTGTACTGAATTCTACTGGCAAAGAAGTGAACTGGCACACATGTTGATAAATCTGGTGGGGTCTGGTGGGGCATTTTTACTTAACTAAGCCAGTCCAGGACAAGCTGTCCTGGACTGGCTTAGTGTCCCCGTCACCGAGCGGTGGATTGGGGAGGCCCTGTGGACGCAGCGCTGCTCCAGCGGCCTCCCCTCATGCACAGGCAGAGAGCAGGTCCTCTCCCTGCCTGCTCTCTGCCTGCTAATGCCGATCCGCCACACCCCCTTCGCTCTACCCCGCCCCCTTCGCTCTGCCACACCCTCCGCTCCGCCCCCTCCTCCGGGGGGGGGGGGGCGGCTTTCTGTCGTCCGCCTCGGGTGGCAAAAAAGGTAGGTTCACCCCTGGGGTCCACACGCACCACATTGCAACACCCGCTTTGAGGGAAGATGTAAGATTAGCGTAAAGAAGATGTGTGGGAAAATTTGCAACTTTTTTTTAAAAAAATATATATATATATATATATATATATATATATATATATATATATATATATATACATATATATGGGTGGATGCTGGGAAGTGCTGCCGGCAAAAGCATTGACACTCCCAGAACCAGGAAGCGCAAACCAAGAAGCATTGCATGATCCTGAAAATATGAGGCCCCATGTAGCATAAATGCTGTGATTTTGCCACAGAAATTCACCATGGCGTTTCATAGTATCTGCAAAGTGGATGGGATTCTGACTAATCCCATCCACACATTGCTGAAAAACATCCAAAGCGGATATGCTGTGATTTCAGAAACTGTTGCCATTTTGTAAATTGCAGCATGCCAATTGAAATTCTGACATTTTCCATATAGGTATAATTGAAGCAGAACGTCCATAGAGGAAAACTCAGATTCTCCCACAGTGCTTTTTGGCTACCACTTGCTATTTGGGGCCTTAGCCTAACAGAGGCATATTTGGGAACTTCAGAAACTCAGATGCTTCTGGGAGTAAATACTATAGCAGTTTAGCAATCAAGTAGAATATACCACATTATTTTATTTGTTGGAATATGACCAAAATAACATGATATGAAATCAGAAGTCTACGAGCGATACCGTAAGGTTCCATCTACAGTACAGCTATGGAGACGTTATTGCTCAGTATAATCTGAAGGTTTTGCAGAATTTAAGGGCTATGTGCATGCAGCTTTCTTCAACAACTGATCTATCTAGAGGCATAATATCATTTCAATACCATTCTGTCCATATCTGACACTGTTTTGTATTCCTGCCAGCTGGCAAAACTCCATCCTGTTCAACTTTTCATTCAAACAAAGATGAACAAGTTGAAGTTAACTTTTTCCAACAAGTATCACATTCTGTCATCATCTATAATCCTCATAATTCTGAGCAAATAAATCAAGAGCTATTAACAAACAAAATCTTAGTCAAAGGCATTTTCATATTATTCATAAGTATACCGTGTTAAGTGGTGCAGGGATGTGGGGAGTACACACATGTTTAATTCAAATGGGAATTAGAAAGCTGTAAATATATTTTTGATAAAGAGACTGTTCATTTGCAGACAGATGAATAACTCATTTCTGATCCCTTCCTGCACCTGCCGCTTTTTAAAAAACTTTCATCCACAGCAACCGAATGTTACACAAAGCCTCCAAAGTGCTGGAGGGCTGCCAGCGAAAAAATTACCACTCTTCAAGCAAGATAAACATCATATTACTTCATTACCCTTTTAAAACATATGCAAATGGATCCATTCACTGTCTTTGTAGCAAAAGTGAAGTTTGTTTGGATAGAATACAGCAGCTGCCTTTGTCATCCTTGACCAGGACTGGGCAAACTTGCACATTTATGATCACCAATTCCAATCTGTGAATCAAACATTAATACCATCTGACAGTAATAAATAGCATTTATCACAATAGGGATCTAATAATGATTTTCTCCTACTAAGCTGCCTCATCAGCTGACAACTGCATAGTGGAGATTAGCATAACAGCTGCCTCTGATAAATGTATCTAAATCGTCTTAACACCATCCAGTGTTTGATCTAGCAGTGCTATTGATGGCAAACCTATATCTATATATATATAAAACTCAAATCCTGTAGTAGTCTGCTCTATACAAATCCACAGTTCTCACCCGATTTGGGTAAAATTTGGCACACCACCTCTCCACCCACAGGAGCAGAATACTGTGCACGTTACATCTCGCTAGTGCCCCCGTGTCATGAGATTGGGGCCCCAAAGTTAGGCCCTATACATATAATGGGGAAAAGTGAAAGTGAAAGCGCAGAGGGGAAAATAACAGTTGTGACTGACAGGGACAGATTATAGCGATGGCGCCAAAGAGTCACTGCTAAAGGAGCCGCACCACCATACACAACAAACAAACTGCATATAGACATCACAAAAACAGCACACATACACCAATATACAAGCACAACACCACACAAATACCACAACACACCACACAAACACCAGACCACTGTAGACACACACATCATAAACACCACCTCACAAATACCACACCACCCCATAAATACCACAATACCACCCCACAAATACCACAACACCACCCCACAAATACCACAACACCACCCCATAAATACCACACACACATGCACGGACCACACACGCATGCAAACACACTCAGATGGATATACACTACGCACACGGATGAACAGAGCACATGTACTCACACATAACTACCGCACACATAGACACTTGCTCTCTTCACGCAGAAACACATGAATCACAAGCGCACACACGCATACATATACACGGACCACACATGTGCATGCACACACGCATACATACACATGGACCACATGTGTACACACACACAAATACACGTACACACGCACACATATGCACAACCATATACACGTGCATGCACACAAGCATACATACACATGGATCACACACATGTACACGCACGCATGCACTGACAAAACACGTCTGGTATCCTTAGTGGCTGCTTGGACACTGCAGTATCTTTCACAGGCCTGCAGGCCATGGATTTGGCGGTTCCATAAACCTCTTTGTGCACAAAGCTATAAATTTTGCAGGCTCCATAGAAGCCTATGGAGATGTAGAATTCACTGCCCGGAGTCTGTAGTGTTACTGTAGTGTGCAAGCAGCCTTACTGAGCAGCAATATTGGTCAGGCGAAAACTGCCTCATAGTAAGATTGTCATTATCGCTGATTATACAGGGAACTTTCATCACTGAAGCGCTACATAGAGGGTTGTCCAATTTTACTCTTTTGTCCATGAACTGCTTATAGATTACACTGAAGGGAGGAGTAAGGGTTGCACTATGTTGTTAACTGCATGTAAATCAGTGGCCTAATTAGGAATGGCGGGACCCCGTGGCAAACTTTTGACATGCCGCCCCCCCACTCGACACTGAAGACCCTGACCGACCTGCCCCCCCGCATTCCTGAGCGCACTATTATACCCCATAGCGGCCCCTTTGCCCAGGATTATGCCCCATTGTGGCCCCTTCACCCAGCATTAAGAACCATTGTGGACACCCATGAACAATTATTATATTCAGGGGGCTTTTGAGACCACAGAGTATAAAAAACACTGTTACTTACCTATCCCTGACTTCACTGTACTTCCCATTGATGGCAGCCATCTTCAATGATGTCAGGGACGTCTCGTGACCTGGGGGGCCTGCGTCGCATTGCAAAGAATGCAGATGCCATTCATGTGAAGTCAGGGACGTCACACAAGTAGGCACGAAACCTACCCGGAGAGGTAAGTAACAGTTTTTTATTTTCCCTTATCTCTACTGGGCCTCCAGTCATTATACTCGGGTGTCTTTTCAGACCCTCGAGTATAATAATACTGTTTGCGGCTGCAAAATCATGGCCGCAAAATAACGCGGCGTATACGATCCTAACTCCCATTGAAATCAATGGGAGCTTTTACGACGCGCAAACTCTGACACGCCGTATACGTGCCAGATCACGCTGCACGTTACTTCGTGTGAATGCACCCTTATACTGTATAATATGTATTGACTATGTAAGATCAATTAAAATGTTGAAATGGAAAAAAAAATTGTTCACGTCAATGTTACGACAAATTAGTAAAATGCCAAAATAATAAAATAATAATAAATAATAATAAGAAAAGTGGAAAAAAAGGTTTACTATAGCGCTCTGAAAATGTCTATTTCAGTGTGACACTGAAAATTTTACTATAGGTTACATAACCAATAATTTAACATATTTTCCGCGAGCGAAGCCGCGGGTATTCTACTACTATATTATATATATATCCAGTCTGCATCCTTTCATGATGTTCATAGGTGCATTGCATTGCCTAATTAGGGCAACAAAATTATCACCGACTCACTGTTTGCTCTTGGCTATATACTGCTTTGGAAATTAGTTCTTAAAGTTAAACATAGGCTGTGTGTATTGTAAGCTGTACTGTAAATTATAGTAATTAAAATGGTTTAATAACATAATGCGGTAAATACACAGAATGGCTGTAATTGCTGCAGAGAACCTAGATGCCTAGCACAAAGGTGACAGGGACGTAGCCATTGTTGTGTGTGTATTAGTGCAGGTTGGTTTATGGCCTTGTTTATGGGACTTTTGGATGTTCAGTGTTACAAAGTAACAGCACTGGATACGGTTCTCTTCATTTTGATTGTTAGGATAAACTCCTCAAACTTTGTTTCTGAAGAGCAATGGAATCCAGATATTCTAGAACTTGTCTAAAATATCACTGGCATACTAGTTCTTAAAGTCTTTTGGGAAAAAAGTGTAATGGGGCCGATCTTCTCTCTACATCATATCTGCTAGAATGCTATCAGCCCCCAACATAATTTTAGAGAACTGTGCTGCCTGAGGTAAATTGCTTACCTTGTCCCACAGATTGCACACTTCCCTTGGGCTTGGTCTCTGTCCTTAAAACTGGAATTTTTAGAGATAAACTTTTTTAGTATTTCAGTACAAGGAAGCCTATGAGAAAAAACTAATTCAGGGATGTTCACTTACAATATAAGGCAATAAAAGATGTCATTTTATCAAAAAATCTCTTGGTGAGCGCAGGTTGGAAGGAGGAATACTTGTAGGAACAGAGGATAACTTGGATACTGTACAATTTAGGAGCACTTAGTACATCTTAAGAAGGAAGACCCATTTTTGCTACTCGTGGTACTACAAACCGGACAACTCCGGAAACTTTCTGTAACAGATCAGGTTTTTTTGTAATAGGCCGTCAGCAACAGAATCTTGCTTTTCATTGTTGCAGATTGCAATCTTGTATATTGTGCTAAACTGCAACAGTTACTGTCAAGCTTTCATCTGTCATGTGCCTTGCAACGGAAGAACTGCAAATGTTGTATACAGTCCTATGAAAAAGTTTAAGATTAATAGGGGTGCCCAAACTTTTTCATAGGACTGTAAATGCTATCTATCTCACAAAAGAGGAGAGAGTCCATGTCATTCATCACTGGTGGCTTCAGTTGATCTGCAATGGTCAGGAGCTTTGGAAGTGAAATCTGGGGACAGTGGTGCATTAGTTATAGAGAACCCCAGTGCCAGGCGCAGCAGAATACCACTGTACTGCAGCCCTGGTGATTATTTACCTGGGGTGGTGTGCTTATACAACATTATTATAAAAAGGGTTCAATTTTTCAATTATTCTTTAAAAATATGTTGTGCCCATACAAGTTTCATTCTCTGGCCTGTTATGTTGATGCATGATGTTAACAGTAGTGAATGTAGTCACATCTACCTGAGTCCTCACAACTACAAAATGTGTTTTGCTGCTACTTTGCACTCCTGCAACAACCTTAGGCCCTTGTCTTTGTCTTTGATCTAATTTTTTTGCTGAGTTCCTCATGCTATGTTGGCTCTCTTCTCTATGGTATCCTAATGACTCAGCAGGTCTTCTACTGGCATTCATTGACTCTTGGAAACAAGACCTTGGTGTCTATGGGGCCTTTCACATGGGGCAAAATGGCACTGTTTATGGCGCTGAATTTACCACACGTAAAAAAAAAAGCATCCCATTGATTTCAATCAGTGCCGCGCGCTTTTCTCTACATGCAGAATTAATTAGCCTAAGCAATTTCTGCTATTTGTTACTGGGAAAACAATCCAACATTGCAATAGAACAACAGAATAATAGGAAGGAGACTAGTAGAGCATAGTTTAGTAAGATTTAATCAATTTTTAGGCAGATATGCAGAAAGATCATAGTTGTGGGGGTGAGGGGGAGTGTGCTGCGGTGTCTATGTGAATACTATTTTTACACATAATATACAGTTCACTATTTCATTGCAAATAATCTAATTTAAAGTCTTGTTTGCAATAGAGCAAATTTTTCTAATAAAGTGTCAGATTTGCCATTGCCCATTACTATTAGGCCCTGTTCCCACGGAGTAATGTGCTGCTCATTTAGACACGTATACATGTGTCAGAGTGACGCACTTCAAAACAGATCCCATTGACTTCAATGTGTGTCAGCTTACGTGTAACACATTGAAATCAATGGGAGGCTTTATAACCTATTTATATTGATTTCAATGTGTAAGACCGGCACCCATTGAAGTCAATGGGATCTGATTTAAAGCGTCTCGCTCTGACACGTGTATACGTGTCTAAATGAGTGGCACATTACTCCATGGGAACAGGGCCTTACTGTATCTGGCTGCTCTGTGATCTGTGACTGTCCATAGAGTGCTCTACAATGTTATTTCTGACAAAGGCACTATTTTTAAAACTCCCTTTTTAAGAATTTTTTAAGGCAATAGTGTTTTGGGTTTTTTTGTTAGCTAATACCAGCATCACAGCAAACAAAAAAAATGCAGTAGCCTGTGGTTGTCTATACTGCAATATCTAATTTTGGGGGGTAACAGTATTTTTTGTTAACCATTAGAGATGAGCGAACGCCATTTGATTGAATAGGTATTCGATCGAATATCATGGCGTTCGATGTATTCGTTCACAATAGAATACAAGGCCGCACACGCAGTAAAAATTCGTGTCCCCTCCCACCTTCCCATGCGCGTTTTTTGCACCAATAACTGTGCAGGGCAGGTGGGACAGGAATTACAACAATGGAGGCAGTGAAAAAAATTGAAAAAACCCATTGGCTGCCGAAAACATTCCCATTCATAAGAACGGCTGCCGCCATATTCGTGTCATTTTAGTGTTGGAGTGATAGGGAGAGCTTGTTCTGAGGGCGATATAGTGCATTTACATACAGTGCTTTCTAGCTTTGGTTAGGCAGGAAATAACAGCTCTTTTTAGAGCTTAATACATGGACGTGGATATTCCGCTGGGTATCCAGTCCACAGTCCAGCTACTGGAGAGGGGCTGCCAGCATTGCCTCTCGTCAGTAGCAGCAGGGGATGTGCGCGAGGACGTGGATGTGCATATCCAGCTGTATATCCACTCCACAGTCCAGGTACTGGAGAGGGGCTGCCAGCAGTGTCCCTCATCAGTAGCAGCAGGGGACATGGGTGAGGACGTGGACGTGCATACCCAGCTGGGTGTCTAGTCCACAGTCCAGGTACTGGAGGGGCTGCCAGCAGTGTCCTTCATCATTATGAGCAGGGGACATGGGCTAGGATGTGGATACCCAGCTGTATATCCACTCCACAGTCCAGATACTGGAGAGGCGCTGCCAGCAGCAGCAGGGGACATGGGTGAGGACGTCGATAACCAGCTGGGCATCCACTCCATAGTCCAGGTACTGGAGAGAAGCTGCCAACACCCAATTTACTCTTCCTCCTCATCCTCCTCATCCCCCTCCTCCTCCTAAAACCCCAGCCCCTACTTCTGAATGTGATTTTTTTTTTTTTGCAATATAAAAAAATATATATATTTCCATCATCTAACCCCCCCCCCCCCCAGGGTGTTGCAACTTAATTTTTTAGGTCTCCAGCCCAAGGGCCTGCAAAATAAATAATTATTAGGGCTCACCCCCAAGGGCCTGAAAATTAATGTTTTAGGGCTCACCCCAAGGGCCTGAATATTAATGTTTTAGGGCTCACTCCAAGGGCCTGAAAATTAATTTTTTAGGGCTTACCCCAAGGGCCTGAAAATTAATGTTTTAGTGCTCACCCCAAGGGCCTGAAAATTAATGTTTTAGGGCTCACCCCAAGGGCCTGAAGATTAATGTTTTAGGGCTCACTCCAAGGGCCTGAAAATTAATGTTTTAGGGCTTACCCCAAGGGCCTGAAAATTAATGTTTTAGGGCTCACCCCAAGGGCCTGAAGATTAATGTTTTAGGGCTCACTCCAAGGGCCTGAAAATTAATGTTTTAGGGCTTACCCCAAGGGCCTGAAAATTAATGTTTTAGGGCTCACCCCAAGGGCCTGAAAATTAATGTTTTAGGGCTCACCCCAAGGGCCTAAAAATTAATGTTTTAGGGCTCACCCCCAAGAGCCTGAAATCTAATTTTTTAGGGGTCACCCCAAGGGCCAAAAAATGAAACACTGCTGCTGCATGGCTCTGGTCGCCCCAAGGGCCAAAAAATAAAACACTGCTGCTGCATGGCTCTAGTCACCCCAAGGGCCAAAACATAAAACACTGCTGCTTGACTCTAGATACCCCAAGGGCCAAAAAGTAAAACACTGCTGCATGGCTCTAGATACCCCAAGGGCCAAAACATAAAACACTGCTGCTGCATGGCTCTAGTCACCCCAAGGGCCAAAAAATGAAACACTGCTGCTGCATGGCTCTAGTCACCCTAAGGGCCAAAAAATAAAACACTGCTGCTGCATGGCTCTAGTCACCCCAAGGGCCAAAACATAAAACACTGCTGCTGCATGGCTCTAGTCACCCCAAGGGCCAAAAAATGAAACACTGCTGCTGCATGGCTCTAGTCACCCTAAGGGCCAAAAAAATAAAACACTGCTGCTGCATGGCTCTAGTCACCCCAAGGGCCAAAACATAAAACACTGCTGCTTGACTCTAGATACCCCAAGGGCCAAAAAGTAAAACACTGCTGCATGGCTCTAGATACCCCAAGGGCCAAAAAATAAAACACTGCTGCTGCAAGGCTGTACTCACTCCAAGGGCCAAAAGCACTGCAGGTGCAATGCTCTACTCACTCCAAGGGCCAAAAACACTGCTTTTTAAAGGCTGTACTCACTCCAAGGGCCAAAAGCATTGTATTTTAAAGGCTCTACTCACCCCAAGGGCCAAAAACACTGCTAGTGCAAGGCTCTACTCATGCCAAGGGCCAAAAACTCTGCTTTTTAAAGACTCTACTCACTCCAAGGCCTAAAAGCACTGTATTTTTGAAGGTCTTACCACATCACACACACACACATACACAATGACAGTTAAGGGTGGGGGCTGTTGGATTTCCCATTGCCTATGCCATCTGTGGTTGTCATGGGCAGTGTGATTTAAAGGGGTGCATGCTAATGTTTCTTTAGCTTTAAGTTTCTCTTTCTGTCCATACTATTGTGAAGGAAAGAAGGTTTCCAAGTACTTTTCAACTTTCATAGAGGTTCTATTGAGTTTGGAAAGTGTCTAGTTGATAGGCTGTGATAGTAGGGTAATCCTGGGACCTGGGCATGTTAGATGCCCCCAGGCATGCTTCCCCTGCTGTCCCAGTTGCATTCCAGAGGTGTTGGCATCATTTCCTGGGGTGTCATTGTGACTTGTTAACGCTCCTTCATCGAATTTGTGTTTCCTCTGAAACAAGCATTTTCTCCCCATAATGGGATTTGATATTCGGTTAAATAGTCGAATATTGAGGGGCTACTTGAAACGAATATCGAATATCGAATATTTCACTACTCACTCATCTCTAGTAAATACGTGTCAGATTGAGGTGCTTCAAAACAGATCCCATTGACTGTAATGGGTGATGGCTTACGCGCGCTACACATTGAAATCATTGGGTTAAAAAGCTTCCCATTGATTTCAATGTGTAGCTCGCAAAAGCCAGCACCCATTGAAGTCAATGGGATCTGTTTTGAAGTGCCTCACTCTGACACGTGTTTACTAGAGATGAGTGAGTAGTGAAATATTCCATATTCAATATTCGTTTCAAGTAGTCCCTCAATATTCGACTATTTAACCGAATAACAAATCCCATTATGGGGAGAAAATGCTCGTTTCAGGGGAAACACAAATTCGATGAAGGAGAGTTACCAAGACCACAATGACACCGCGTTACTCCATGGGAACGGGGCCTAATGTTGAGTAGGAATTCTGTGTTTTCCACCTCCTCGTCATGCTGGTAGAAGCACTAGCGGGAAATCTGTTGGGAATTGTGAGGGTATAGAGGAATTCAAGATTTAAGCCAGGGCTATGGGCCACACGGTGGCTCTGTGCTTAGCACTGCAGCCTTGCAGCGCAGGGGTCCTGGTGTTCAACCCCCCCCCCCCCAAGGGTAAAAAACCATCTGCAAGGAGTTTGCATGTTTTCCCCGTGTTTGTATGGATTTCCATCCCATATTCCAAAAAGACATACTGATAGAGAAAAAAATGTACATTGTCAGCCCTATGTGCAGCTCACAATCTACATTAAAAAAATAAAAAAGATTTACGCCAGGGCCCATCTGGCATAAACGCCATGGTTTGGTTGCCACAGAAACGCAGTGAAAAAAAAAGGCAGCATTTTACTGTCCCTGCAAAGTGGATTGGATTCTAGCAAATTATTTGAAAATACGTGCAGCAGACACACTGCGGTTTTCAAAAATGTTGCAGTTTTGGAAATTGCAATATGTGAATTATACCTACAGAAAGGCCAGCAGTTTCCCTATGGGTATAATTGAAGCAGAGAGTCTGGAAAAGAGGACTTTCTGTGAAAAGTGCTGCGGGAAAAACCATGATGCGTTGCCACCATGTCTTTTCTCGTATCACTGTGGCCCACTAGGCTAGGTAGTTTTAAACTATGCCAGACTAATCACAATCACACTAGGTTCACACCTGCGTTTTTGGGTTTCCGTTTTGCCAGCGTAGGAACCTCATGAACAGAAACTTAATCCGCTTAAAAAAACGATTACCCATGGAAACAATAATAGCATACAATGAGGTCCACCAGGACATTTCTCTCCACATTTTTTAAGAGGAGTGATGCATGGAATGCCTGAATAGGCAAAAAATGATGTGAATCCAGCGTAACTGGTGTTTAATGATAAATTTGGCATTTTGTTAGACTTACACCACCTATGAGTTGGCATTTCATAATATGGTCCAGCCCTTTCCTTATAAGACCCATGCTATTTCAGGCAAGCTCCACTAATCTGTCATACAAGATGCAAAAACTGTCAGAAAGTGTCTAAGGCTCCGCTCCCATGGAGCATTCAGACACGTGTCGGAGTGTGAGCGCACAAAACAGATCCCATTCACTTCAATGTGTGCCGGCTTACGGGCGCTACATATTGAAATCAATGGGAGGCTTTTTAACCCATTGATTTCAATGTGTAGCGCCCGTAAGCTGGCACACATTGAACTGAATGGAATCTGTTTTGAGCGCTCACACTCTGACACGTGTATACGTGTCTGAATGAGCGGCGCGTTACTCTGTGGGAATGGAGCCTAAGGGTGCATTCACACGGAGTAAAATGGAGTGTAATTTGGAGTGTAATTTTTACATGTGTAAAAAATGTACGTGTGTATTTTGGAGCGTTTTTTTACACGTGGCGTTTACGGAGCGTATATGGAGCGTTTAGGGAGCGTTTTTGGAGCGTTTACGGAGCGTGTTTTTCTACACGCATAAAACGCTCCAAAAAACGTTCCATAAACGCCACATGTTAAAAAAATGCTCCAAAATACACATGTAAATTTTTTACACGTGTAAAAATTACACTCCAAATTACACTCCATTTTACTCCATGTGAATGCACCCTAAGGCTAAGGTGTTTTTTGTTACAGATTTTGATGCAGTTTTTTGAGCCAGGATTGTTATAACAGAAGAGTAATGTGTAAGAGCTTCCTTTGTATTTCCCATCCCGTTTCAAGCCGCTCCTGACTTTGACTCAAAAAACTGCAGCAAAATCTGTAACAAAGAAATGCTACATTTTTGCAACGCAAGGCCTTAGCTTAAAACAGTCAATAAATGTATTGTATGATAAAGTATGAGATATTCTTGCTGCAAATTGTACCAGTATTTTGGAACACTTATAAAATTTAAATTTTCTCATTGTTTTTAATATTGACATTGGTAAATCCAGTCTTCCACCTGACAAGCTAGTCATCCAGACCTATATAATACATACAAGCATCCTAGCTGGTATTTAGATTAGTACATGTAACAGACGGGTAGGAAATCTATCCTGCCATCCTTGTTAATCATTTAGGGAATCTGAAGAAAAACCTCTTGACTGCTGCTGTGCTTTACTACGACTTGAGAGGTAAATGTTGATTGAAGTTGTCACAAGCTTTAATTAATTTATCCTCATGAAAAAACATAAATTCATCTTGCCTGTTACAATTAAGAATCTGCTGTAGTCTAATTAGCAATTATTTATTTGTCAGAGCCAATCAAGGCATAGCAACTCATTAATATTTATTAGAGCTCAAAATTGGTGTTTGGTGTTACAGTTCAAGCCATATTAGCCTGCACGACTGGATATTAACACATTTAGAGAAGGAAATACCAGAAAAAAACAGGCAAAAGTTCTTTTTATTATGTTTGTGATGGAGCTGAAATACAATCAACACGATGTTAGGTTTTATCTTTGCTTAATGCTGTTTAACTGCATATTGTACGTATCCACTGATACATGAATGTACCTATAATGAATGTCTAGTATAAAAGGAAAGCAATAGGCTTGATTGACCATCTACATTCTTCTTTAAACCAGTAATCTTGTCTTTCAATGGGAACTAGAATGATTGGCAGCTGCAAAAGGCTTTAGGAAGAGCCTTGGGCATAGCAGATGAAAATACCATGTGCTTCAAGATAGAACGAGTCAGTGATTTTTTTAATATATTGAGGAATGCATGGCCTTTAAATTCTGTAATCTTACCGGTATATTACACTTGGTGCACTAGAAACAGAGTATTATACTGCTTAATATGTCCTAACCACTAGACTTGAGCATAATTCAATTTTAGAACATTTTAAAATTGCCTCTATAGAAGTGTCATCCAAATTGCACTTCGTACAAATATGGTACTTGGTAGTATTTTTTGTTAGTGTATTGTTATTTTATTTATCAATTTATTTCCCATTGCTCATCCAGCCCCAACATATTCCAAAGGTACAACGGTCAATAACACTAACATCAGTGTCTCTGTCCAGTGGGCTTGCAATCTAAATACCCCATGTTCCCATACATGTACTGTAACATCTCTGCCGGTTTGGGTCTCTGCACCACCCTCTACTAGCACGCTGCAGTGCAGAAGGTGTGTTCAGTTATGATTCTTTGCTTTTGGTTCTTGTTATTCTGTCTGAACACTGCTCTATAACCTCTCCTCTGTAATTGATTTTCCACCACATTCATCTCCTTCACTTTGGTTTCCCTCTTCTCCTTAGGGCTAGTTCACACGGGGGCAAAGAGGCTGATTTTGACAGCGGATTTCGCTTCCTTTACAATAGTGGTCTATGTAGACTGCAAGCTTTTTTTTCTGCTAGCAGAAAAAAAGAAGCAACATGACCTTTCTTCAGGCGTTTTCCGCCTGAAGAAAGCAATAGAAGTAAATGGGAGGCGAAAAACGCGCAAAAAAAAGCGTTGCGTCACATTTTTTTCAGCCCATTCACTTTACGGGAGGGGAAAACAGCCTGGCGTTTTTTTAAGCGGTTTTTACAAAAAAAAACGCTCACAAAAAAGCTACAAAAAGCGCGGCAAGGTCCAAAAAGGTCCACACGTAATTTATATGTGATCTAAGCCTAAAGGTCCAATTACATGGAGGAAAATGGCGCTTTATTTGGCACTGAATTTTCAGCGCTGAAAAAAAAGCCTCCCATTGACTTCAATAGGTGCCAGTAGCTTTTTTTCCACTATTGGAATTTTCTGCTAGTGGAAAAAAAAGCTAGCAGAAACCATTGAAATCAATGGGAGGCTTTTTTCAGTGTGGAAAATTCAGTGCCAAATAAAGCGCCATTTTCCTCCGTGTGAAAATGGTGCTTTATTTGGCACTGAATTTCCTATGTGTAAATGAACCCTAATAGTTAATCTTAGCCTTACCTGTGTGACTGACAGCCATCTGCCAGTCAAGTTTAGGGTGAGTTCTGGACTTCCTATAAACAGGTCATCAGTAGAGATGAGTGAAAACCATTCGAAACAGCCGCTTCGATTAGCACGCTCCCATAGAACTGAATTGACATAGCCAGCGCGTGGGGGGTTAAGCGTGCCGGCTTCCATTCATTTCTATGGGAGCGTGCTATTCGAAACTGCTGTTTCAAATAGTGTTCGGTCATCTCTAGTCATCAGCCACCACAGGTTGGCTGACTATTGTGACTTTATCCTTGCTAAGCTTTCTACTTGCTCTTATCGTATTGTATTGACTCCTCTTCTGAGTTGTGTTGTCTTGTCCGCGTTTAGTGTTTTCACTTATATAGAGAAAGGACTGTCGCCCAGTTGTCCCAGTCATTAGGACAGTCAGCGCCGCACCTTCAACTACACCGTGTGCCGGTCAGCCCCTCAGATGTAGCAGAGCCGAGGGTGCACTAGAGCCCTTATGCACACTCGGCTCTGCTACATCAGATGTAGCAGAGCCGAGGGTGCACTGGAACCCCTGTGCACACTCAGCTCACGCTAATAGAATGCATTGGCCAGCGCTGATTGGCCAATGCATTCTATTAGCCTGATGAAGTAGAGCTGAATGTGTGTGTTTAGCTCAACTACTCCACCGGCGTAGTTGAGCTAAGCACATACATTCAGCTCTACTTCATCGGGCTAATAGAATGCATTGGCCAGTGCTGATTGGCCAGAGTACGGAATTCGACCAATCAGCGCTGGCTCTGCTGGAGGAGGCAGAGTCTAGGATCGCTCCACACCAGTCTTCATTCAGGTCCGACCTTAGACTCCGCCTCCTCCGGCAGAGCCAGCGCTGATTGGCTGAAGGCTGGTCAATGCATTCCTATGGGATCTACATCTGATGTAGCAGAGCCGAGTGTGCATAAGGGTTCTAGTGCACCCTCGGCTCTGCTACATCTGATGTAGCAGAGCTGAGTGTGCATAAGGGTTCTAGTGCACCCTCGGCTCTGCTACATCTGATGGGCTGACCGGCACACGGTGTAGTTGAGCAGAACTGGCTCAACACTGCTAAGTCTCTGCATTCCCATAGGAATGCATTGGCCAGCCTTCGGCCAATCAGCCCTGACTCTGCCGGAGGAGGCGGAGTCTAAGGTCGGACCTAAATGGAGACTGGTGTGGAGCGATCTTAGACTCCGCCTCCTCCAGCAGAGCCAGCGCTGATTGGTCGAATTCCGTACTCTGGCCAATCAGCGCTGTCCAATGCATTCCTAGGGGAAAAGTTAGCTTGCGAAAATCGCAAGCTGACAGGTATTTCCATGAAATAAAGTGACTTTTATGCCCATAAAATATATATAAAATATATATATATATATATATATATATATATATATATATATATATATATGGGTGTGTATTTATATAGCTTTTCTGAATATTAATATTAAGCATAGTAATATTAACTGCAATTATTGAATATATTCTAGCAATTACAGTTTTATAGACTCATAGCTAAGTACATTGTTACATATCAAGGTGACCTTATGTTGTACATTCATCACTTGCCCATAGCTGGGAAGATTGAGATTTAGCTAGAGAGAGTATATCATTTCACTTGAGCTGCTGCTTTGCAAGAAGGAATATTTATGGCTGTGTACAGCAATGAATTCTGCAGTATGGAATGGATAGTCTGATTGATACAGTTACTGCAATATTACTGCTCACTCTTTATGATGAAACACTGTTGAAACTAAATATATTAATGGCCTTTTTGCTGTACCTTCCAAATGGGTAGAGTTGCATAAATTCCTCTCTTGCTATGACAGCTCTGACACAATTGTCTTTCAGTCTAACAAGTACCACTCTCTTAATACCAGCTATGACATTGTTTTGATAGATCATAGGGAGATACTTTGTTCAATATATCTACCCCTTCAGCAGGCTTGATGAAACCAAAACTGACATTTACAATGCTTGACTCATTCTGGCACAGCTTCCTGCAATGTGAAATAAATCCGGGAAAGCTGGAAAGAATTAATATTTCTTCTGAAATTGGCTTTATATATGTCAGGAAGAATGGCACTGTCTTAGACAGCTTGTGAAAGAAAATAGTGAATGTAATATATTGCTTTTCTGAAGAAAAGTGGTATGGTAAGAGGACAAATATGTTAACTCTTTAGAGAATAGTTTTCCATTAAAAAATAAAAATAAAAAAAATCTTTAAACTATAAGTCATCGAGTTGTCCGCAATTGTATTTGAATTGTGGATCATTAATATTGTACATTACTACATTTTCATATTGCTCCAATGCACCTACTATAAAGTAAAATTGAAACAGTATTGCCAATATATATATATATATATATATATATATATATATATATATATATCACCACCTCCACAAGCTGCACCTCTTTGCATCATGTAATAGGTGCAGCTCCACTGATTCCAGTGCAGTTGCAATTTTTTGTTTACACCCCACCATTCCTAAGCAATGAATGCAGTTAGTTTTGGTGCCTGATATGATAATTCAGCTGTCTAGTATCAAATGAGTAGTGTTAAACAGCAGCATGCAAAGTGATCAGAGACAATGTCAGAGCTCAGAGTTACACCCCTTGCCTGCTTCTGCCTAGTACCACCCAGTAGACAGCCTAATTAGCATAGCTGGCACCAAAATCAACTGCACTGATTGCTCAGGAATGGGGGTGGAGCTATAAAAACATTTCAATTGAGCTTGAATCAGTGGAATGACACGTATTAATGGATACAATGAAAAATATTACGTAATATTACAGTTTACTAATTTACAAATATGGTCATAAGTCATTTAAAGAAGTTAAAGAATACATTTTACTATATCATGGTATTGTTTAAGATATATAAAGAGTGTATAGTTACTGTGTTAATAACATCACAGCATCTGTATATAATATGCCACACTGTAAACAAGTGTAATATTTTAAATAACAATGTATGATATTAATGAATATCGCTATTCTGGACCTCTTTTCTGGTAAAAGTGAATGGATAGCCCTTTCAATAGGATACTGCTTTAATAGACATGAGCGAGTAGTATTCGATCGAGTAGGTATTCGATCGAATACTACGGTATTCGAAATACTCATACTCGATCGAGTACCACTCGCTATTCGAATGGAAAAGTTTGATGCAGAACCAGCATTGATTGGCCGAATGCTATACAGTCGGCCAATCAACGCTGGTTCTTCTCCTACCTTTAGAAGTCTTCTCTGTGCAGCTTCCCCGCGGCGTCTTCCGGCTCTAAATTCACTCTGCCAGGCATCGGGCCTGGGCAGAGCCGACTGCGCATTTCCGCTTGTAGTGCGGTTATGCGCAGTTGGCTCTGCCCAGGCCCGATACCTGGCAGAGTGAATTCAGAGACGGAAGATGCCGCAGGGACGCTGCAAGGAGAAAACTTCTCGGAGGATCCAGCCCGACCCTCACTCATGGACTTGGTAAGTGTAATTTGATCGAATTTTGCCTACCCCTGAAACGAGTGTAGACTATAATAGGATTCGATATTCGATTCGAGTAGTCGAACATTGAGCGGCTACTCGAAACGAATATCGAATCTGAAACATTTTACTGTTCGCTCATCTCTACACTTTAATAATAAGCATATTTAAATACATATAATGCATCATGCCTGTAAATTACAGTTCAATCCCTTATTCTAAACTCCTATCTATCTATCCATCTAATATTTAGATATACTGTACATATGGTTCTGAAGATGGGGACTAAACGTGTTATTTTGACTATGGAAAATATTCATAATAATGTCCATTTGATGGAATTTTCATAGATTTAAAATTCAATCTGAAATATATGTATAATTTCTGTATAAACATGAAGTGGTCAGCTTTGTTGTGGTGAAAGGAAAGATCATTGCCTTGCAGTTGCTATATGTTGTCTATGTTACTTCTAAAATTTATGGAGCATATATTAGGAAATACTTAAATGAAAATTTCTCTTTAAGGGTTATGACCTTTTCATATCTTATCTCAATCTCAAAATTAATTTAGCTTTAAAAGAAACTCCTTTGTTTTGCCCAATAAAAATACTTCTTTTCTTTGTCATGAACTCGATCATCTGAAGGTCAGAGGGATAGTCTAAATTATGCTGGGGTGGAAAATACATTACGCAAAGTATTTTATTAAAACACAAACCATCTTCAACAGCCACATTTATTTTCCTTCCCAGATTTTATCAACAGCTTCACCAAGCTGGAGGTTTTTTTTTTTCCTTTTCTTTCTGCATGCTTCACTGCAAACATTATTAGATTTCAAAGATGTCTTGTAAATTGCTTCACAAGAATGAAAAAAAAAAAACATTCCTGGGAGAATATTCTTCTATTTATCTTTTGCAATGTTTTGGTATCAATACTGAATGTTGCAGATTCCAGGAAAACATTTTCCTTATATTGTTCATCTGCTATAGGTAGTATAAAACGAAACCTGTTACCTTGAAAAAACACAAAGAAAACTTTTTTTTATTCATATCTACTATGCAAAGCACAAATGATCACATACAGTTGAAATATATTGCAAATTATAAGTCATTATATTACAACCAAGAGTATACATATGCAATGACTATGGAACCTAATGCATCTGGGACCTTGTACTTTCCCTTACACATACAATCATAAAGAAGGTTATAAAAGGAAAAATTATAGGGTGTACCATCATGGGCCATCTGGTCATTTTGCCACTATTTGCACTCTGGTGTTTAAAGCTACTGTAATATACTATATGTATGTTATGTAGTTATTAGTAGAGATGAGCGAACAGTGTTCTATCGAACTCATGTTCGATCGGATATTAGGCTGTTCGGCATGTTCGAATCGAATCGAACACCGCGTGGTAAAGTGCGCCATTACTCGATTCCCCTCCCACCTTCCCTGGCGCCTTTTTTGCTCCAATAACAGCGCAGGGTAGGTGGGACAGGAACTACGACACCGGTGACGTTGAAAAAAGTAGGCAAAACCCATTGGCTGCCGAAAACATGTGACCTCTAATTTAAAAGAACAGCGCCGCCCAGCTTCGCGTCATTCTGAGCTTGCAATTCACCGAGGACGGAGGTTTCCGTCCAGCTAGCTAGGGCTTAGATTCTGGGTAGGCAGGGACAGGCTAGGATAGGAAGGAGAAGACAACCAACAGCTCTTATAAGAGCTAAATTCCAGGGAGAAGCTTGTCAGTGTAACGTGGCACTGACGGGCTCAATCGCCGCAACCCAGCTTTCCCAGGATCCTGAATGGAATACACTGTCAGTGTATTCCCGTATACCCGATATATACCCCCGATACCCGTTCCAACGGTGTGCCCCCCCACCTTCACCCCAGAAATACCCTGCAAGTCCCCTAGCAATAGAATTGGGGCTATATACACCCACTATTTTTGCTACTGCCATATAGTGCCATTGTCTCACTGGGAATTCAAAGAATATATTGGGCTTACATATAACTTCAATTCCAGGGAGAAGCTTGTCAGTGTAACGTGGCACTGACGGGCTCAATCGCCGCAACCCAGCTTTCCCAGGATCCTGAATGGAACACACTGACAGTGTATTCCCGTATACCCCATATATACACCCCAAATCCCCGTTCCAACGGTGTGCCCCCCCACCTTCACCTCAGAAATACCCTGCAAGTCCCCTAGCAATAGAATTGGGGCTATATACACCCACAATTTTTGCTACTGGTATACAGTGCCATTGTCTCACTGGGAATTCAAAGAATATATGGGGGTTATGTGCACCCACAATTTTTAATACTGCTATACAGTGCCATTGTCTGACTGGGAATTCAAAGAATATATGGGGGTTATGTGCACCCACAATTTTTAATACTGGTATACAGTGCCATTGTCTGACTGGGAATTCAAAGAATATATGGGGGTTACGTGCACCCACAATTTTTAATACTGCTATACAGTTCCTTTGTCTCACTGGGAATTCAAAGAATATATGGGGGTTATGTGCACCCACAATTTTTAATACTGGTATACAGTGCCATTGTCTGACTGGGAATTCAAAGAATATATGGGGGGTTACGTGCACCCACAATTTTTAATACTGGTATACAGTGCCATTGTCTGACTGGGAATTCAAAGAATATATGGGGGTTATGTGCACCCACAATTTTTACTACTGGTATACAGTGCCATTGTCTGACTGGGAATTCAAAGAATATATGGGGGTTATGTGCACCCACAATTTTTAATACTGGTATACAGTGCCATTGTCTGACTGGGAATTCAAAGAATATATGGGGGTTATGTGCACCCACAATTTTTACTACTGGTATACAGTGCCATTGTCTGACTGGGAATTCAAAGAATATATGGGGGTTACGTGCACCCACAATTTTTAATACTGGTATACAGTGCCATTGTCTGACTGGGAATTCAAAGAATATATGGGGGTTATGTGCACCCACAATTTTTAATACTGGTATATAGTGCCATTGTCTGACTGGGAATTCAAAGAATATATGGGGGTTACGTGCACCCACAATTTTTAATACTGCTATACAGTGCCATTGTCTGACTGGGAATTCAAAGAATATATGGGGGTTATGTGCACCCACAATTTTTAATACTGGTATACAGTGCCATTGTCTGACTGGGAATTCAAAGAATATATGGGGGTTATGTGCACCCACAATTTTTACTACTGGTATACAGTGCCATTGTCTGACTGGGAATTCAAAGAATATATGGGGGTTACGTGCACCCACAATTTTTAATACTGGTATACAGTGCCATTGTCTGACTGGGAATTCAAAGAATATATGGGGGTTATGTGCACCCACAATTTTTACTACTGGTATACAGTGCCATTGTCTGACTGGGAATTCAAAGAATATATGGGGGTTATGTGCACCCACAATTTTTAATACTGCTATACAGTGCCATTGTCTGACTGGGAATTCAAAGAATATATGGGGGTTATGTGCACCCACAATTTTTAATACTGGTATACAGTGCCATTGTCTGACTGGGAATTCAAAGAATATATGGGGGTTACGTGCACCCACAATTTTTAATACTGCTATACAGTTCCTTTGTCTCACTGGGAATTCAAAGAATATATGGGGGTTATGTGCACCCACAATTTTTAATACTGGTATACAGTGCCATTGTCTGACTGGGAATTCAAAGAATATATGGGGGTTACGTGCACCCACAATTTTTAATACTGCTATACAGTTCCTTTGTCTCACTGGGAATTCAAAGAATATATGGGGGTTATGTGCACCCACAATTTTTAATACTGGTATACAGTGCCATTGTCTGACTGGGAATTCAAAGAATATATGGGGGTTATGTGCACCCACAATTTTTAATACTGGTATACAGTGCCATTGTCTGACTGGGAATTCAAAGAATATATGGGGGTTATGTGCACCCACAATTTTTACTACTGGTATACAGTGCCATTGTCTGACTGGGAATTCAAAGAATATATGGGGGTTACGTGCACCCACAATTTTTAATACTGGTATACAGTGCCATTGTCTGACTGGGAATTCAAAGAATATATGGGGGTTATGTGCACCCACAATTTTTAATACTGGTATATAGTGCCATTGTCTGACTGGGAATTCAAAGAATATATGGGGGTTACGTGCACCCACAATTTTTAATACTGCTATACAGTGCCATTGTCTGACTGGGAATTCAAAGAATATATGGGGGTTATGTGCACCCACAATTTTTAATACTGGTATACAGTGCCATTGTCTGACTGGGAATTCAAAGAATATATGGGGGTTATGTGCACCCACAATTTTTACTACTGGTATACAGTGCCATTGTCTGACTGGGAATTCAAAGAATATATGGGGGTTACGTGCACCCACAATTTTTAATACTGGTATACAGTGCCATTGTCTGACTGGGAATTCAAAGAATATATGGGGGGTTATGTGCACCCACAATTTTTAATACTGGTATACAGTGCCATTGTCTGACTGGGAATTCAAAGAATATATGGGGGTTACGTGCACCCACAATTTTTAATACTGGTATACAGTGCCATTGTCTGACTGGGAATTCAAAGAATATATGGGGGTTATGTGCACCCACAATTTTTAATACTGGTATATAGTGCCATTGTCTGACTGGGAATTCAAAGAATATATGGGGGTTACGTGCACCCACAATTTTTAATACTGCTATACAGTGCCATTGTCTGACTGGGAATTCAAAGAATATATGGGGGTTATGTGCACCCACAATTTTTACTACTGGTATACAGTGCCATTGTCTGACTGGGAATTCAAAGAATATATGGGGGTTACGTGCACCCACAATTTTTAATACTGCTATACAGTTCCTTTGTCTCACTGGGAATTCAAAGAATATATGGGGGTTATGTGCACCCACAATTTTTAATACTGGTATACAGTGCCATTGTCTGACTGGGAATTCAAAGAATATATGGGGGTTATGTGCACCCACAATTTTTAATACTGGTATACAGTGCCATTGTCTGACTGGGAATTCAAAGAATATATGGGGGTTATGTGCACCCACAATTTTTACTACTGGTATACAGTGCCATTGTCTGACTGGGAATTCAAAGAATATATGGGGGTTACGTGCACCCACAATTTTTAATACTGGTATACAGTGCCATTGTCTGACTGGGAATTCAAAGAATATATGGGGGTTATGTGCACCCACAATTTTTAATACTGGTATATAGTGCCATTGTCTGACTGGGAATTCAAAGAATATATGGGGGTTACGTGCACCCACAATTTTTAATACTGGTATACAGTGCCATTGTCTGACTTGGAATTCAAAGAATATATGGGGGTTATGTGCACCCACAATTTTTAATACTGGTATACAGTGCCATTGTCTGACTGGGAATTCAAAGAATATATGGGGGTTATGTGCACCCACAATTTTTACTACTGGTATACAGTGCCATTGTCTGACTGGGAATTCAAAGAATATATGGGGGTTACGTGCACCCACAATTTTTAATACTGGTATACAGTGCCATTGTCTGACTGGGAATTCAAAGAATATATGGGGGTTATGTGCACCCACAATTTTTAATACTGGTATACAGTGCCATTGTCTGACTGGGAATTCAAAGAATATATGGGGGTTATGTGCACCCACAATTTTTACTACTGGTATACAGTGCCATTGTCTGACTGGGAATTCAAAGAATATATGGGGGTTACGTGCACCCACAATTTTTAATACTGGTATACAGTGCCATTGTCTGACTGGGAATTCAAAGAATATATGGGGGTTATGTGCACCCACAATTTTTAATACTGGTATATAGTGCCATTGTCTGACTGGGAATTCAAAGAATATATGGGGGTTACGTGCACCCACAATTTTTAATACTGCTATACAGTGCCATTGTCTGACTGGGAATTCAAAGAATATATGGGGGTTATGTGCACCCACAATTTTTAATACTGGTATACAGTGCCATTGTCTGACTGGGAATTCAAAGAATATATGGGGGTTATGTGCACCCACAATTTTTACTACTGGTATACAGTGCCATTGTCTGACTGGGAATTCAAAGAATATATGGGGGTTACGTGCACCCACAATTTTTAATACTGGTATACAGTGCCATTGTCTGACTGGGAATTCAAAGAATATATGGGGGTTATGTGCACCCACAATTTTTACTACTGGTATACAGTGCCATTGTCTGACTGGGAATTCAAAGAATATATGGGGGTTACGTGCACCCACAATTTTTAATACTGGTATACAGTGCCATTGTCTGACTGGGAATTCAAAGAATATATGGGGGTTATGTGCACCCACAATTTTTAATACTGCTATACAGTGCCATTGTCTGACTGGGAATTCAAAGAATATATGGGGGTTATGTGCACCCACAATTTTTAATACTGGTATACAGTGCCATTGTCTGACTGGGAATTCAAAGAATATATGGGGGTTACGTGCACCCACAATTTTTAATACTGCTATACAGTTCCTTTGTCTCACTGGGAATTCAAAGAATATATGGGGGTTATGTGCACCCACAATTTTTAATACTGGTATACAGTGCCATTGTCTGACTGGGAATTCAAAGAATATATGGGGGTTACGTGCACCCACAATTTTTAATACTGCTATACAGTTCCTTTGTCTCACTGGGAATTCAAAGAATATATGGGGGTTATGTGCACCCACAATTTTTAATACTGGTATACAGTGCCATTGTCTGACTGGGAATTCAAAGAATATATGGGGGTTATGTGCACCCACAATTTTTAATACTGGTATACAGTGCCATTGTCTGACTGGGAATTCAAAGAATATATGGGGGTTATGTGCACCCACAATTTTTACTACTGGTATACAGTGCCATTGTCTGACTGGGAATTCAAAGAATATATGGGGGTTACGTGCACCCACAATTTTTAATACTGGTATACAGTGCCATTGTCTGACTGGGAATTCAAAGAATATATGGGGGTTATGTGCACCCACAATTTTTAATACTGGTATATAGTGCCATTGTCTGACTGGGAATTCAAAGAATATATGGGGGTTACGTGCACCCACAATTTTTAATACTGCTATACAGTGCCATTGTCTGACTGGGAATTCAAAGAATATATGGGGGTTATGTGCACCCACAATTTTTAATACTGGTATACAGTGCCATTGTCTGACTGGGAATTCAAAGAATATATGGGGGTTATGTGCACCCACAATTTTTACTACTGGTATACAGTGCCATTGTCTGACTGGGAATTCAAAGAATATATGGGGGTTACGTGCACCCACAATTTTTAATACTGGTATACAGTGCCATTGTCTGACTGGGAATTCAAAGAATATATGGGGGGTTATGTGCACCCACAATTTTTAATACTGGTATACAGTGCCATTGTCTGACTGGGAATTCAAAGAATATATGGGGGGTTATGTGCACCCACAATTTTTAATACTGGTATACAGTGCCATTGTCTGACTGGGAATTCAAAGAATATATGGGGGTTATGTGCACCCACAATTTTTACTACTGGTATACAGTGCCATTGTCTGACTGGGAATTCAAAGAATATATGGGGGTTATGTGCACCCACAATTTTTACTACTGGTATACAGTGCCATTGTCTGACTGGGAATTCAAAGAATATATGGGGGTTACGTGCACCCACAATTTTTAATACTGGTATACAGTGCCATTGTCTGACTGGGAATTCAAAGAATATATGGGGGTTATGTGCACCCACAATTTTTAATACTGGTATACAGTGCCATTGTCTGACTGGGAATTCAAAGAATATATGGGGGTTATGTGCACCCACAATTTTTACTACTGGTATACAGTGCCATTGTCTGACTGGGAATTCAAAGAATATATGGGGGTTACGTGCACCCACAATTTTAATACTGGTATACAGTGCCATTGTCTGACTGGGAATTCAAAGAATATATGGGGGTTACGTGCACCCACAATTTTTAATACTGGTATACAGTGCCATTGTCTGACTGGGAATTCAAAGAATATATGGGGGTTATGTGCACCCACAATTTTTAATACTGGTATACAGTGCCATTGTCTCACTGGGAATTCCACAAATAATTTGGGGATTCATTCACCCTACATCTCAGGCTCTTGCCATATTCACCCAGGTTGTCAGTGCTGCACCAGCTCGTTCCCAGACAGCTCGGCCCGAAAAACGCGTTACCTATATAGAGGATTTGGACAATGAAGACAACATGTTCTAAATCTAATGTCTGCACCTTCTCCAGAATTAAAATAAAGGCAGCGTTTAACTTTCAAATAGCACTGCACAAAGGAAGAGCTTATCAGCTTGTCTCATGACATGCTACTGAAAAGTTTCATTTGTGTATCTTAATGTAAATATAGTTGTATAAGCTTTTTGGGTTTTAGGCACTGCCAAGTTATTTATTACCACCCACTCCCTTATAATGATGATGACGCCAAAGTCACTGTGGGTGTTCAGAGCTCACAGCTTTGGGTGACATTTGTCTTGCTCTCTGTCGGTACCAGCTGTCTTTTTGGATACCGTAAAGTTATGTTGACTTTATTAACAGCTATAGAAGCTTTAGCCAGGTTGTGACGGTGTGTAACCCTAACAACACTAAGTGGGATACACATTAATAGTCAGTCTATGTACGCTAAACGTATCACTGAAGTAATTTTTTTTCCCTCTCCCCTAATATAAGAAAGGAACAGACATTAGACCTAGACCGGGGTTCGAGGCTTGAAAAAATCCAGTATTATTTGTTCTTCATGATGTGAAATATGTGTTGAAAAGCAACCCAAGATGAAGTCAGCCATGTGTGCCAGTGTGTTACTTGGCATGCCTTTGCTGGCCCCACCTGTAAGGGTCACTCTCCATTTCCTCCATTTTCCACTCCCCTTCACACCATTTGTGGTGAAGCAATGGGATGCACTGAAGTGCACCCTCTAGCCTCGTGTGGGATAGGGACATCAGATGCCACTCCAACCCCCTCGTCTTCCTCCGCCAGCCAACGGTGCGAAGATGAGAGGAGTGTGCTCTGAATGTTTTCTGCCTAGCAGAGGCTAGTTCTCACTTACGAAAATGGCCCCACTTTGACCTGTATATCAGGCACAATGGTGTAGGTTTCAAAGAAACATGGCACCAACAAGTTGGAAAACGTGGGCCATGCGTGGACCGTGTTTGAGTCTGGCAAGCTCCAGATCTGCTACCAGGTTCCAGCCATTATCACAGGCGCAAAAATGCCAGGCCCCAGGTGTAGCAGGGAAAAAAAAATGCCATCTCAGCCAGGATGGCATCCCTGACCTCGGAGGCACTGTGCTGTCTGTCCCCCAAGCTGATCAGTTTCAGCACGGCCTACTGACATCTCCCCATGCCAGTGTTACAGTGTTTTCCGCTAGTAGCTGGGGTGGAGGTTGCAGCTTCGTAGGGTTTCAGTCTACTCCTGCCATGAATTTTGGCCTGGGAGAGGAGATAGGCCACCCCAGTTTGCACCCGGGGAACAGACTCCACCACATTCACCCTGCCTGTCATTAAAGATAAGCACTGCAGCATCCCTGACCACAGGCGCTTGTCCATGTGTCGGTGGTCAAGTGGACCTTGCAGCAAAGCGCAGAGCTCTGGGCCCGACTGATGTTATGGGACACATGCAGGCGCAAGGCAGAGACAGCACACCAAGAGAAGTAGTAACGGCTAGGCCCAGCATAGGGAGGTGCCCCAGCTGCCATCTGCTGACGGAAGGCCTGGGTCTCCAGAAGCATAAACAAACACCAACATCTCCAGGGCCAGCAGTTTATCGATGAGGCTGTTACAGGCTTGGGCATGGGGGTGGGTTGTATTGTACTTCTGCCTGCAATGAAAAGCTTGGGAAATGTGGAGTGGCTGGGAAGAGGCGCATGATGGTGCAGGCCAAAAGGGCGCATGAGGGTGAACTCTCCAATGTGTCAGAGATAGGTGTGTAGGTGTCCTTGCATCATATACTTGCACCATATTTGGCTTTGGAAGTTAATTTTGTGCCAAAAAGTGGTTAAGACAGCGATCCCTCAGCTACTCCCGTTACACTGTCTATTGAAGTTACCATCTGTGGAAGTGGACCACCATTTCTAAGATCCCAAAGGAAGCAGGCAAGAGATGTGCAGTTCAGAAAAAAAGATGAGAAAATAAGTTTAGGCTGTAGAGCACAGAGGGATCGGAGAGGACAGAGCTGGTGTCGGCCAGGTATTCCCACAACATGCGCCTATACTTGTCCCTCCTGGTGACACTAGGCCCCTGAGTGGCAGTAATTTGTCCAGGGGGGCCATTAACGTGTTCCAGACCTAGGAATAAGTCTTCCAACAGGGTAGAGTTTTGCATGCCTTTGCTTCTACCCACTGTTTTTGCTGCTTAGCTTCCCTCCACATCTACTCTGCTTTCACCCCTAAACATCACCCCAGTTTATGCCTTTGCT